>NC_081802.1:2015187-2356253 GCF_963082965.1 Carassius carassius
TGTGTGTGTGTGTGTGTGTGTGTGTGTCACCTGTGCAGGGTGTGTGTGTGTGTGTGTGTGTGTGTGTGTCACCTGTGCAGGGTGTGTGTGTGTGTGTGTGTGTCACCTGTGCAGGGTGTGTGTGTATGAGTGTGTGTGTCACCTGTGCAGGGTGTGTGTGAGTGTGTGTGTGTGTGTGTGTCACCTGTGCAGGGTGTGTGTGTATGAGTGTGTGTGTCACCTGTGCAGGGTGTGTGTGTGTGTGTCACCTGTGCAGGGTGTGTGTGAGTGTGTGTGTGTGTGTGTGTGTGTCACCTGTGCAGGGTGTGTGTGTATTAGTGTGGGTGTCACCTGTGCAGGGTGTGTGTGTGTGTGTCACCTGTGCAGGGTGTGTGTGTGTGTGTGTGTGTCACCTGTGCAGGGTGTGTGTGTATGAGTGTGGGTGTCACCTGTGCAGGGTGTGTGTGTGTGTGTGTGTGTGTCACCTGTGCAGGGTGTGTGTGTGTGTGTGTGTGTGGGTGTGTGTGTGTGTGAGTGAGTGTGCGTGTGTGTGTCACTTGTGCAGGGTGTGTGTGTGTGTCACCTGTGCAGGGTGTGTGTGTGTGTCACCTGTGCAGGGTGTGTGTGTGTGTGTGTGTGTGTGTGTGTGAGTGTGTGTGTGTGTCACCTGTGCAGGGTGTGTGTGTGTGTCACCTGTGCAGTGTGTGTGTGTGTGTGTGTGTGTGTGTGTGTGTGTGTGTGTGTGAGTGAGTGTGGGTGTGTGTGTGTGTGAGTGTGTGTGTGTCACCTGTGCAGAGTGTTTGTGTGTGTGTGTGTGTCACCTGTGCAGGGTGTGTGTGTGTGTGTGTGTGTGTGTGTGTGAGTGTGTGTGTGTGTGTGAGAGTGTGAGTGTGTGTGTGAGAGAGAGAGTTTGAGAGTGTGTGTGTCACCTGTGCAGTTTCCTCCGCTGCGGTCGAGCTCGTATCCGTAGTCACACACACAGCGAAACATTCCCGGCAGGTTCTGACACGATCCGAACACACAGATGTTCTGGAAGTTACACTCGTCGATGTCTGACGGACGACACAGAGCGGACTGAGTGAGTGTGTGTGTGTGTGTGTGTTACTGTACCTCTGTGTGTGTGTGTGTGTGTTTACCCTGGCAGGCCTTGCTGTCTTCAGTCGGGGTGAAGCCCATCTCACACTCGCAGCGATATCCCCCCGGCGCGTTCAGACACTGACCGTTCTCACACAGATTCACGTTATCTGCGCACTCGTCCGTGTCTGGACAAACAACCAACAAGCCCTCAGTGACCTTCAGATGCTGGATAAACAGACTTAAGACCAGAGATCAGAGCAAAGAAGATATTAATATATGAAATTAATTAATAAATAAAGTTGTTTATAAATTAAAAGGAAATAATTCAAAGAAATTTATAAACTAATTAATAAAAAACAAATTCCCTAAAAAACATCCAGGTTACTAAACATTTAAATTATGTATTATCTAATAAAAATGTTTCTGTAATAACAATGAAGTTATAAATTATTAAAAAAATAATATAATGAATAAAATTCACGTATTAGTTATAAAGTTGATAAATATTGATATGAATTAAAAATGAAAATAAATAAATCATACAAAAATCTTAATGATAAATAAATGCATCAGTTAATTCAATTAAAATTATATAAATGTTTTTTATATATTGACTTCTATAAATGTGTGTAAATTTTTATATTAGCAAATAATTAGACAATTATTTAATAATTTATATTATTAGAAGAAATCATAAAAACTAAGCATAAAACTGATCAATGTTATTATTAAAATTGAATAAAATATATATTTATATAATTTATTATTATATTTTTGTTTATTTGTTTATTAAATGTTAACACATTAACAAATAACGAGTTCTATTAATTATAATTGAAATGTTTATTATAATATATTAATACAATAAATAATTAATTATTTTGTAATTTAACGTAAATCACAAAAAAAGTAAAAAAGGTTCATAAACATTACAATTATGTTTAATTAAATGGAAATATTTTTTTTTTTTACATTTTTTATTAAACGTAAATTACACACATAAGACAAAGAAATAAATACATAACAAATCAAGATTTCCAAACATTAAAATGAATGCATTAATTACTTAATTAAAATTAAAAGATTACTTATAGGTAAAGATAACTTTATTATTTCTTATTATTTTATTTATTATTATTAATGTAATAAAAAATAATTATTTAATAATTTAACATAAATCACACAAAACAAATAAAGGTTATTAAACATTACAATTATGTTTAATTAAATAAAAATTATTTATTTAATTTGTAATTAAACGTAAATTACACACGTAAATTACAACATAAATCAAGACTTCCAAACAATAAAATGAATGCATTAATTACTTAATTAAAATTAAAAATAGGTAAAGATAACTTTATTTTTTTCGTTATTTAATTTAGTTTAAATTAAATGTAAATTGCACAAATGTTTATCATAAATTGTTTATTGTAAATATATTAATGTAATAAATAATTAATTATTTCATAATTTAACGTAAATCTCACACACACACACACACACACACACACACAATAAAGGTTCCTAAACATTACAATTATGTTTAATTAAATATAAATTATTTATTTAATTTTTAATTACTCGTAAATTACACACGTAAATTACAACATGAATCAAGATTTCCAAACAATTAAATGAATGCATTCATTACAAAAATTAAAAGATTACTTATAGGTAAAGATAACATGTAAAAGTAAACACACAAGCAACAAATAAAATAACTTCATTAAATTAAAAAGCAAGGAAAAATTAAAAAATGCCGTTGTTTATTACCGGAGCAGGTGAATCCGTCCCCGTTGAATCCCTCTTTACAGGAGCAGCGGTACGATCCCGGCGTGTTAATGCACTCAGCGTTCGGGTTACAGTTGTGTTCTTCGGTCACACACTCGTCCACATCTGCAGCATTACACAAAAACAACCTCAAACCACAGCCAGACTTTACCACTCTGCTGGCGATCCGCGGCTCTCGTCACTCACCCGTGCATTCGATCCCGTCGCCCTCCCAGCCGTCACGGCAGCGACACTTAAAGCTCCCCGGGACGTTGACGCAGGCGGCGTGCATGTCACAGTTATGAGCCCCGATCTCACACTCATCCACGTCTGCCAACAAACAAACACTTTACACCAGCTAGCATGATCCAGAAGCGGCCTGAAGTCCTCAGGTGTGACTCTGTGGTACCTGTGCATCCCGTGGAGCCCTTCTTGACGAAGTATCCCAGCTGACAGTGACAGATGAAGGAGCCTTTTGTGTTTTCACAGTCGCCGTGCAGGCAGATATTAGGATTCAGATCGCATTCGTTGACATCTGGACGAATACGTGACAGAAAAGATTACATTAGGATGGAATGCAGACGTACTAATAAATTAAACATTACAATATCACGACTAAACATCAGAATTAAATTATACAAAGAAAGAATGCAACTAAATAAAAATGCAATAAAATAATTCTAATTAATTAAGATGACATTAAATAAGGCAGACTTATTTAACTAAAGTTATTTTATTATTTAAAATTAAGTGCAAATAATAACACACTGAAATTAAATGATGACAAATTATTGATTAGTAAATTTCATGAAAGATAAAAAGTAAATAACATCAACATATAAAATAAATAAAATGACAAAGAAACTGAATTAATAATTTATATTAAAAAATATATAAAATTAATTAGGGTTACTAATTATTTAATTAAAAGTTAATTGTTATTATTTTGTATTTATTTTGATTATTTAAAAATAAATCAAATAAATCAAGATTACTTCACATTCACATTACATTATATCAAATTAAGTAAAAATGTCTTAAATCAGAAAAAATATATAAAAAAATGAAATAATACAAACATTTTTTTTTTCATAATATGAAAAACTAATTTTATATTTCATTAAAAAAATATAAAATAAATCAGGGTTAGTAAACATTTAAATTACTTAGTTATAAATAAATAATTGTATTATTTTAAAGTAAAATAATAATAATAATAATAATAATAATTATAAAACAAATCACGGATACCATAAAAGTAGTAAAACTTTTATAATGTAAACTTTATAATTCAAAGTAAAGCATAACTATTTTTATTATTTAAATAAAAGCAAACTAAATGTAAATAAAAAAATCTACGCAATGTAAAAACATTTAATTTAAATTAAATTATTGCTTATCTTAATTATTTAAATTACACAAACAAACACAAAATAAAAAAATCATGAAATAAATCAAGGTTACTAAGAATTAAATAAAGTGAAGGTCAACCAAGTATGGTGACCCATACTCAGAATTCATGCTCTGCATTAAACCCATCCCCACACACACGGAGCAGTGGGCAGCCATTTATGCTGCGGCGCCCGGGGAGCAGTTTGGGGTTCAGTGCCATTAGGCCACGACTTCCCCTAGCAATAATGTTAAATAATTTAGTTACAGTATTTTCCGGACTATAAGTCGCACTTCTTTTCATAGTTTGGCTGGTCCTGTGACTTATAGTCAGGTGCGACTTATTTATCAAAATTTATTTGAAATGAACCAAGAGAAAACATTACCGTCTACAGCCGCGAGAGGGCGCTGCCTTCCCCTAAAAAAACATAGAGCGCCCTCTCGCGGCTTTAGACGGTAATGTTTTCTCTTGGTTCTAAATAAATGCGACTTATAGTTCAGTGCGACTTGTATATGTTTTTTTCCTCATCATGACGTATTTTTGGACTGATGCGACTTATAGTCCAAAAATACGGTAAACTATATTATTATTTATTTTCATTACTTAAATTAAAATATATCTTTTTTTATAAATTCATGAAATAAATCAAGGTTACGAACCATTAAATGAAATATAAAATTATTTAAAAGTGAATAAATAAATTATTACATATTTTTCTTAAAGGTAATAGAAACCCTAAGGTTGGTTGAGTTTCTGATGCTCACACACACGTATAAACTCACCGATGCAGGTGCGCATGTCCACGGAGGCCATGAAGCCATCATAGCAGAGGCAGCGATATTCTCCGGGGATGTTCGTACACTGACCGCCATCACAGATGTCCGGCGTGTCTTCACACTCATCGATGTCTACGGGAAGAGACGAGGGTCAGTCTGTGAGTGTGTGTGTGTGTGTTTGTGTGTGTGTGTGTGTATGTGTGTGTGTGTATGTTACCGGCGCAGGTCCTGAGGTCAGGCATGAGTGCATAACCTTCGCTGCAGCTGCATTCGTAACTGCCCTCAGAGTTTGTACAGTGAGTATCGCAGCCGCCGTTCATGATGGTGCACTCGTCGATATCTGAAGACAATGAGAACATGCACATTTACCTTTATGTTTTGGATGGAGTGTTTTTCTGAGAGTGAATTGCTTCGTGCATGTTGATGTTGCTGGAGGTTCGCTCACCCACACAGCCCTGTCTGTCGGGTGTCACCTGGTATCCCATGTCACAGGAGCACTGATAGGTGCCCACCATGTTCACACACTGACCGTTCCTGCACAGGTTATCACTGAGCTGACACTCGTTCACATCTGGGGGGAACAAATAAGCAAACAAACAAACAGAAATTAATTGAAATGTGTGTAATTGTAAAATATAGAAACTTTTATTATATTCAAATCATACTAATAAAAATGATTCAGTAATACTGTTACGTATAATGTATTCTCAGATATTATTTTTGTAATAAGATTATAAATAAAATAATTATTTAAATAAATATTAAATTATATAAATAAGAAAATTCTTGATAAAATGTAAAGTTTAGAATTATTTACATTTTCATTTAAATATTATTTAAAAAGGTATTCTTTTATTATACTGTAGAACTAAAGTAAATACTTCTATTTATTATGTATGATATTTATGTATATATTTATGTGTTTAATAACCATAACATTTTAAAGCATTGAAAATAAAATAAAATACTAAATAACACTTTAGTAAACAAAGCGACTTTAAACTTACAGAAAATAAAACTAGTTAATAAAATGTAGTTAATAAAACTTACAGAAATTTTTTTATCTAGTTTTAAATCCTGTCACAGTACTAAGTGAGTTCTTTATAGCGTTTTGAATGATACTATGCAAATTACCGGGCAGTCTATGGCTTTGGTTCAGTTAGACCTCAGTTCTGCCTTTGATTTAGTTGATCATAATACACTTATATCACGTCTTGAAACATGTGTTAGCCTTCGGGGCACTGTGTTGCAGTGGTTTCGTTCATATCTCACCAATAGGAGGTATGTTGTTAATATTGGAAACCAATCTTCATCTGAAATATATTTAAAGTCTGGTGTCCCTCAGGGCTCGGTTTTTGGTCCGGTTCTGTTTTCTGTTTATATGCTTCCTCTAGGATCAATTTTTAAAAAGCAAGGTGTATGCCATACGCCGACGACACAGAAATCTATATATCTTTCAAGCGTGATAACAAACAGACTTTAAAGACTATTTTGGATTGTAATTTCCTAAGCCTCAATGAAGGTAAAACAGATGACCACTGTGTACATGATTTTGAATCTGAACTTTGGTTTGATAATTGTGACGAGTGGGGCGGGGCCGAGGGACATGGGAGCGAGGCCGGGGGAGTGATTGGAGATGAACTACACCTGTTCGACCCACCGGTCTCGAGGCCCATGGAGGAGATGGAAGGATATAAAACTGGAGCGACGACAGTGAAGGACGAGAGAGGACCAGGCCTGGGCTTTTAGTTGTGTTTTGGTTTTTATTTTATGCGCACCAGTCGTCCGCGAGGGGCTGGTGCGCTGTTTTGTGTTTACTTTGTTATTAAAATGTTTTTGATTGTCCGCCGGTTCCCGCCTCCTTCTTCCGGATGAATATGAAGGTTTTATCGTTACAGTGGTGCCGAAGCCCGGGAGAAGGAGGGACGCGCTGCTGAAGATCCCTCGCCGCTGTGGTGAATCCGCGGTGCCATCGAGCTGGCGAGGAGTGTGCCGCCATGGACGCTCGAGGCGGTGGACTGGAGCGAGTTGCCGGGGACGGGCGAGCTCGCTACCGGCCGCCCACGATGTGGAGAGACGGCTGCCGTCCGTGAGGGAGCGGAGGAGTCGGCGCCGTTCGCCAGGTGGCCGGAGCCTGCTGCCTCCGCCGGAACGGGGAGGAGCAGGGAACGGGGGACTCCTGCCGGCTGCCCAAAACCGGAGGAGCCGTCGCCGTCCACCGGGCGGCGGAGGAGTGTCGTGCCGTCCGCCGAGGGCCGTCCAGTGCCACCGCCAGGCACCGCGGAGGAGATCACCCAGCTGGTGGAGGGCCGAGCAGCGGTGCGTCTGGGAACCGGAATTTTTTTTTTTTTTTTTCCTCTCTCCCCTCTCTCGTCTCTGTCGCTCCTCCTTCCATCTCCTTTTCTCTCGCCTCGCCTGTCCTACCCCCAGGTTCCCACAGGTCCCCGGGAGTGGCCCCCCCGGAGGGAGGGGGGGGGGGGAGTAGAGCGCAGTCTCGGGACTACCCCCCGGCCTGCGAGGGGCGATGGGGTATGTGACGAGTGGGGCGGGGCCGAGGGACATGGGAGCGAGGCCGGGGGAGTGATTGGAGATGAACTACACCTGTTCGTCCCACCGGTCTCGAGGCCCATGGAGGAGATGGAAGGATATAAAACTGGAGCGACGACAGTGAAGGACGAGAGAGGACCAGGCCTGGGCTTTTAGTTGTGTTTTGGTTTTTATTTTATGCGCACCAGTCGTCCGTGAGGGGCTGGTGCGCTGTTTTGTGTTTATTTTGTTATTAAAATGTTTTTGATTGTCCGCCGGTTCCCGCCTCCTTCTTCCGGATGAATATGAAGGTTGATATCGTTACAATAATAATCTTAAATTTGATAAGCAGATAAGATATTAGATAAAATATTAACTGGTTAGGTTTATTATTAATTATTATTATTACATTATTTTAATAAATTAAATAAATAAATTAAAACAATTATATAAATAAGTGTTTTATATGAAAAAACCGAATGTATACACATTTCAGTATAGGTTTGGAGTGTGGCTCTCCTGTACCTTCACAGGCAGAAGCTTCTGGATTCAACTGGTGTCCCGGAGGACAGTCGCACTCATAACTGCCCTCTGTGTTCAGACATGTGCCGCCGCGGCACAGCAGGTGGTCCCGCTCGCATTCGTCGATGTCTGCGGGACAGAGAGAGACAGAGATGGAGACGCTGTGACACATGCAGGCTTTCAGAATCTGCAGAAAACAGCCAGGGTTCGAGCCTCACCCATGCAGTTCTTCATCATCATGAAGCCGCTCTCGTAGCCTTCGAAACACTCGCACTCGAAGCTGCCGGGTGTGTTGACGCAGACACCGTGTCCGCACAGGTCCGGAGAGATGGTGCACTCATCAATATCTGTGGGAACAACGGGAACAGCATGAGTGTTGTTTTCAAACGTGTGTTGTGTTTGATTTAGATGTGGTGACAGGTGAGATGTTGACCTGTGCAGTTCCTCTCTTCCATGGTGAGGGCGAAACCGCTGTCACAGCGGCATCTGAAGCTCCCGATGGTGTTTCGGCACGTCCCGTGAGTGCACAGGCCTTTGAAGACCTTACATTCGTTCACATCTACAGAGAAAAACAGGCTCATAACTTCATTATTCAACACAGAGAAAAAGCCCTAAAGGAAATACCAATAATCTTAATTTCTGTGTATTTGAGAGTTTTTGTAACCTAGTCAAACCCTGGGGAAAAAAATGCAGAAAAATGTATGGAAAAAACTAACAACAAACAAATTTTAATTAATAAAAATGAACAAAAAAGTCTATTTGTATATGAATTAATTAATTTTACTTAAATTCGCAAAAAAAAAGAAAAAAAAAAGATTAATGTCAAAATTTCAGGTAATAAATAATTAGAATTAAATACATTTGGTCAATTTGTACATTTTAAATAAATTTTTATTTAATTTATTAAAAAGATTACAGTGAAAGTTTCATATAATAAATAGTTACATTTATAATAATTTTATTAATATTTAAATAATAACTATAATATATATATATATATATATAGTCAATTTGTATATAATTTACAATAATTACATTTATTTGTAATTTATTTTATAAAAACATTAATGTGAAAATTTGTTGATAACAAAAAATTTATTTATTTTAATAATAATAATAATAATAATAATATTTTTTAAAATATATTTTGTCCGTTTGTACAGTTTATCATTTATATTAATTTAAAAAAATTATATAATATAAATTGTCAATGTTTTATTTAACAAATACTTATATTTACTTTTATGTAATTATAATTATTTGAATTATAACATATTAAAATTTTATATAATATAACATTACTATTAAATATTATACATTCATCAGGTTTTTGTGTGAATTTTTCTTGTCAGCCAATATCGGTATCAGATATTAGTGTTTTCTAGTGTTATCGGTTTGATTAAGCTGATGTTGGAAGCTAATTATATCAGCAAACTTCTGTTTCTAATAATGTTTTCAATTGCTGTAAACACTATGGATGTATAATATCTGTCAATATCTGCCAAAACAAAATCTTTATCGGTATCATATCGGTCACAATTTTCTATATCCGCTCATCCCAATGAATAAATGACAAACAGCTCGGCGCTCCACCTTTGTAGAAGGGTCGTCCTGTCAGGATGTCTCCTCGGTTGGCAATTCCAGGTCCCCGCGGGCAGATAGTTTTGAATTCGGGCGTGTTTGGTTTGGGACAGGCCTCACAGTCCACACCCCATGCCGCTCCCACAGTACAGCAGCACATATCCACACGATACCGGCCCGGTAATGGCTCCACACACTCATCCTCCTCCCATTTCATATAACACTGCTCACTTCGGATATCTACAGGACACACAAACCACTTTAATTTACCACTGTTTGGTTTGCACGTATTGTTAGTTACAAAAAATAGGTTTGTTTTGGGTCAGTTGTCAATTTGAGTCATAAATCAAGTTGATAGTTTCTGTTTTTGGTTTAAAAACATATACATATTGATGTATTATGCTGTCTGCAACCAATAAATTAACTAAAGCAATAAATAATTTTAGAAGTGGAAAGTTAATGAATATTTTTTCATACCAACACATGTTCGTCCGGCTCCGTCCAGCGTAAGTCCCTCTGGACACTCGCATTGGAACGAGCCTTGCGTGTTCACACAGCGTCCGTTTGTGCACACGCCGGGAAACACCGCACACTCGTTAATATCTAAAGACGGAGCAGAAACAGAATACATCATCATGAAATGCACTAAATAATGTGGAAAGTAAATCCAACAAAGAATTGTGGGTAGCACGTACCTTCACACACAAGTCCCTTCATGCGCGCAAAACCTTTTGAACAGGCTGTATCTGTAGAAAATACAGGTTGAAAACTTGTGAGATACTGTTTACTTTATGTTTCTAAGATTGCGTCTTTAAAGCAAATATTGGTTCAATGGTTAATTTAGCTAGAAAAAAAACTATTCATTAATAAATTAAATTTTGACTGAATTTAATTAAATTTGGTTTTACAATTTATTTATTTTTCTCATTAATATTTTTGATAAATAAAAACAACTAAAATGTATAACTTTGTAAATATAAATTAAGTTCTTAGATATATCATTTTTTACCTAGAAGTTTCACATTTATCTTTTTTATTCAATAAAATTCTTTATTAAAACACATACAAATTAACAAAATCAATAAAATATAAATTATAATGATTTTTTTTAATTAATTTCAAATTTATTATTTCTAACAAATTATATATATATATATATATATACAATATTTATTTATTATTCATTTGTATTTAATCAAAATATCAATGTAAATGTTTTAAGTAACCAATAATCATTTAGCTGGAAAAACTGTTAACTGTTAACTTAATTGCATAATCATTGTGTGTGAATATATATATATATATATATATATATATATATATATATATATATATAAATATATATATATATGTACATATATATAAAATTTGAGTTTTGTATATGAACTAACCAATTTCGCAACGTTCACATGGGCTTCCCCAGGCCGCCCCCAGCGTAGAGCAGCATTCGGATTTCAGTGTGGCCCCATTTATATTCACCTCACAGCGGCCATCCTGGATGTTTAGCCAGCAGGTTCCTTTCATGCTGTCTGCATGGAGCAAATACATTAAAGAGAACCAAAAACTTGTGACAATGACAAATGGACATTGTGACATTTGGAGTGGCTCCCCTGTGGAGAGTCATTGCATTTCTGCAGATAAAAACCAACTCAGATATCTAGCGGGATAGGATCGCAGTAGGCTTTCACGCTGAAAGCACAAACGCGTGACCTATTGCCTTGATACTCCATTAATTTCAATCAAACGACATTCAGTTTCAGACAAAGAATGAAAACCGTCTAGCTAGAAATAAATAAAAGTAGCATAATGCTGTCCAGTTACCTCTAAAAACATTATAAACCTTGATATGCACAAAACTATGCTGCTGTTGCATAATACAGTCTATGAAGTAGTATTTCGCTGTGTATTTAGCAAACATTTCAAAACAATTTACATTTTTTTAAACATTTAATAGCAACAACCAATCAGAGAACTTGCTGTTGGAAACACTTTTTTAGCTCAAAACTACTTTTCAGACTTACCTACGCAGATGGTGTTGGTGGAGTCCAGTTTGCTGCCGTGGGAACATTCGCAGTTGAAAGAACCGGCTATGTTTCGGCACACGCCGTTGATACAAGGGTTGGGGTCGCATTCGTTAATGTCTGAAAAAGAGGAGGACAGGTTAGAACGAAAGATTCAAAATACACAGTGTTTGTGAAATTTACGAAAAATAATCATAAGGAAACCTTCGCAAGTCTCAGAGTCAGGTTTGAAAGAGAATCCTTTGGGGCAAGAGCAAGTATAACTTCCGGGTGTGTTTCTACACATGCCATTGTCGCACAACAACCGATTCACCAAACATTCATTGATGTCTGAAATATACGCAAAAAATTTACAAAATTAATCAATCGTAATTACTATTCATATGTTTCAGAGCAAGTAATCTTTTTTTATATAAAACAAAGTAAGATACGTTTTTCTACATAATAAAAAAGTTAGATAATAAAAATTTCAACGCAACTTACCCACGCAATTCTTGCCGCTAGCATCGGACTCGTAGCCGATGTTACAGATGCAACGGTAACTCCCGCGCAAGTTCTCGCAGATCCCATTCTGGCAGATGTCTGGATCCAAAGCGCATTCGTTGATGTCTACAAAGAAACCGAAAACAGTCTTTAGCATTTAGCATTCACAAACACGATTAGCGCATTTCTGAAAACAGATTTACCTCGTCCGTCTGCGGTGATTCCAGGTCCGCTGCTGCACACCGCCTGAAACTCAGCTGGGAACAAAAAAACAACGTTAGCCACTAGCTGTCACACAATTCAAAGCTAATGTATGTTGCGTTGACATTAAAGTATTGTTTGTGACTGGAAGGTGTATCGTTATAGTTTACCGGAGTTGAATGCAGGGCAGGGTAGGCAGGGTTCTCCGAAGCCGTGTTCTGGATTGGCGCAGCAGCATTCCGACTTAGTCACCGCCCCAGGGAATGGACGCGAACATGTGCCCATCTTTATTGTGCCGTAGCAGGTGGTGCGCATGTGGGTGTCCACACAAACGCGGCCATCCACGTCGATGGCCAGTCCTGGCGGGCACTCACACCGAAATGATCCTTCTGTGTTCATGCAGCGACCGTTCATACAGATGCCCGAGGTCTGGCATTCGTCAATGTCTGTCAGAACAAAATGAAGGCGCAAGCCATTATTAAAACCTTTTAAGAAATGTATGCATTTAGCAGACGCTAAAGTAACTGACATTGCATTCAGGCTAACAATTTCTCCTAACATGATTTCCCTGGGATTCGAACCCCCAACCTTGCATTAGTTAACGCAATGCTCTACCACTTGAGCTACAGGAACACAACAAATGTGTTAATTGTTATGGAACAACAAGTCAATAATGACCAATGACGTCAATGATGGTCACAAGAGACGACAACTTTTGACATGATGTCATTGACATGAAAGATTTACGTCAAAAGTGAACCAGTGCTATACAAATATACAAAAATGCAAACAAGATTGAAAAATTACAATGAAGGAATGATTTTCTGAGAATAACAACTTAAATTTTTGTCATTAAGATCATTAAAGACATCAGATGTGAGAACCAAAGACATCTCAAGACGTGTGGTGTCAGATTCGATGTCAAACTTGAAAAATTGACAAAAGACTTGGAATATAGTGTATACACTAGTAAAATGTCACAGGTCTGGTGTTCATAGATGCCTGTCAGAGTTTAACAAAGAAGAAAATAGACGGTCACAAGTTGCGACAACCAAAGACATTTGACGTCACTGTCATGAAAACTACTATAATGTTTTGAGGCAGCAGGATTGAGATCAATGATGTCAAATGTCATTGGTTTTGGTTCCTGCAATTTTAGCCACTGACGTTTCAAAATGTAAAAAAAACCTATTAAAAGACGTAACAACCAAAGACGTTTTTCCTCACTGATATGAAAACTAGCTTGATATGTCTTGTCAATGGCATCAAATGTAGTTGGTTTTTGTGTCTTGTGACATTGAACATGCGCCAATGACAAAATACGCAAATACAAATGAGTTTGAAGAGTCTTCCGAGAATATCGGCTTAAATTTTTGACATTTTTGATTCGGACAGAATCCATTGACTTGAATGGTCACCAATGCAAGAAAGATATCTCAAGATGTGCTGAACTTGAAAAATGAACTTTTTGTGGTGCTTTCACTCTGTTGGATTTTTTGTCATTAACCAGAGAAGAGGATGAGTATACTGTTTTTTGAGTTTAATAATCTTTGAAAGCGAATCTAAGACATGCTCACCAGTGCAGTAGCGTCCACTGGGCGCCAAAGCAAATCCAGGTTTGCAGATACACTTGAAGCTGCCATCTTCGTTTATGCACATGCCGTTGAGGCACATGTTGGTGATGGCACATTCATCATGATCTACAAGACAAGAAAACACTCTCAATGTTTCTGAAAATACAATAAAAATATATAGTGGATATTCAGTTGTATTTAACAAAATTAATAATTAAAAATGTTTTTGTCCGTCTGTCACCCTCCACCCACCCCAAACTCCTAGAAGAGATTTATAAAGCATTTAAAACAATTGTTTAAAATTTTAATGCAAGTTTTATAGTGTACAACCAAATAATCAGCAATCAAACTGATGAAGCATCAAAGCGTAAAAACATTAAAAAATACATATAATATGCAGTTCAGAGTTTGCAATCGCAGTTTAAGCGCTTACCAACACAGTTCTTCCCATCAGGACTGATTTCAAAGCCAGCATTACAGATGCACTGGAAACTTCCATCTGTATTCACGCAGCGTCCGTTACGGCACATAACGCCGTTCACGATACACTCGTCAATGTCTGAAGCAACGGGAACAGATTAGTCACAGGTGTCCACCAGAGGACTTGACTGAGGGCTGACTTTTACCATGGCATTCATTGTAAATGGATTATTAACAATGAACTGTGCCATTTGAATGCTATGTGTACAGGATACTGAGCACAGTCACATTATTTGGAAGTTTTGCTTCTTTTAAGTGTGTCATGCAAAATTACTTGAAATGCAAAATAAGCTGAAATGAAATAAAATAACCTTAAATTAGAAATGTTGACTTGGCAAAAAAAAAAAAAAAAAAAAAAAAATATATATATATATATATATATATATATATACATGTTGACTTGGAAATATAAATATATTTAGTTGAAGTTAAGGTTGAAGTATAGATTGAATAAGTTCAAACTGAAATAATTAAAATTACTAAAATAAAAATGAATTAAAAGTTATATATAAATACTTAAAAAGTATATAAATAATACATATAAAAATATATGCACAAAAACAGTCTTAAGTCGCTGGGGTATATTTTTAGCACTAGCCAAAAAACATCGTATGGGTCAAAATTATCGATTTTTCTTTTATGCCAAAAATCATTAGGATATTAAGTAAAGATCATGTTCCATGAAGAATTTTTTTAAGAATTTATAAACATATCAAAACTTAATTTTTGATTAGTAATATGCATTGCTAAGAACTTAATTTGGACAACTTTAAAGATGATTTTCTCAGTATTTCGATTTTTTTGCCACCTCAGATTCCAGAATTTCAAATAGTTGTATCTCAGCCAAATATTGTCCTCCTAACAAACCAGACATCAATGGAAAGATGATTTATTCAGCTTTCAGATGATGTATAAACCCCAACTTCGAAAAATTCACACTTAAGGCAATGGTTTTGTGGTCCAGGATCACATATATATTGTTTTGTGTGTATATATATAATGTAATATAATATAATAATCTTGCTTCAATTCAAATTTTAAAGGGTTGTATGTAATTAAATACAATTTAGCTATAATTAAAATATCATGCATTTACCGTCCATTTTCTTAATTGCTTAAAAATATGACAAATTAAGTAATGATAATAAAAATAGAAATATTCTGGATATGGAGTAAATGATAAATGATGATATTTCCTACTTTAAAGCAGTTTTTTAGCCTTTAAGAATTTTGAATGTAAAAATGTTAGCATTGAACGCCCTACAATTAGAAATTAAAGAAATGCTCTAGGCATAAAATATAATAAATCATGCCACACACCAATGCAAGCCTGTTTGGTGGGAGTTCCCTGGTATCCTTCGTGACATTTACAGTGATACGATCCTTGTGTGTTGACACAGTGTCCATTCACACACGGGTTACTGATGCACTCGTCCACATCTGAGGGTAGAAAGCAAGCGTATGAGAGCCCATTAACACAATTAATCAATAATATGCATTAAAATATTGACACAATCTACTATGTTTATAACCCTGAGGCATGTGGAAGTCAAGCAAACGGCCTACAGATGGCAGCATTTCAGACCATTATGCACAGGTTTACCGATACACTCCCCGCGCACGTCCTGCCTGTATCCCATGTTGCATTCGCAGCGGTAGCTGGTCGGCGTAGGAATACAGCGGCCATTCAGGCACAGGTTGGTGAAATGCTTGCACACGTCGATCGTCGTCTCGTTCAGCTGGCCTGAGCACAAACAATAAAACACCATTGATTTCTTAGCTCCGGATTGTTAGTTGAAGGTAAAAACTGGCAACTTCCACTCACTGATCTGAATCTTCTGGCCGCCGTTTCCTCCATTGCCATTTCCACCATTGCCATTTCCGCCATTGCCATTTCCGAAGGTGTGCTCGCCGCCATAAATGTAGCCACCGCCGTTTCCGTTCTGCGAGGGACCTTTGCCGTAGCCGCCGATGTTCAGACCGCCATTGCCGTCATGGATGATGCCGCCGTTACCGGTGGCAAACGGAAGCCTCTGGATGCACAGTCGCCTGTATTCATCTACGATTACACAATTGATGCAATATATATATATATAAAATATAATTTATATTAAATATAGTGCTGTCAAACGATTAATCTTTGTATGTGTATAATTTGTATGTGAACTCTGTATATTTATTATGTATATATATAAATACACACACATGCATGCATACATTTCCGAAAAATTTTTTTATGTTTATATATTACAAATATTGATATATAATATAAATTATATGAATATAAATATATACATGCAGATACAAGTAAATATTTTCTAAATATATACTTATGTATTTTTATATATACACATAATAAATATACAAAGTTCACACATATATTATGTAAACAAAAACTTTATTTTGGAAGCGATTATTCGTTTGACAGAACTAATTATATATATATATATATATATATATATATATATATATATATATATATATATATATATATATATATATATATATATATATATATAAAGAATATATTTTATTCAAAGAACTGGTTTGCACCTGTTTAATGCATGAAATTAATGTCTTATAAACATATATATTTGAATACTATACATTTTAATACTGTTTATATATTGTTTTATATTTATATTATTAAAATATATTTTAATACTATTCAGTGTATATATCACTTTTTTATACTGTTTCACACACACACGTATATGCTCATGCATTAAAGGTGCCATGTGCAAGAATTGAGCTAAAAATATTCAAAAAATGACCTACACGCATCAAAAGTATAAGAAGAAATAAGGGCGATAATGTCATTAAAAAAATGTAAAGTTGGACTTCCGGAATGGCGCCGACACGTGCAGCAGCCTAATGTAAGTGCTCCCAGACGGTCTGGCGTTAATCCCCCATTTTATACTTCTGATCAACCAACAAATTTAACTAATTAACATGGAGGGGGACAAAGCAAAAAAGGCTAGACTTAAATCACAACCAAAACCTGAAAAGGCGGAAAAAACAGTGGAAGAGATAGCTGACGGTCCCGCTGATAACCTGTCAGCTAGTATCGCGGCGATACACGCTGACATTAAAGCCTTTCGTGTGGATATTAAAACTGAACTGGCGGCCTTTCGAGATTCTATTGCGAAAGACATGAAAGAAGAATTGTGCAATCTTAAGCAAGAAGTCAAGCAAAAAGTGAATGAGCTAGTCACGGACTTAAACGCCACAGCAGAGCGGATCGACGAGGCCGAACAGTGAGTGGCAGATTTAGAGGAAAACAATGCTGAGCTGAAAGAGGTCCTCGGTCAAAGCATCCAAATACAAGATAATCTACAGGAGAGACTGTTAGATCTTGAAACACGCTCGCGCAGAAATAACATCCGTATTTTCGGAATACCGGAAGGATGCGAAGGGAATAATGTCCAAGAATTTGTCGAATCTATCATTAAAACGGAGCTAGCACTTGGCGACCTGGACCTCAAAATCCAACGATGTCACAGAGCACTCGGATCCAAGCCCCCCACGGATGCGTATCCGAGATCGGTGGTGGTATTCTTCCTGGAATATAAGACAAAGGATTTGGTTCTTCGGTCTGCGTGGAAGAAGAAAGAGGTGAATTGCAATGAGAAAAGAATTTTCTTTGACCACGATTATCCACCGGAGATCCAACAGAAAAGAAGGGCATTCGCACCGATCAGGAAAATTCTTAAAGGGAAAGGAATCAAGTTTCAAACGCCACCACCTGCAAAGCTGAAAGTCTTTCTGGAGAACGGCCCGGTTACATACAATACGACGATGGATGCAATGAAAGACTTAAAAGAAAAGGGCCTGATAAATACTGAAGAGGCTGCTGGAATGGGCCCTCCTGAAAAAACTAAGCAGAGATCGTGGGAAAAAGTGGACGCGACATCAAAGAAAAATAAAGAAACGCATCGAGCAAAGATCCAGGAGAAACTGCGCGGGTTTCAGAGAGATAACTCAAGCTCTATCTGAATGATTGGATTTAATTTGTTAAGATTGCGCAAGACTCAGAATACTGGATGAATAATGGACATATAACGTTAGGTCGACAAGAAGACTATAATTTCCTAGAATAAAACAGTTTATAGGCCTATAAGGGAAGAAAACAAGGACTTAATTTATAAACCTAGCCGAAAATACAAGAATATAAGACCAGTCATTATGGGTGCTGAAAAGATAACACATTTTGTGCAATTTGCACAACAGAGAGGGGCCCTTTAGAGAAAGAAGGCCTACCCCTCACATGTGGAAGTTAAGAAAAACTTCAAGTTTGGAGGTCAGTTCTTTTTTGTTCTTTGTGTGGTTCAATATGTTCACTGTTTTGAATTGTATGTTTTGGTCACCTCAATTCCTACAACTTTTTTTGCTTAGATTACATGCTGAGACAGGAATATAAGGTAGTTACCTTGAATGTTAATGGGTTACTAAGTCCAATTAAAAGAAATAAACTTATTACTAAAATGAAAAGAGAAAATCAACAAATAATCTTTTGGCAGGAGACCCATCTTTCTGACACAGAACACAAGAAACTGGGGAAAATGGGATTTAGAGTATATTTCTCTTCATACAATAATGGCCGTAAACGAGGAGTAGCAACATTAATCTCAAACAAGGTTAATTTTCAGTTGCTTTCTGAGATTACTGATAAAGAAGGGCGATATATTGTTATAAAAGGGACTATTGACCAAAATGAAGTTACATTAGTAAATGTGTATAGACCACCTGGAGAAGACAAATTATTCCTCAAAAAAGTATTTAATATTATAGCAGTGGAGACATCTGGGACACTTATTTGCGGGGGAGATTGGAATGTGCCACTTCAACCTAAGCTTGACTCTTCTTACTCCAAGCGAATTAGTCAAGAAGCTAGACAAATGAGAAATATTATGCAAGAATTAGGTTTAATAGATGTGTGGAGAGACTTAAATCCTTTTGAAAAACATTTTACTTTTTTTTCCTCCGCTCATAGGTCCCACTCTAGAATTGATTATTTTTTTATGTTTGGCTCAGAAAGACATAGAGTCAAGGACTGCAAAATAGGGACAAGGGACATCTCAGATCATTCGGGAGTGTACCTAACGGTGCTCATGGAGAGTAGAACTAAAAACACATTCTGGCGGCTCAATGCAAACCATATAAAGGATCAGGCATGTCAAGAATATATTCAGAAAGAACTCTCCGAATATTTAACACATAATGATAATGGAGAGGTATCACCCTGTATCCTATGGGATGCCGCTAAGGCGGTTATGAGAGGAAAACTTATAATGTGGGCTTCACAAAAAAAAAAGGAAAAACAGAAATATTTAAAATATTTGAACACAAAACTTAAAGAATTAGAGACTAAACATGGTAAGAAAAGTGACCCAACTATTTTGAAAAAGATAAAAGAGGTGAAATCCGAGCTTAATAAGATTTATGATGAGCAAGAACAATTAAAACTGAAATTTTTAAGGCAGAGATTTTATGAAAATGGTCCAAAAGCAAAAAAACTTTTGGCTTGGAGAATAAAGAAACAGCAGGCAGAGAGAAACATATTTAAAATTAGAGATCCCAAGTCCAAAAAGGTATGTCATAAACTGGAAGAAATACAACAAGCTTTTAAAAGATATTATGAGGAATTATACTCTCAAAAAAGGGATATCCAGACTGGAAGCATACAGAGTTTTTTGTACAAGTTAGACTTACCATCGATTGGATCAACACAAAATAAAGTCTTAACTCAAAATATAACTATAGAGGAAATAAACAAAGCTATATCTAAACTTAAAACAAATAAAGTATCAGGAATGGACGGTTTTCCGGCAGAATGGTATAAAACATTTAGGGAACAATTGATGCCAATGATTCATGGATGTTTTAACTACACCTTACAGGAAGGTGATGCCCCTAGATCCTGGAAGGAGGCCGTAATATCTGTAATTCCAAAGGAAGGAAAAGACCGAATGGAATGTAGCTCGTATAGACCTATCTCAGTTCTAAATATTGACTACAGACTTTATGCATCCATAATAGCTAAACGATTAGAACACATTCTCCCAGACTTAATAGATACGGACCAAACAGGTTTTGTAAAACAAAGACAGACATATGATAATATATGGCGAACCTTACATGTAATTGATAAAATACGTCAGAATAAAATAAATGCCCTCATAATTAGTTTAGATGCAGAAAAGGCATTCGATTCAGTAAGTTGGGAATTCTTATATTTAGTTTTGCAACGATTTGGGTTTAAAAATGACTCAATAAAAATTATTAAATCCTTATATTCAACCCCTACAGCAAAAATTAAAATTAATGGTGAGGTCTCTGATTATTTTAATTTAGAAAGAGGATGCCGACAAGGGTGTCCATTAAGCCCCGCCCTGTTTGCTTTGTTTATTGAGCCATTGGCACAACTAATCAGAGATGACAGAGAAATTAAAGGAGTGATAGTAAAGGATATAGAACACAAGATATGTTTGTATGCTGACGATGTGTTGTTATTTCTCACATCCCCTGAGCTCAGCCTTCCCAAAGTGATGTATTCCCTTGAAAAATTTGGATCATACTCAGGATACAAACTAAATGTACATAAAACACAAACTCTCTCATGCAATTATAATCCGAGTAATAAAATACGTAATGAATACACATTTAAATGGAATACATCCTCTATTAGATATCTTGGAGTTCAAATTCCGGCTGATTTATCAATTATTTATAAATTGAATTTCGACCCTATCACAGAAAACATAAAGACAGACTTGAACAGATGGAATCTCCTACCCTTAGATCTATATAATCGAATAGAGATTATAAAGATGAATATTTTGCCACGAATACTTTTTCTCTTTCAAGCCTTGCCAGTGGACATACCAAAAAAGCAATTTGATGAATGGAAAAAAATTATATCACGCTTCATTTGGAAAAGTGGGCGACCTAGAGTGAGATTTAACACTCTACAACTTCCTAGAGAACAGGGTGGAAGAGGTCTGCCATCATTAGATGATTACTATAAAGCAGCACAGATAAGACACTTGGTTTGCTGGTGTAATGATGAATACTGCGCAAAGTGGAAAGAATTTGAACAGTCACAATTTGAATTACCCCTTCAAGCGTTATTAGGAGATAGAAAGTATCAGCAGACACAATTACATAATTTGAACTGCTGGACAAAGACCCCCTTGGAAATATGGTATAAAGAATTAAAAAACCCTAAAATGGAAAGACAGGGAAGAATATTAAGATGGGTGGAGCATGACTTACAATTTAGACCAGCAAAACTGGATCTGAGATTTAAACAATGGAGTTTAAAAGGTATAACATCCTTCTGCTTAATCTCTTCTGGGAATGGAATAGAGAGCTTTCAACAACTTTCCCAGAAATACTACTTAGATAAACAAGATTTTTTCAGATATCTTCAAGTTAGAGATTACTTCAACAAGAATATAAAGAATGTGGAAGAAGATGGTCCCACAATAGTGCAAATATTTATAGATGCATATAAAAAAAAGTTGAATAAGAAAGTAGTATCAAGAATTTATTCCTGTTTAATGTCAGCAAAAAATTACTCTACAACTTATGTGAAACAAAAGTGGGAAAAGGAAGCCAATATAAGTATTACAGGAGAAGAATGGCTAACTATGTGTAAAACGCAGATGAATACAACAAGTTCAGATTCATGGAGGGAATTTGTCTGGAAAAATACCATAAGATTTTTCATAACCCCCAAAGTAAAGTATCAACAAACTGGGAATCCAAAAACTGGTGAATGCTGGAGAAAATGTGGAAATGTACTGGCAGACCATTTTCACATCTTTTGGGACTGTAACAAAATTCATACTTATTGGCAGGATTTAAATAGAGAAATGAATGCAATAATGGGGATGAATCTGGAATGTGACTTTAAAACTATGTACCTGGGCATCATCCCTTTAGATATGACAAAAGAGGATACTTATCTTTCTAATATACTACTAGCAGCCAGTAAGAAAGCCATTACAAGGAAATGGCTCAAAGAAGATCCCCCATCAATGTTTGAATGGCAAGAGATTGTAACGGAGGTGTACAATATGGAATCTCTGACTTTTTCGTTAAGAAAACAAACTGAAAGTATGGTATCACATTGGCAGAAATGGTTGAAAAGAGATGAAAATCATTTTTGACTTCTAACTAATGGATAGAGTTGGCAGTTTAACCCTTAACAAAACAGTATTGCAGAATTTGAGTGAATCATGTGATCTGGAATATAATATAAGTTCTCTCCTTGGTGACCAGTGTATGTCCATGTATGTGTATATGTGCTCAGAATATACTTTTTGTTTGTACTAGTGTACGCAAAAGTATGTAAGGATGGAGATGTGCACTTGTATTATAAATGTTTGTTGATGTTGTTTTATCTGTTTGAAAAAAAAAAGTAGAAAAATAAAGTAAAAAAAAAAAACTTAAAAAAAAAAAAAAAAAAAATGTAAAGTTATAGTGCTGCAGAGATATCAACCTTAATTAGCAGTAGCATTACTAGCCCCGGCCCGACAGGTGTCGTAATACCAGTTTCGGCCATGGGAGGCGGTATGCGGGCAACATAACCACCAGCCAACCTGCAATACACGAATAACTCGCACGGCTTGTGGGCGTAATCTAACCTGATGTCAATCAAGCGGAAGGATGGTTGAAGCCCTTGGCAAGAGACCACCACCCGCTACAGGGAAACAACCGCGCTCGGAAACACAAATCAAATCCGATAAGAAAAGGAGCCGAACCAGAGTAAACATCGGCACTGCTTTCAATCGCTGGAGACAACTGATGGACCTGAAAGAAATGAGGTTCGACACCGAACTTGCAACATTTCTTTTGGATTGGTAAGTTAGATGCTGTTAGTATTTCGCTAGAAGTTTGTTTTATATGTATGTGTATTTTTTTTCGGGAAGTTATAACATAGAAATGTATCGAAGGCTGTTCTATAAACGTGCTAATGTTAGCGATGGCTAACCGTAGCTGCGTTTGATAATTAGCTAGCTATAACTTACCCATATTTTTATATCATAAGTAACCTGCTCTGTCTAGTCTGTTGGTCTCCGTGTCCTCTTTGCTTCATGGTTTTTCTGTACGTGAGAAAATTGATGTGTGGCGTGAAAGCGTGTGAAAAGAGTCAATTGCGTGTGTCTCACGTTGAATGCTTGAGAGTTGGCAGCTCTGGTTACGTTGGTTGGCGCTAGCTTGGTCAACATCAGCTGTCTGATGTTGACCAATGATGTTGACAGAATGCTGTCTGTCAAATTAATTTAATTCAAATAATGTGTATTCTGCGGTTGAGAACAGCGCCCCACTGCTCTGCATATTTTGCACGCTTCTCTTTGTTAACACACCTGATTCAGATAATCAGCTCGTTAGAAATTAACTCCGTGCATGAACTGTTTTTCAAATGTTCATTGCTCCCTACTCTCTGAGCAGGGGAAATCTGTTGAAGTTTACCTCACATCGAAACATTCATTCACTGATTTGTGCTGTGCAGCGTCTTTAAACATGGACAACTGTGACATCATACCTCTGTAAATCAATACAATTTAAATTCACGTCTTGCACACTTCAATGCACTTTGATTGGAACATATAGCTACGTTCACTTTGAACTGGAATCATGGCTGAATATCCTGTGATGTCCACTTCGCAGGGCACTTATGTTCGAATAGAACAAATGTCTGAAGCTCTAAGAGAAACGTTCAAAATGTGCAGAGCAGTGGGGCGCGAGGTCTGCAATTGAGAACCGCTGTCTTATAGGCTTCGGCTATGCTCTAGTGTTGTTGTGAAGGTAGGGGCGGAGCATAGAGACTATGCTGTTTCTCGTTTGTTACTCTAGAGTAGACCAATTCACTTTATTGAGGCATACTGCCCCCATCTGGTATGGAATGTGGAGTATGACTTGATTTTTTTGCCAGATATGACAGATGGCACCTTTAAGCTGAAGCAGAAAAACCGAGGAGTTGGCTGAGGATTTGGCAGCTGCTTCGCTCATGCATTCTTGCTGAAGACACACGATAGTGACAAAGAGGATGGTAGAGCTTAAAACACGCAGGTGTGAAGACGTGAGAATGAGAGAAAGTATTTATTTATCCCGAAGAACGGTTGCTCTGCTGACCTGACATATGTGTACCGTGATTTTGCGGAGAAGTACAGCACGCCTGGAGCGACTCTTCAAAGAACACTACATAAAGGTCAAATGCTCGCACATCTAAAGAAATTCCTTCTTAGGAATTATGTTTTTATTGTAATGCAGTATGAAAAGAGTCAACACTCTTTTTAGTGTATCATGACAGTATCATAATGTACTTTAAAGTCAGTTCAGTATTATATTAAAATACCACAAAAGACGGAATGAAATGCAGTTTTCTTTCTGTGTTAAAATAAAACCTGTTGAAAAGGACATTTGGGGCTTTTTTGAAGGAGCCAACCATTTTTAGCTTGTATTACAGCCGTGAACTTTGCTACTTGCTATCGCAAGGCAGAAGCAAAAGCTTCAAAATATGTATTTTATATTTTAATATATTTTAAAGGTATGCTAGCATACTGATGTTAGCCTCAAAGCTAACAGGTGTGGACAAAAAAGTTCTAAAAAGTTTTAAAAAGCATATTTAAAATGTGTATTTATGCTAATTCTCCTGTAGGTGTATGCTAGCATACAAATGTTAGCTTCAAAGCTAACAGACGTGAACTAAAAACTTAAAAAAGTTGTAAAACATTCTAAA
The DNA here is from genome assembly GCF_963082965.1 of Carassius carassius. Lineage (NCBI taxonomy): Eukaryota > Metazoa > Chordata > Actinopteri > Cypriniformes > Cyprinidae > Carassius > Carassius carassius. The sequence continues at coordinate 2,040,321 of NC_081802.1, forward strand.
AAGCAAATATTAAATGTGTCCATATGCTAAATATCTTTTAGAGTATGCTAGCATACAGACATTAGTCTCAAAGCTGACAGACATGGACTAAAACGTTCTAAAAAGTTAAAAGATGCTCATTTTAAATGTGTATATTCACTAAATATCTTTTAAAGTATGTTAGCATATAGATGTTAGCCTCAAAGCTAATAGACATGGAGTAAAAACTCTAATAAACGTTGACAAAGTTCAAATTTCCAGCATTAGCGATAGTAACAGTGATGCTTGACTTAAAAAAAATGCTAATGATTTGCAATAGCCCACTCACCAGAACCTCTGACGGGGCACATCTCTGGTATGTGTCCGAGGGCCCAGCAACGGCCCGTGTCGCAACAGCATTGAATCTTGGTGTACTGACCAGACAGTTCGCTCGCACAGCGGCCATTCGCTAAAGACCCGAAACACGCACCGACCCGATGATCTGTGAGGCAGAAAAAGAGAGATATCAGAAATGCTAGCTAGTATGCATACTGTAAACAATGTGAATTTTGTAAAAAATAAGCACTCTAATTGTCAAAAGTGATGATATTTACACAAATTTTTAACTCCAAACACCACAAATGCTTTTCCCCGAAAGCAGTCGCACCTCACAGGAAGTTAAGTCTACGTGTGCCCTGTACACAATCCCCTAACAGGAAGTTGATTCATGAGGTGAGAAGTTAATGACCAACAGCATGCGGGGGTTATGATGGTACGTTTCGCCAGTCAAGGTCAAAGGGGGGGCTGGTTGTGATAGGTTGCGTACACATTAGCATATGTGAATCATACATCAGGTCCATTTGGAGTAATTTCAGCCATTTATGTTGGATATAAGACATAACCCTTCGTCTGGAGGCTCACACTCCAGAACTGCAACCTTGCAACCTTGGTGACGGGAACACTGGCTTTAATTGGAAACAGACCTTCTCAATCCTCAAAGTGAGATTGTTTTGTGTTTGTATGGCTAAATGACTCCCAATGGCCTGGTTCTGTGAGAAGCATAGTACCAGCCGGGGGGAAATGCAAAGATACCACAAAACATTTGCGCCTTTTTTGGTTTCTGGCCTAAAACAATGTCTAAATAGCTTGTTGTTGGTTACTAATAGCATGCTTGGCCTTTGGAATAACATGCACTGATGAACTGCGCACAATTATGAAAGTAATAGCAACAGTCAATTTTGATTTCACATCAACTTTCGAAAACCATTTTGGCTTCCTAGAGTCTTTGTTTTGTATGTCAACATGTAGAAAAACCCACAGACTGCCCGCATTCTCCACCATGACAGGATCCCTACGTAAAGTAAACGTTTGCCATAAATCCACACTGGTTTCTGGGAACAAATGAAGGCCACATTAACTCATCATCCAGGGACGATATCTCATGGTTCTTTATTCGCACCCGGGGACCCGATGGATCACGGGGTTACGAGAGACTTACAGGGTGGAGGGAGTGAGAAACACAAAATGGCGTGTATAAAAAAAGACATAGAGAGAGAAGTGAGTGTGAGAGAAATGGACAGTCAAGAGGAAAGACAGAGGCGATGCCAGAGTCAACTGTGCCTCTACATCACTGTACTGGAATGTTAGCAGGAGGAAATAGCATCCATGTGACTCTGTTTTCACCGTTGTCCTCTAGCAAGTGATCCCCCTGAGACCGGATAAGATGCGAGACCTATTCGCCAAAAGAAACCAACAAACTCTCCACATAAGTCTCAAACTAAAGAAAGACTAGTCTGTCTGGATTGCGAAGGAACGGTTTCCTTTGTTAGTATTTTTAAAGGCAACAGGCAACAGCATCACATTTAACTACATTTACATTTACCTGTGCATGTGACCTTTGTGACGTCAACAGAAAAGACGTCATTTTTAAGTGCAGAAGATTTGTATGTAAATTGTTGCTTGCATGAAATGAACCTGGAATAAATTTCCAGGTAAATAATTTTAATAAACAAATATTTTTAGTAATGTCAATTTATGCTGAAATTTGGTCTCCATGTGTTTCCCGGAGTGTTTTAATGAAAGATTAGGAAAACAAACTTTTTAACAAACATTGAGCATAAATATGACATATTTTACCAAAACGATTATCATTGTAGGAATTTTAATTTGCACGTAAATTTTTGCATGAATTAAATGAAACAAATAAATTTCCAGGTAAATTGCTTGTAAAACCAATTTTGTCATTACAAATATTTTTTTTGTAATTCTACTTTATGCAGAAATCTGTTCTCCACGTTTCTCAGAATGTTTTGATTAAAATGACTTTTTGATGAAAACAAATATTTTTTCTTACTGAAAACAGCAATGATCATAAACATGAAAATGAGATCTTGATCTTGAACATCCAAAATGAGATGAGACCCCAAATATTTTTGATTTGTACATAGATTTATTTGTATGTAAATTGTTGCATTTATGAATCAAGCTGAAGATATTTTCAGGGAAATTATTCGTGAAGCAAAAACAAATATTAAAAATAAACATGTAGAAATGATTTCTGCTTGTGTTTCCTAAAGATTTGATGAAAGATTATGACAACAAACATTTGTTTTTTGTAAAACATCATTGTAAGATGAGAATAAGTATAAGCTCTTTTATCCAAGAGACGTCAAACCACAGTCTTTAAATCAACTTAAACATATCCTGCACAGAGAAATTAATCTTAGGTGATATCAATGGTGTGACCTGTTTCAAATGCAGCTGAAATTACAACAACAGTGGTTTCACACACATATATTTGCTTGTTTGATCAGAATTATTGCTATTTTCGTCCTTGCTATTTGAAGTTTGCTAACAATAGAAATGTACAAAATGTAGCAAGATGTTAACAAAAACATGAACGTACAAGGAACTGATTCAAAACAGAAGAACTTTTTTAAGTTTATATGATGTTACCGAAGAACTTTTAGCCATTTTTGGCAATTTTTATGTTAAAGGGGTCATGAAATGCTATTTATTTATTTATTTTTACTATTCTCTGAGGTCCACTTATAATGTTATAAAGATTTTTACATAAATATGCATTCCTCTCTTGTTATTTACACTGTATGTATGAATCAGTGGGCGGGGCTAAACAAGCAGTGATGTAGAAGCAGGCGTTGATTTTCTGTGGAGGTGGAGTTAGCCACACTATTACATCATAAAGTGACACATTCCACAACCTGTCGTTTTGGCAGATTGCCTTCAATATAAGAAGACTTTAGATTAACAAGAAAGAAAAGTACAGAATGGTTATTTAGTACAATGACCTCTTATATATCAAAAGATCAGGGGAATTTAGATTTCTCAGTTCATGTCCCCTTTAACAAAAACACGAATGTAGAATGAATCATATCAAAGAATCAATGACGAACCAACTTTAACTGAAAAACTGACTGTTTTCTATTGATCTCATGCATTATCAACACATTTTCCTTTTTAACGTTGTAAAGCTGCTTTGACACAATCTGTATTGTATAAAGCGCTATATAAATAAAGGCGGCTTGAAATACAGAAATGACACATTTGACCTCAGAAAATACTTTTGCGAACTCATCTAGGTTTATTTACATCTTTAAAACAACGGTTCTGTCCAGTTTGCAGTGAAAGGTACAGGCCTATATACACACAAGCACACTTGCCCAGGCTTGAAGTGGTTGAACGCACACAAGTTCATCCCATGAGTCATTCAAGCAAAATGATGCAGCCCAGGATTGCAAGGTCACGGGAACACATGTGTGTTTGTGGATGAAAGAGTCTCACCGACACATCTGGAGCCGTCTGTGCTGGTGACGTATCCCCGCGGACAGGTGCACACGTAGCTGCCGGCCGTGTTGGTGCATTCCCCACCGTCGCACACTCCAGATATAGTTGCGCATTCATCGATATCTAAAAATACAACACAATGATGCATATCCTGCATTCGTTAAAAGTCCAAGACCAAGTCTTAACCAGACAGTATTAACCAAATTAGAAAAGACACATTGTTTAGGAGAAACATCTAAGCAGCAACTCTCATTGTATTCTACATTGGGAGCAACAGTTGAGAAAACCAAGAGATCTCATTGGTGGTTAGTGCTTTTAAACTGGCATCGTCCATTTCCTCATGGTAACGCAATGCGACTACGGGCGCGAACTCAAAGTGAAACTCGACAGATGGTAAAGAGTTTTATTGGTTTTTACTGCGTGCCGTTCTTGTATTTATACACACGTGCAATTAAATTTATTTAGCTAAATTATATGTGGACGTTGTGTGTTGGATTTGTCGCATGAGATTGAGGAGGGATGTGGGAAGACGATGATGAGCGAGTACGTGTTTGATGTGTGTGTGGAAACCGGGATTCATGGTGTGCCACAGCAGCTGAAAACGGCATTTCTGAAGTCATAAAAACCTCTGCAAAACTAACCCGCTCATCAGCGGAGCTCCAAAAGCGGGACTTGACTTTAGTCAGGGTGGATGTGAAGCTGTATTGAAAGGAACCAAATGCCATCATGACTGCTGGAGTGTGTGTTCACATCCTCATATGCTAGGAGAACACTTTTTTTGAAGGGTTTTACATTTCAGATGCTGTTGTTTCTCTGATCAAATGGTTATGTTTAGTTAAACTCTTTATTTAAATAAAGAGAAACAGGAAAAAATAAAACGCTGGAGTATAAAAAGCATTAAAAATGTAATGTTTATGACACTGTACCCCATTATTTGGGTTTAAAAGTGGTTTAAAAAAATAATGGTTCTAAATAATGGCAACATTCCAAGTTCTTTTATTGCCATATAACAACTTTTTCCAATTGTGACGTCAAAAAAATGTTATTCTGTGACAGAATGAAGAATTTAAAAATGTTTTACAATGTTCTTAGAAGTAGAAGGTTTCAAAGTAAATTCTTAAAATGTCACAGAAGTCACATTAGGTTATAAAATAGCCATCAATAATAACTTTTTCTTATGAAATCACACAAGGGTTTTTATATGACAAAAGAACTTAAAAAGGTTTTTCTAAGTTCTTACAATGTCATAGACGAAACATGTCAAATTCTCCCATTATAATGCCATTACATAACTTTTTATGGTTTCATTATGTCATTTAAAAACTTTAAGTAATGAACTCGAAAAAAAGGTTCTTCTAAGTTCTAACCTCATGCAAAACCCTTTTTAAGTTCTTATAACAACATTAAATAACTTGATATTTATGTTTCATGTTTTAATTATCAAGTTTTAATTATGTCATTGAAGAACCTTTTAAAGTTTTTCCAATTCCATTAAAATGTTCAAGTTCTGATATGATAAAAAATATTCTTCTTGAGTTCTTACAATGCCACCTTTTAAACTTTTTAAGTTTTTTAATGCCATTAAACTTTAAGTTTTATGATGTTCTAAAAATGTTTTTATGACTTAAGATATTAAAAAGGGTCTTCTAAGTTTTTGCCGTGTCACAGAAAAACCTTTCTTATGATATCATAAAATGGTTCTTTTATGACTTAAATATAAAAAGGCTTATGTTTCTTATGATGTCAATGAATAACCTTTTTAAGTGCTTATAACTGGCATTAAACATTCAAGTTCTCTTATGAATTAAGAACTTATAAAGGTTCTTCTAAGTTGTTGTGATGCCATAGAAAAGCCCTTTTAAGTTCTTATGATGCCATTAAAGAACTTTAAGTACTTATGATGTCATAAAAATGTTCTTCTATGACTTAAGATCCTACAAAAGATACATCTACTTTCTGTGACATCATATTACCCTAAAAAGCATCTTCTATGACCTAAGAACTCGAAAGGTCCTTCTACAGCAACATAAGAACTTAGAATGGTATCATAAGAAAGGTTCTTCTGCAAGAACTTAGAAGATCCTTTTAAGTTCTGATAATGGAACAGATGATAAACTAAAACTATCCTGACGTGAAGGCCTTTAATATAACGTTAAAAATCTAATCTCAAGAGCTCATGACAGATCAAGAACCCTTAATCACAAAATATAACAAACTCTGCTAAAGCTAAAGTATTTATACTATAAACTTACATTTATAGCTTTCTAGAGCTACTTTCTCTGAAATTAGCTCCCGGCTTCTGTAAGTCTCCTCAGCACGTTTTTAGAGTCAGAAAGTGCCTCCGAGGTGCACCTCATGCCTTAAATCCTCGCCCAGGGAAAGACTTTTTCCACCACACCATTGTCTTTTAATTAAGCGCTCCCCCTCGCCCCACAGAACTACCACCTGGGGTTTTTCCACCCTCCACGTGGCTTATAAGAAAACAGAGCAGCACTTTTCCAGGCAACTTCAGCCGTTCAGACTCAGTTCAGAGTGTTTCATATATCACTCGAGTATCTAATTTACACAAGTTTCTCTCTGGGTTGCTTGAGAAAAAGTCTGCTTGGGTGAAGCCTGCAGGCAGAGGTCTGCTTCTTCTCCAAACCTTCATTTTATTCATGGCTTTGTCCTTCAGGGTCAAAATGTCATTCAGATATAAACTAACAACCTCAAGGGTTGGGATTCCTTTTGTTTGGCTAAATGGAAGTGTGTTAAATTCTATCGGTTTTCATACTTGTGAAAAAGTCACAAATGAGATCTCTCTAATAGCTCAGTTGTTTCTCCTAGACACCAGTGAGATTAAACTGGTATTAAATGGACACTTCTACTTAAGTTTCCAGCTTCTAAGATGCATCTATGAGAAAATAAATGTGTCTCTCAATTTGTCTAGCGCTGTATTCTTCCTTTATGCCATCAACAGTATTTTTTCACCTAATAGTATTCCTACTCAGGAATTTTATGACAAACATCTGAGACAAAGTAGATACTGGAATGAGACATAAATCAAGTCTCCATCAAGTTAATGGAGCCATGATAAAAACAACCTCTGAGTAATGCCATTAACTTCAGGAGGGACTCTTTTCATTAAAAGACTGTCTGGAAAAGCGAAATGCAAGCTGAAATCAATGCTGACATGTATAAAACAATTAAATATTAAAATTTTAATAAGTTTATTTTATAAAATAGAGCAATAGTGTAAAATAAAATAAAATAGTATAATAAATAAAATATTTTATTTTAGCTTAAATTATAAATATTAGAAAAGATTTAAATAAGAAATCTTGCCTTGTTTATTAACTAAAATAAAATAATTTGAGGTGCTAATTGAGAAAACTAGTAAATATAATTCAAGTAATATTTAAAATATATAGACATATATATATATATATATATATATATAGAATAAATATAGAACTAAAGCTAAATAGAAGTAAAAAAAGACAAGCACAAAATATTTATAAAAATTTAAATTAAATATAAAATTAAACTTATATATATATAAGACTGCTTTCAGTTCATTATTCGATTCATTAATTCATTTTAATACAATAAAATGTAATACTTTTACTTTTATATAAAGAAATACTTTAAAATACTATGTATTTTATTTTCTGTTCAGTTATATTTTCAAGAATATATTTATTCAAAATTCTTATTTTATTTTACACCTATTGTTTTCATTTTCTCCATTAGTACTAGTGTTAATTCACTTGCATTTTGCACCATTTTGGCAATACATTTACATTACATTTACATTTATGCATTTAGTAGACACTTTTATCCAAATCATCAGGCTATATATTTTATTTACATTTTTTACCTGGGAATTTTCTTTCCTCTGGGAATCGAACCCACAACCCTTTGCGCTGCTAATGCAATAAAGTATTGTAATGCCAAAACAACACACTAAGTTGAAATAAAATACTGTGGTAGATAAGAAATAACCTCACCCATCTGATATATAATAGCTGTGATCCACTATCTCTCTTTCTTTATCTCTCTATTTAGGTTTTATCTTAATTGTCCTAAAGGGCAGGCTTGGATCCAAGAACCGCAAACCCCCCACTTTACAACACGCCTGTTTGTTTTCACTTGGCATTGTTAAAATTCCACCCAAGCACCACTAATGTTAAAGATGGACCCCAAGAGGAAAACAGTCAACCAGCTAAATCAGGAATGTGAACAGCGGCTAGACCATCATTAACCATCATGAAGAACGATTCCAGGCAATATTCACTGGATCCTCAGACCTGACATCAACATTTCATGCCTATCAACAACTTGGAAACCTTGCATACACCAAGTGCGTGACTCAACTTTTTTCCAATTACGAGTTATGAACAGGACTGAGATCATCATCTTACTGTTCTCTGACAGCTTGCACGGTTTGGATTTCGTGCAGTAGTGACGTACCTTCACACTTCTGGTTGGTCTCACTTTGCCGGTGACCAGCGGGACATTTACACTCATAGGAGCCCACGGTGTTAATGCAGTTTCCTCCAGCGCATAATCCTGGGACAGCCTGACACTCGTCCACATCTAACAAAAAGAGAAACAGAGCATAAGAAAACACATTCGGCCCGTATCTGTAGTGTTTGAACAAAACTTCACCAGACACAATATCCCAATATAATGCAATGCACTCGACTTGCAACACATAAATAAATTAAATAAAATTTACAAATAACCCGGAACCAGAAGCATAATAAACCATGTTTTGAGCTCCATAATTTATTATTATTTAAATCTGACAAATCTAAATCTAAATCTGCAAAAAAAATTTTACATAAAAGTACATTAAAAATGTAAAATAATAGTATTTTTCTTAGCAATAATTATTATTTTTAAAATAGCATGTCTTTTTGTGTAAATTGTTCATGTACAACCAATTAAATCATTGATCTTTATTTTAAAAAAGCACAGTTTTTTTTTTTCAAGGGCACATGGAAATCCTGGCACAATCCGAGCTGCCGGCTTTGTTCGGAAAGCAAACAGTCATTTTTACTACAACAGCAGCATCAAAAGCCCTTAAATTGAGATCCATTATGGGTTTTGGTCACTTTAAGAATCTCTCCTAGGTCACTTTATATCTTTGAGAGGGTAAAACACGTAACATCTATGTTAGCTCACAGTCTGGCCATTTTCTTATGGTCTGAACTCAGACTTCAGACTGAACACAACTACATATCTTTGGTATTGTCTGGGTTGGATGACGCTTACATATCTGGCTAACACTGCGTTTATCTGTCTCTTTTCGTTGATACACACCATCCGCTGCCAAAATGCAGTCTGCAGGCTTTCAACCTGTATCCAATAAGCACCAAATCATTGGTTCTGTCTACTAATGTAGACCTAACATAAGTTCTGCCATTAAATGCCATCAAACACAAACAAACTCTGGAAAGCTCACTGCGTGGTACGCAAATCCTCCCACCCAATTGTGCACATGTGTGTGCTTTGTGCTTCATCCAGAAAGACTTTTGCAAAAGCACTCCGTCTTTGGGCAAATACAGGCCAGACTTGGAGCTGACTCTTATGTTGTACATTGAGGGGAGGAAAAGAATATCTCAAGTTAAATAGAGATATTTCTAATCATTGGGAGGGGTTGTTTTTGATTTTATGTGTGAAATCATGGTGGCATTTAGTATTTTGTCTCCCAAAATATTTCTGAGGGCGAAGCAGCTGGACTGCAAGAGCTGGTTGTTTTCATCTACACTGCTCTAGAACTAAACATAAACCTAGTAAATTGTATATAAAACACTGTGCAGAATCTACAGCATTGAGGCAAAATAAAGTAGTTTACAGACTGAATCGAATGAATATTCATGACCTAAGCGACTAAGGTTTATAATGTGTAACAGGCCTTGAGAACAGAATTAAATCATGTCCAACTATGTCCCTGAAAATCAAACAAGCAGTCCAAACAATACGGCCATAATTATAAACAAATGTGACAAGCCATTATGTAATCCCATTTAAAACACTCCCAATGGAAGTCATCTAAATATTTGACTCTAATAAGAAACACAGTGGGGAAGTGTCCTCTTGGACAGGGACTGGAGTAGTATGGTTTACCCTAAACAGGCCATGACCTCTTTTAGTGTCATCTGCCACGTCAGGCTAGTCATTAGCGTTAGAATTCACCAAACATGTGACACTGAGAAGGAAAGAACTATTTGTTTATATGCTAGCAGGAATGTTGATGCTCATTCTTACCTTGACAAGCACCAGTGCGGATGTTGGGTATGAAACCTCTTCGGCAAGGCTGGGGTTGTGCAGGGCACATCTCACATGGATGACCCCATGCTCGCCCAATGGTTGCACAACACAACGTCTTGGTGCACACAATGCCACTCAGCTGACCTTGGCACATTTGGTTGTTGACTTGGGTGAAGCATGGCCCAGTCCGGTAGTCTGATTTTGAGAGGGAAGAAGAGCGTTAGAGAGTTCAATAAGTACATGAAAACAACGTGGGTTTTTTATACAGTTTTAAATACAGTAAAAAAAACTTTCACAGGCCAATCTCAAAACCATAAAAACATCTAAAACTGGCCTAGAGTGGTGTACTGGTCTAAGCTGACCTGGTCTGGTTTTGTGGCACTTATTTGACTAGCTGGCCAATTGCTTAACTAGAATAAACCTGCCAAGACCAGCAAGCCAACACAGGCTGACAAAACCTTTCAATAATACGATAAGACAAGCGCTGACAAACATTATGACATGCAACCAAGAAATGAACCCCACCAGAAACCACATTTGTGGATAAAGAAAACAAAAGATTCATATTCTCCATCACGCAGCTGTTTCCCAATCTTTCCCATGCTGGAGGTCGATCCGAGAATGCCCTGACAGGGATTATAATAGGATAACCATTTAATAGCTAAGAAAATTCTGGGTTGCATCAATAATGGCAATTTCCATGATAAACCATCTTGTTTTTGGCTGAGGTCAAAATGTGGGATAGTGGGACATTTGTAGATTTGGCCATGAGCTTTGACTTCCTTTGTGCCGGTTGCCAACTGAGTTGACTTAATCACATTAATGATGTTTTATGCATCAAACAAACCAATTTGACACTGACATAAACTGAGCATTTCAGGATGCAGTCATTTCTGTTCAATAAAACTCTTAACAAATGCCCTGCTGTACAGTATTGCATCCTCCAAGTCTTTGCTAGTGATGTTTTGAAAATATTATTAAACGAGATCCTGCATTTGTTTGGGGTACAGTGTGAGAGTCAGTTTACTCTAGCGGGATATGAATGACTTTTTGACCATAGTCGTTCCTCAAAGAATTTAACAAATCTTTCCAGATCATAATATTGCATGCAAAACAAAAGCTAAATCATATATCCATACCCAAGAGGGAGGGAAATAGCACTAAGAAAGTAGGTCACGAGGATAAGACAAAAAAGGAAGAAAGGCCTATGAAGATTTCCCACTCACGTGTCTTCAAATCCCTTTGCTGTCCCTTTTCCTCATCCCTACTGCACTCCCCTGATCTGACCGTTCTTCCTGGATGATTTGAGTCTAGGAATGCAGGTCCTCTTCAAGTTGAGGCAACCCACTGCGATCATCCTATGCACATCTGGGATTGATTAATTATGCCTGGTCAAGACTAGGGTGGGACAAGCTAAGGCCAATATGTGTCCATGCGTATCCAATTCTCCAATTCATCAGCCTCTCTATATTGCTTCTTTGACTCTTGCTGTGTGTGATGATATTCATATGGATAAAGCCTTCTGGGGCGTATCTATGAAGTCAGAATTTCTTGGTTTAGTAATTCCCCATGTTAGGAGCAAACAAATGCAGTGCTTTAAAAATAGTGTCTATAAGCAGAAACAACCTTGGGACTTCTACTCTGAGGTAGCTTGCACAACTGACTAATTCCACCATTTTGTCTATTTTGACTCCACTTATGTCTGCCATAAGAACATCCTTAAAGCTGTTCAGGTCTATCTAACAACTCTTTGATCTGCAATGAAACTGGAGCCTGGGAGTCTGAAGACTCTGGCCAACATCATTCGGAAGTCTCATTTTTTGAACCAACCAATTTCATGGCCAGAAGAATAAATTCAGTGTAACACGGTAGGTCCACGCTAAAGACTTTGAGCACTTTAATACACAAGATCGCAATCTCGCAACAGATCTGCAAGGCAAAAGGAAAAGTGGTTAACCTCAATGTCATGTTGGCAAACTGGGCAGCAATGCACAGACCTTGCTTCCCAGAAGCAAGCAGACTCATATTCTGGAGAAGGGGGATGTGTCTGTGATGCAGACATCATTCGGAAGTAATTTCGCCTTGATTACAGTTCGAGTGGCTTGTCAGATCAAAACCATTCACCTACACCCTATCCTGCCAAACGCTCACTCACCTCTATTTTCCGTTTAGTTACCACAGTGTTTCCCTGCCAGCGACTTCTGCCAACTATTCAGCAGCGTATATTATCATGAATCATGAGGCAAGTTGGGGAAAAACAGTGCCTCAGAAGGTCGCTGATGTGTGGCATTCACACTTGTCCAAAGATTGAGCGGCAGAATAATTTGGCAGGAGGAATTCCAGCTTTCTTCACACTCCAATGACTTGGCCTGTTTTTAATCATCCTCTGTGCTAATGGAACAAAAGGAAGTAAACTGTCATGAAAGACCTTCTAAGAAATAAAATAATCAGCCAAAGATAAGATAATCTAGTCTGGAACATTAAGCCATAGGGACCAACTGCATTTGGAAACCCCAAGCGCAGCCAAAAACGTGCTCAAGACTCAATGACTGGGAATAGTCGCTCGCTTTGTTGTCACCTACTTCAGTTTTATTGGAGTACACTCCAAAATAAGAAATGTGTTTTCACTTGGGGAGAAGCAGAAGTTCATTCACATAGGTTTAAAGAAAAAAAGGGGGTAGAAAGGAAACATTAGACGCTCAAGCATTCCTGTGAAAGGCTTTGAAGAATTTTAGACAGATCAACAAACTCTTTTACTGCTCAGTGATTTATAGTATGGATAAATAAGACCGGCAATCTCTTCACATCTTATCTCTGTCATACACATCCAACAAGCCAAGGTTTCAACACTTTAATGACTCCCAAATGAGCCAGTCCACAATGAGTCCAGTGAGCCTCAGTCCTTTTATTCATTCATTCTCTTGTATTTACAGGAGGATTAGTCACATTTCATTGCTCGGAAAAACCTTTTCTCTAGAATCCATTGCACCACACAAAAAAGCAATGCCATCTGTGCTAAAACAGTGGTAATTGATGCTATTGAACTCAAATTTAATAGTGACTCATGACCTTGAGCAAAGTCAACCCTCAACTGTGAATGAGTATGACACATACCTTTTATGGTGTGGGCCAAGGTAAGCGATAACACAGAGTACACGTGGCTAAACGGAAAACTAATTAGATTGGGCTAACACCATTCTTACCATTAACGCACTTAACTCCCCCTATAAACCGTGCCCAACTCTTCTGCAGAAAACTGACTTTCTAAAAACGCAAGCCAACTATTGTGCTTCAGTCTTTTCAGGATCCAATTTCTTTGTTACTACCTCTTTCTTGGAAGGCGGTTCTGGCTTTTTTTTTCTTTTTTTTTTTTGAAGAAGAATAAAATAGAGAGACTGACATCAGGACTTTTGCAAAACTGGATCATCTTTTGGAAATTCATCAACTGTGTGAAATCCAGGCACGTGATGATAAAAAGGCGTGCCTGAGACAGGCTAAATAAAAAAGAATCTATCTCTGCTCTTTAAGTGTGAAATGACTAATTGCTTAGTGTGACATTTTTACAATCTACAAGCAAGGACCTTGAGGGTAAGTCCGGGGAGTTTCGGAGACGAGAGTCTGGACTGAATGGATCTGGTCAGGTGGCCCAGAATGGAGATGCCGGGGGGGGGGCAGCTGGTGTCATTTGGATGGTGCTCTACATGTAAAGAGATTGTTTGTCCTAGTTCAGACCTGGTTGTGTATACACAGCTAGGGTCTCCATTTCTTGGAGAACACCCTCTTTCACCCACCACCACCCTTTCCTGTCAGAAAAGTGTACGGCTCCACACAGAATTGTTCTCTTGTCATTTCCACCCTATTTTATCTACTGCCAGATGTCTCCCAAACCTTTCCACCTCCCTGTGTTGGGTTTTCAAAGGGAACCGGCCAACGATTGCACAAGGGGGCTTCGTGAAGGGGTGGGGTCACACAGAGAACCAGACGTAGGAGGGTGGGGTACTGAAAAAAGAGCTTAGGTATTCGGTCTAGTGTGCTTGGGGCGCTTCTGTCTCACTATTCACACGGCGTGATGGGAGATGCATTTACGGTCCTTTCAGTCTGTCATTTTCTCATAACTCCAGCCAAGTATTTCACCTGTGACAGAATGTCTCGTGCACCCGTGAGGGAGGCTTTCGTCTTTTTTTTTACCCCAGATAACCTCATTGTTCCTGCTCTGAGAGACGTGGCCACAATGTAAACTGTAGCATTAATTTCACACCAGCTACAGCGAAGGGGGAAGCATACTGCCTCAAATCTAAAGTATGTAAATTTCTCTTTGGAGCATTTCTGGGTCACATTGACACAGTATTACCACATTCTTGAAGCAGGCCTGAGATGGTAAACAAACCGCACATCCTCACAGACGTCAACACAATGAAGACTTGAGAAAATATGAATTTTGGAAGCGTAGCAGTGGCTTACCTCTTTCACACTGCGGTCCAGTAAAACCGTAGACACAGGCACATCTGTTGGGTCCAATACAACGACCACCATTTTGACATCCACTCTCACACACAGCTTCAGAAAGATGAGAGTCAATTTCAATGAGAGAATTTATTTTATTATGTTTTATCCTAGATACTTAAAAAAAAGTTTTTGAGTTGCTATATGGTTCTTTGGAATGTTTAGAAAGTTCTCGGTGCTTCGTTAAAAGATCAGTGAATTTAAAAAATATGTATATATACAAATAAAACAAAATTAAAATATTTAGAGAAATATAAAGTTGGATATAAACACATTCTAAGATCTTTTGTGTCTGTAAGCCAAACTCTTGTAAAATCATCTATTGTTGTGTGTGTCTGGGCAGCTTCGTGGAAAATTCACTTACGCTGTCCACAGTGAGTTCCTGTGTAGCCGTTCTGACAAGAGCAGGCATCTTCATTACAGACCCCTCCATTCATGCATCTGACGCTGCAGGACTGGACTGTACAGAGACAAGAGAGCTGATTATAATTCGTCTAGGGCGCTTAATTGTACTCAGTCTAACAATGAACCATGCATGCAACTAAAAGTAACTCCATTATCTGGGAATAACACAAAAAAATTCAGTCAGAAACATTCTTTAATTACAAAATATCATTGATGAATTTCCAGGAAATAGTTCAAAATGTTTTCTAATAAACTTGGCATTGTACACTATGAATATAGTTGCCTCTGTGATGAATTGCACCAAAAGTGCAGTGGAATTTACTTTTAAACACTCAGAAATTGCGTAAAAAAATATAAAAAATAATGACAGAGAATCAGCAAGTAATACACTAATTTAAACATGAAAATTTAAAGTAGAAAGACTGAAATAGGATCCAATAATCTTCATTTACAACTTTGAAAAATCAAGTAAAAGCAAGTAAAAGTTCCCATGTGGCATTTTTCATGTATTAACATAAAAATGTTATTTCATGAAAAGCTGTGTGTGAAGCATTTTTTACACTAGATTTTTACCAGTTTATAGTTCTTGCATGACATTTTACACTTTTTGATGAAAATGAAGATTCCTGCAGAAATAATGATATATATACATTTTTAATTATTTTTTTTGCTGTATTACACAGCCTCATATTTTTATTATTGCTTTATTATTCATCTTTACATAGGTAACTGTATGAATCCCTTAACACTGGTGTACATTTAAGTTTACTGTATCTCCCACTCACTATTTATTTTATTTAGTCATCTTACAGTATGCATTTGAGAAAGACCTTTAATTTTTATACTTTTCGTGTTTCCAATATAACCAATCGCCAATTCAAAATTGTGGTAAGAGCAAATCTACCAGACATTTTTTTGGACAAGTAGATTAACTTTCCACCAATTTTCACGAAATAGGAATTCTCTTGGCACAGACAAAGTCACTTAGAGAAGAATTTTCAGGAGAGTTTGTATATGAAAACATTGTGATTTAAAATTGCATTTAGCTGACATAAGCACAATGAATCATTTCAGATGGTTTCAGAGTTTTTCAAAAGATTCATGTTCCCAATCGGTTGCATCAAAACGTTGCTCTCGCCAAACTCTTTGGTACTGTCTAAACAAAGGCATCGTGCCATTACGCTTCAGCCCTAATATAATTCAAGCTACTACTCATCCCAGACAAAAAAAATATGTAACAGTTCTTCATTTATTCCTTTCATCTTTGCCTGCCATAATCTAATCCTTTAAAAAAAACTTTAAAAGACTAAACTAAACCAAACAAATTTTTTTGTAAAAAAAAAAAAAAAAACAGAGATTTTTGTCTGATTTCACATGAAAAATGATGCTGGATCGAGATCAAACATGAGTGCTTTTTGTTTTTTCACTGATGGCATGCTTTCAACATCAAGGCCTGTAAATGTTTGAGCATGGGCCGTGTTTTCCTAAAGCACAGGAAATGACTTCATTTCATTGGCTAGACCTGCTGACGGCCCCCTACAGGTGGTTCATTCGCTGATCCATGCTAAGTGAGCTGCACGTGCTGAGACACACACGCCAACACACACATGCGAAAGGGGCTCCCCGAGGCCTGCCACCCCACAATGCACCTCTGTCTGCAGCAGTCACATCTGTCAGTTTTTTACAAGCTACGTTGACGGCAGGAAACATGAACGAGGCCGAGAAACAGAGGTCCTTTATGGCAGTTTCTTTCTCACGGCTTAGTGTGGAGTGGAGATCCATGGCCTGTCGACGTCAGGTTCACCAATGAGACATGATGGGGTTTAAGATGAAAACGAATCGTTTCTTGAATTGTAGCAGGGAGCGCTAGTTCTTGTTCTGCGTTCTATTACAAATCCAGAAATTCCTCTTAAGAACTACTGGCCAGGATTATTATCTAAAATTAAAATGATTAATAAACTAACTGGTTCACATCATCTCAGTTCCATTCAGTTTTCACTTCAATAATGTATTAATAAATGTTCAAATGAACATGAACTAAAATTATTATCTTTTATTGTTAGTTCTCATTGACTAATGTAGTTAACTAGTGTTAACAAGTGTAATGTTTTACAAAAACCAATAAAAATTTAGGGGCATGGTAATCAGACATTAATGATGAAGAAAAAGAGGTTAGCGTTACAGTATCTTGAGCACAGCTGCAATGTTTTGGACGCTAATGGCTATGGCTAGCATTCGTGTTGCGGCTTGTTATTTATGGAGTAGTTGCAGATTCATAGCTGACTCATAAATGTGGCCGCTCCCAACCACTGTAGACAGTATGCGGTCTGGTAGGCGTAATGACAGCATTACCAATCTCACAAATCTCATTAGGCTGCCAAAACAGAGTACAAGCGTATGTTTAGCATTTGTTTTCAAACAGTCAGAGGACTGGCAGCCGAATTAGATGGTCAATTTGTCATTGCCGAATAAATTGACTCTGGTTTTACAGCTTACGAGATCGAACCCTATGGTTTGGTGCATTTGGGTTTATTTGTCTATGACCGCATATTCCGGGCATTTGCTGAAAAAAGGCTGGACGCTACTGGCAGAGAGCAAGTACAGTAAGAGAAACCTGCGCTAATGCTAAACACCTCATCCAGGAGTCACCAACAGTCATTACTATTCCCAGCACCATCTAAACTAAATAAATCACGTTTGTCAATTAGTAAAAAAAAAATGCCCGGTGCAAGGTTTCACCAATGGACGTGTGGTCTCAAATTTAACAAATCTCAACAAAAAACACTCCTGGCTTCACATTAGCTAATGATTCAATGGATGAAACACTATACATTGTCAGAGCAATTTCACAGTATTTCCAGCTGGGCGTATCTCTGCTCAATTTCAACTCTCAACCAAATAAATCACTGGAAATGTCAAGGAAAAGTTCAAAATTATGACAAGCCCTTCAACCACAAAGCAAGAATTGTAGAGAGAATTATTATAAAAACACACCTACAGTCAAAGCTGTGCCCTAGCGGTTAGCGCACATGCTCCAAACATTGCTAGGAGTAATTTCTTATCCAGTTCCTCCTAGTTCCTTTTCTAAACTATGCCTTTGAATGAAAGCACCAAAAAGAAACTAAGAAATAGTCATAATGTTTTCATACAGCCCAGGGTGTTTGCTTCTAATGTGGGTGACAACTTAAAATCGTGATGACTGAACTCACCTGCAGCCGCACCACAGCTAGGGGCAAGATGACCGCTGGAGCAGGTACACATATTAGGCCTCGAGCAAAAGCCATCCCCACACGTGTTCCTACAGATCGCTGGAGAGACGAAATATTCATGAGAAGACATTTTGGTCTTTTAGCATACGGACAAGTGGATAATACTCAAGAATAATTAACTGTATGCAGTTTAGGATCCAATGAAAATCCATGAAATGTAGTGACATCATGTGACAACAGTAGCCTATTTAATTTTGAAAAGTTACTTGTTGCACACTGGGAATTAAGGCCCTGTTTACACTAGTGCATTTTCGTTTAATAATGCATAACTTTTGCTACGGTTACACCTATCATTTACACTACTCTGGCATTTTCCACATTCAAAAACTTTTAAAAACGCTGCTGACCCCATTTTAGTTTGAAAACTCTGCGGCTGCATTTAAGTGTAAACGGACCAAAACTGAGACATTCGAAAACTATGGCGTGGCCGCCCATGTAATCTCTGTGTATCCTTGATGACCGTGTAACCGTATCATGTCTCTGTCGAGAATGTCGCTGTATTTGTTATAGCATGACTCCCAATCAACATTTTCGACCACTATGGGCCGCCTTGTAATCATTAGTTACTTTGAGTAACAATTTCACCTTATCATCTGTCTACACAAAGACGTATTTGCTTTTCCTTGCCATCATGCTCATTGTTGAACCTGCCAGTAACTAGCAACTGACTTCTTTTTACACTTTTACGTTCATGCCCAATGTGCATGAATGGTCATGTGACATTCATTTTCGGTTATGTAGTGTAGATGAAGAAAATTTGTTTCTGAAAAACGCAGCTGAAACACCAGTGTAAACGCAGATCAGTTTAATTCTAAAACACCATTTTAAAATGAAAACGCACTAGTGTAAGCGGGGCCTACAGTAAGTCTAAGTCTTTGTCTCTTAGGGATTGTGTTGTGGTTAAAGGTCTTGGGGTCAAACCCCAGAAAGAGCGATTAATGGACTGAGGAGTTGCTGATTTTCCCCGACGTACCCTCGAGTTAGCCTAAGGCTAAATGGTTAACACTTTTCTACATGACCATATTCTACATCCGTAATCCTACCCAAAACCAAAAAATAACCTAAATATTAATAAGCAGCAAATTAGGAGTTTATGGAGGCAAAAGTCATTGTTAATAGCTTTTTTAATGGCAAGAATTGGACCTTAAAATAAAGTGTGACCACAAAATTTTGTAAGTGTACTGTGGGCAAGTAGCATCTTCATCATCCAATTTAAAAAAAAATATTGCAGATACTTACGAACTATACACTGGTTTCCTCCAGGAAGCGTTTTCCATCCTGGACAACAATAGGAGTGGAAGCGGGAACCACATACGTTGGGCCTGAAACAATGGAAACAAGTCCATTAAATTACAGAAACCAAATATTATTCATGAACGTTTCTCAGAAACACACAACAGAATGAAAAATCTATAGTCTCAAAGACCTTCTGACTCTTTGTAATAAATATGGCTTAATGCATACAATCGCCCCAAAGGACTTTCCAGGGAAACAACATGATATGAGTTTGTTTTGAGTAGGACCATAACTAAACTTCCTGGGACATAAATATTTACTAAAGCTACTCTTACGTTCCCAAATGCAGTCATACATGAGCTGTTTTTGGCATATTTTTCATCAAGAGTTATTTCCAAAAGAAAGGTGTCTGTGTAGTCATGACCAGGGTTCTAAATTAACTTTTTTGATCACCAGCCAATGTGGCTGGTAACTTTCTAAAGTTACCAGCCAATCAAAATTTCCACTAGCCATTTTTTTCGGTAAAAATAACAAATTATGAGTGCAACTGAATGCATTTGATCATTTTATTAACATTGTTGGCATGAAAAACACATATAAAGTACAATGCATACAACAAAATATACACTGACTCAAATTTAAAAATTATTAGTTCCCACCACGAAATTGCTTGTTTTGTTTTTTCTTTCGCGTAACTTACATGCGGCAATCCTGACAAAGCATTACGACATTCTTGTGATCAAACACAAGCCATTCATGACCCGTCAGCCATTTGGCATTACATTTTCTTTTCTTTGTTTCTCTGTCCGTAATACGGAGCCCCGCACGTCACCTGTAGGAGAAAAAAATCAATCCGTGGCGACGGTTTTGCAATCCGTCCCCTCAGTTTATAAACCGTACTCACGAATTCATAAACTGTTCCCTCGGTTTAACAAATCGTGCCCACGGATTAACAAACCGTGCCCACGAATTCCCAATCCGTGCGCTCAGATTTTGTAAACCGTACCGTCGGTTTTTGAATCCGTACTCACGAATTCATAATCCATGCGCACGCTTTCGCAAACCATTCCCACAGATTTGTAAACTGGCACGCATTTGTGCCGCCGCCCCCACCGGCAGATTCATTTCTGTTTATTAAACATTATTTTTCATAGTATCCAACGAGACCACGATCAGCATTCACAAAATAGTCTTCTTTTTAGCGTTTATTTTACATTAATCACCCATAGGATAAGACACAGCCGCCTGTGTTTTATGGCCAAAAAAATAAACGCTAAAAAGAAGTAAATAAGGGTAAAAAGCAATACAAAACAAATAATATGCCGTTTATGTTTTCATTCCTTTTCTCTCTAACTGAGTGCAATGTTATTTTTGGCCTAATTATTTAATAATAACATTAACAGTGAAGCATGCATCTAGCTCCGGCAGGTGGGGTGGGGTGAATGGAGCTTAGTATAATAAAATCACAAAAATAAGTCTTCATGTTAAGAAAGAATTGTACACATGGGCGTCAGTTTGGTTTGAAATGTGGTGGGGACAGAGACGCATTCAGAAGTGCATTTTCAGAAGTGCTGGGTACAATGATGCAGTTTTTTTTCCTCTTTCGCGCAGGTCATGTTTTGAAAGACGTCCTGCATCTTATTAATGTAAATAAATAAAAATGTATACAAAAATGTGATGATGTCCGACTCGTTTTATGAAGAAGAAAGCCTTACAAAGCATTAGACATATGATATATGACCCACTTATCTGCTTCATATCATCATATAAGTACCATGTTGACAATATGACATGGCCATGACGTGGTTTAATGTACCTAAACAATGATTACCAAATTTCTCTTTCATGTTGCTTTGTTATAACCACTGAAAACGGGGAAAAAAATCTAACCCAAAATCGGGCCTCGCTCTACATTATCCCGCTTATTACATGGCTACCCACCAAATAAATCAATAATTTGACACAAAATATTGATTTAAAAAAGAGTTTATTGATTTAAACACGATTGTATTGCTTCCGCTAAAGAAAATAGTTCCGTCTCTACGATTAGAATCCTGCCGCGTCCATAGCAACGCTCTGTTTTTCATGGCAACGGTGTTATTATCAAGAAATAACAGACTTCATTCTACAGTGGAATTCAACCAAGCCATGTAATAATTTGATTTAATTCCCAGTACAATTTACCATATCTACACACAACACAACTTAAGCACTACAAATTTTATCAAGATTGAAAAAGCAAAAATACGTGTAGCACAGATGAACACTATTGACTATCACACCATGATCTGACTGCTCTCAATTCACAACAACATGCATCCATCCAATCTACATCAGGCATTTTGACTAAAACTTGATCCATTCCTCATCATCATCATCATCATCATCATCATCATCATCATCACAACTATTCCAGAATTCAGCAATAGATTCAAGCAATAATTAAACAAGATACTGACTACTCAACAATCATCTCCCCCAATACTTGCTGTATGAACGCAAACCGTAACTAGCTAATTAAGTTGGTGGCTAAGGAAGTCTAACGTAACATTAATTGCAAGAGAAGAATTAAAACAGCCGATCCCTTTTGTGCAAATGCACAAGACCTAGCCATAATACCAGCAAATCTTAATAAACATAAGTTATCGCGTCTTACCTTTGTGTCAGTGGTCTGCAGACCCATGCTGTGTGTACAACAACATCCATTTGTTCTACAGGTTATCACTTTGATATGTTATAGTCCATGGCACTAGGATGCAACCTTGTGATATTGTATGAAGGCTAAATGACTTGCTCGTCTATGATACATTCGCCAGAAATTCTGGCCAATCCCAGCAAAGACTAGGTAGCCTCGTTCCCGCTCGTTCACTGTCCATTCCAAACTGTCAACTCATTTGAAAAACATTCTTTAAAAAAAAGAAGCGCGATAGTCATATAGAGAAAATAATGTTACAGTTGTTGCAGTTTTAATGAACAGAAAAGCGTGTAGCCAGCGCAGCAGCAGAACGGCTAAATTGAACTCGAGGTTTTCAAAAAAAAAAAAAAAAAAAAGTGGTGGGTACAAAATGACTCATGACGAAATCTGGGGGGGACGCGTCCCCCCAGTCCCCCCCGAAATCGACGCCTATGATTGTACACAAGCATTTCCAAAACTGTCAAAGGTTATTTAGAAATAAAGCAATTCATGAATTATTTTATGACAAACATTTTTACTGTCTTGTAATCATTTATTTAGCCTACAAATTAAAATTATAAAAAATAACTTTATTTTTATTTTTATCATTATTATATATTATTATACAGGTTATGCATAAGAATCTTTTATCCAAAACAACTTACAAAAGAGGAAAAATAATTACTCCAGAGTCAGTCACAATGGCAGGTTTATTGTACAATAATAATCAAGTGCTATTATAAGATTATCACAAATTT
Organism: Carassius carassius; assembly: GCF_963082965.1. Taxonomy (NCBI): domain Eukaryota; kingdom Metazoa; phylum Chordata; class Actinopteri; order Cypriniformes; family Cyprinidae; genus Carassius; species Carassius carassius. Next base: position 2,063,186 of record NC_081802.1, read on the forward strand.
AACAAGATTTTGATGCACATCTTTCTTATTAAATCTTTGTATTCCACCTCGTACTACACTTGATAGAGAATCACTTAAGACACTTTGCTGTAGACCCATTCCACATAATAATATTCATTAAAACTGTATGTTAACACGTTAACACGGTTTACAAATCCATGGGAACGGATTGCGAAAGTGCGCGCGCAGGTTATGAATTCGTGGGTACAGATTAAAAAACCGAGGGTGCGGTTTACAAAATCTGAGCGCACAGATTGGAAATTCGTGGGCACGGTTTGTTAAACTGAAGGAACAGTTTATGAATTCGTGAGTACGATTTATAAACTGAGGGGACGGATTGCAAAACCGTCGCCATGGATTGATTGTTTTTCTCCTACAATTGACGTGCGGGGCTCCGTAATATCCTCATCCCCTGCCTCGTTCCTCTTTTCGCCCCCAGAAATCTGTCCCAACCACCGCCGCATTTAGTTTAATCTTAATTTTTTTCTTTAATAGCTAACTCCCTCCTCTTTAAGTCTATGTTCCCTGCTCTGGCTCCATTCGTTCTTCTTCCTTGTGTTTTCTGATGGACGCTCTATTCGTTTCCATGTTTTTTCGAGCTGGTTTAACTGCAAACTGCGTGCAGCCAATGGGCGTATGAAACATCATCACGTAGCATTACAGCACAGTGTTCATGGGAGATGTAGGAAGTGCTGCCAGGGGGATAAATGACCGAGAACAGAGCCTCATGCCATGGATCACCAGCCAAACTGGCTAGTAAGTTTTAATTAACACCCGCCAAAATTAATTTTAACCCGCATTTGGCGGGTTGGCGGGTGTTAATTTAGAACCCTGGTCATGACATATGTGATTAATGACAAGAACAAGCCCAAAGTTCATTATTTCTCTGCTTAAATGTGAACAAACCCAGCAACATGTTTTGGGACTCTGTGTTGTGTATTTGACTTTATCCAAGAAAACCAACTCGTAACTAACAGCCTGGAGGCGAATCGCCTTAGGACATGTCATTTTGCCAGTTTCTTTCCAACAAGCCCTTAGGATCTCCATCAAACCTGGACCCTCACTGCGAAAACAGTTTTATTTCTATCAGCACCAAGTTAAGCCTGTCGTAAATGGACCTTTAAAACACAAGTTAAATTGTCTTTCTATGCACAAACACATACATTCCTTTCCTCTACAAGTCAAGATGTTTACAAATGTCAGTCACCTGGGGACGACCAGCTGTAGTTTGAATCTTTTGATGGATTTTGAGCTGCATTGCCAGACGACACAATTGCTAACAGCTAAAATCAAAAGAGATGTGGAGGACCAGAAAGAGTAGAGGCTAATGGAAGGCTAGATGTTGGAACACGAAAACGGAAAATGCTGGGGAAAGGGCAAGAATCAGTGGGAGGTAAAGAAAACAAGTGGAAGTGAAAAGTTTGGGGAGTTGAGAGGTGGGCTGCTGAAAACAAAAGCAGCAGCGGAAATTAGGCCACAAGATGATGAATTATCAGCAGAGTGGGACCAAAGAGTCTTATTTATCAAAAATTAAGTCTGAAACTCGTGCAGATTAATGCCAAGGAGGTTATCCCTAGATGTAAACCAGTCTCTCCTTTCTTAAATACTACACTTTTCAGTGTGTTCACACTTCTTTAAGCTGGAATACTGCTTTGGGTGGTCATGAAGTATCTTTGGAGAATACTACAAAGTAGTATTTCAAACACACAATCCATGTGCAAACTAGTAAATGTATTAGTTGCAGTACGGTGTGTTCACCAGTACTAAGTGAAGAACATTTGCAAAACCCAACATCTCAAATATGAACCAGCACCTCAAAGGAGATATAAATTGGTAACGGGTTATTTGCTCAAGGCAAATACCTGGAATGACCTTGTGACTCCTTCAGCTGGATGGACCGATCCATTTTACTTCTCCAGGTCAAATTCTTTTTCATTTACAGGGTCTACCAGCCCTTGGGCCAGAGATTTGCAAGCAATTCTTTGCCAGAGATCTCCAGATAAAATGGGTCCACTTTACTTATGATGTTTAAGCCCTGAAAACCCATTGCATACTGAATTCCAGTAAGGCAAAAGGTCAGGACAAGAGTGAGATAGGGATGCTTGGACGGCCTCTGGCCAGTTTTCAGTGAGGTCATAAAAACCTAACAGAAGCTCTCATGAAGGATAGAGGGAGTAGAGAAAGATAGCACAACCACTCCTAAAGAGGTTAAAGGTCAATTTAGAGGCATCTGCTCCCAACCCTCCGGATTGCTGCTAACTCCAATCCAAAGCCAATGAGCTAATGGCACGGTTGTTTTAACATTAAAAATATCCCATGTGTAAAGCCTCTGGATTACTTTGGCCTTTTCCTTGTCCAACTGGGCCCGTTTCAAGCCCCTGACCCTAATGAATTCAAATCACACTGCCATCTAGACTATACACATACACACTTTTGATGCAACAAAAGAGGTAGGGTAACTCCGTATTATTTCATGCCTTTGCATAAGTCCCATGTGTGGATGTTGTCACTTTCTTGTACTAGCTGCTCCACAAGACCCTTCTGAGTTCTGGATTGATGGATGATATTGGGAATAAACAACAGAAAGTAGTTAATTATGTTTTTTTCTTTTTTTTGGCACAATACAATGAGTGCATTTGATAAGATGATAAGAATTTCTGGGCATGCTATTATGCACACATAAGGATACACTTATCAGATATTTGTCTTCCTTTCCGCTGGTTAGATGACAAACCCAAATGAAAAGACAATAAACATACTCCTTCTTGGGTTTTTGCTGTTGTTGTTTTTTGTGGAGTCCTTTAAAACTAAGTTGGCCTAGAGGTAAATTTTCTGTTCTTAAACTTAAAAATATATATCCACAAAGAACATTTCCACAACAAAATGTAATGTAGCAAGCTCTTTAAGAATGATTGTTTCCCTTTTGACTGGCATGTACTTTTAGCTGTTAAAAGACTATAAATCCAATACTAAGAAATCAGTCTCTCTGGGGATACAAACATCAAGCGTTATGGGAGAACTGGAGCCCATCTTTGGAGTCTTGTGGGGCTGACATTGCCTCTGAGACATCTAAAGCAAATGAAGAAAAACCCTTGCCAAGCCTTCAAGACTTCTAAAAACATCTACCCCATGCTACTGGCTTTGTACTGAGTGAAACTCATCAGGGTTGGCATCGAGAACCACATAATCATATTCTCACCCCAAGACCATTGCTTTTACAGCAGTCTCCCAGACTTTACCTTCATTTAAGAGGCCCCAAAATGCAATGTGATCAGACTCCTCCAATCTGACGGCCAAATTATGCTTAGCAAGGAGAGCCAGTCAGCTCCAAATCCTAATGCAGCTCTCTTAAACCATCTGACCCAGGATAACTTGGCTTAATTGGTCGACAGTAGATCAAATGTGCTTTTTCGTGCAACATCATTATAATCAGCGTTGTTAAGGGCTATTCTTACACTGTGTTTGTATGTTAAATTTGATTACAAATGGTGCTTGGTATGGTGCTAAGACCTTTCTTTAAGACTATAAAATTTGTGAGAAGGGTCTTTACGTTTACTTCGCCTTTACAAAGGGAACTGTTGGAGGAGAAACAATCTGGAAACCGTGCCAGTTCCTACATCCCTTTGGGCTAGTTTGTGTTTAGCATGGGCTCTCAAACGGGTACAGTGGCACATTTCTCAATTGACTCGGTGCCACATGGTTCTGCTCCACTGACCGGATCAGACACTCCCTATTAGTTTACCTGGAAAATTGGCCAAAGTGTTCCGTTAACTAATTTTTGAGTACAGTACAGGTCAACTACTATTGGTCCCACTTCTGGTAGTGGGGTACACATACAGAATTGTGCTTTTGTTTCTGAATTTCAGTTTCAACTGGGCCACATTCCTAATCTAATGGACTCAAAGTGTCTGTTTGACATTGCTAGATTTGTTTCAGACCTTAGCTGAGAAGACCCTTTCCTGATTAAATAAGGATCCAAGAATTTCAGAAATTATAAGCAAGTACAGTTGAGAGGATAATTGGAATAACTTTTTTGAACGTATGAGGACCGCACAACACAAAACAGCCATTGTTTTCCCAAATATTTGAAAAATACACAGCTTTGGCTTTGTGGAGAAGAATGCAGATGCTGAGGCACTGGAAGGCTTGGAAAAATATCTATCATGTCATATAATATCAATAACTCCTCTCATTTAAGTGTGTTTACCTAAGTTTTCAACTAGAGACCTAAAACACCATGTATTCGTCTAGAAGATATATAGACATAAAATTTACGATAACCAAACAATAATATCTGTCAACGACTTAAATTATCAGCAGGAAATGACATTCCTGTTGTCATGACCAACATACTGAGGCATTTCAGTACTTAAAATTCCTTCACAGTAGATTCACAACACTTCTGCAGCTGGCTCTATCACAAACGGGACCAATTGTGCTTTCAACCCAGTTTGGCTTTAACCCAAACAGGTTGCAAGATAAATAATCTACTGCATTTAAAAAAGATGATGCTAGCTTTGAATTCAAGTTTTAAAAAAAAATGAGATATACCAACCCCCAAATGAATATACTGTACTTTGGGTAATAAAAGTTGAGTTAAACCCTCCGCCTCATATGGTTAAATCATTAGAATGTCCACTTCAAGAATGAAACTGACAGAGAACAGGAGCAAGACGTAACTAAAAAAAAAAATCTTACCCCCTGAGGGACTCCTGGCCTCTCCGACGGACCCTCAGTTGTGCCTCCCCCTCAGGTTTTCCAGTGAAACGACTGGCCTGGATGTCTCCATCTCCTTGCGCCTGCGCCGAATGGACCGTGGCCCACCAGATCGCAGCCCATCCGAGCAACACCTTGGCCAGCTTCCACACTCCCATTGGCCTCTGCTGTGCGACTCTTTAAACGTGCCTCACCCGCAATAAAACTCTTCCTTTCCAATGAGCTCTTCAGATGCAAAACTTCAAGCTTGTGATCCAAGAGCACTCCAGGCTGAAGGCTAAAAAATAGAAGACAAATGCATACCATTACTTTCATTTACTGCTTAGCCTATTTGGGTTATACAGTGAACATATGAACAAATGTGCCCCCTCATAAATTTAGCCATTAAATCGCCCACGGTCGATGATGGAGTTTTTTATAAAGTCTAGTATTATTCCAGGCAATCCGTGTGGCTATTTAAGCGCGAGCATGCATCCTTTTACAGGCCCACTTAGACTGTCTTAGTGTGTATTCCCTGTAGAAATAACCAACCCTTGGCCAAGACTGGTCTCCTGGTTTTGTCCTCAACTGGCTCATTAAAAATAAGATTTTAGGGTAAATAATGGGCCTCAGAAGACTTAAAACCACGGCAGGAATTGGTTTCAACTTCAGGGGGGTGGCAAAACAACATAGTTTTCTTTTCAGCATTATATATTTGTGTTAAACCTCTGCAAAGTGGGCATACTGCTTAATAAATACATTCTTTAACAAACGTAAACTGGATATGCCTCCACAGACTTTTATTATGCTGATTATAATATATAACTTTATTTTACTGTGAGCCGCTTTTTGATAAAAACACAAAATGTAATTTCACAAAATGAACACCGTTTAACATGAAAGGCTTTGTTGGCTTAATGAGAAGATTGTGATAATAAATTACAGTACACCATCCAAGATGACAGGTCTAGTTCTCAGAAGGAAAGTTTGAGGAGTTTTCAAGTGGGCGTGTCTAATTGCGATGTGAACGGAAAAAAACATCAATGAGGAAACTCAGTCTAGATACACAGATACATTTATATATTTCTATTACACTGCTAATGCATTTTGAGTAGCCTTGATAAAGGCATTTGCTTATAAAAAATTATTTATCATCAGAACGACTTCTGTTTGTCTTCAGTTTAATAAAATTATGAGTATGATAATAGATTCATTCAGTTAATTCACAGTTCATCTGATTTTAATAGGTCTGGCAAATCTGAGAGGAAAAATTTGAGGAGTTTTTATGTGGGCGGCGCTAAACGCGGCGCGAACAAAGAAAAAAAAGACAACAGTCTTCTTTATTATTATTATTATGAATTACATCGCCCGCTTGACGTCAGACACAGGGAACCCGTTTTTTTTACTTTAATTATGACGTTTAAAATTGCAGCACGTGAGCACATCCTTTGTGAAGAAAAGAAGAAAACAGTAGGTAGAAAAAAATGTAAGCGTTTGTAGCCTACTTTACGAGAGATTTCGCGATTACATTGACTGGCGTCCAATATTCCGCTGATAATCAGTGTATTTGTTGCGTTTAGTCTATTTTAAGGAATACCAAATGGATACTTAAAGAAGTGACGCGTAAAGTGTATTTAACCAACTGTTTAAAGTTACTTTTTCATGTTTCTAAACTTTACAGCGTTTCTAGTCTTTAAAATGTATTTCTATGCAGTCATGTACCAGGATAATAGTTTTATTTGCGTTTTAAATGAGATAGCCGGTAAGCAAACTGTAAGGAGAGAAACGCCGGGTTACGTCACAAAGGAATGTTTCCTTCAAATTAAAATTTGCAAAGTAGCCAACTTCACAATCGCCCTTAAATTCTTTGCCTCCTACATGTAATATTTAAATCGCGTTGCATATTAAATGCGCATCGTTGAAACTGATGCATATAAACCATGCGTGAATAATAAGGATATTGAAGCAGAAATACCTCAGGTGTCTCGGAGTGCCTTTAGGAGTCCGTTATTGTCACGGGATATGTTCCCCTGAATGGAAAACTGCACTGTTAGCCCTTGTGAGAAAGAGAAACGAGTGAATTATCCAGATAGGTCGAGGGGAGGTGCTTTGGTTGGAGAACCATAGAGGAGGGGGTTTTGAACCCACTGACTGTCCCCCTGCAATGCAACCAACTATTATTTTCCATAAATTTCTCCACCAGTAGAAACAGTTATTCTTTGTAACCACTTATTGATGTTTTTGTTCGAAAAGACAGGTAGGCCTACACATGATAGCAATCATAAGGAAACATTTTACAAACAATGGTATTTGTAAATGCATCTGTAGTCAGTATTTACTGAGACTAAACGATTAACTCAAATTGTTGCCAATTATTCTGTTATGTAGCCTTTTTGTTGCATTTTTATGAAGAAAATACATTTTCTTTGCAATTTATACTGTCTCAACAATTTAAGTGAAACGTTGAACTATACTGAAAGTATTACATTGTCTTACTATATGCTTATTTTATTTTGCATGTTTTTGTGCACAAAAAATTCTCATGACCATTTATATTGTCAACCTATTTGAGAGAAACGTTGAACCAAACATTTCAAATTGTCTTGGTGTGATTTATCTTGATCTGTATGATTCATACAGACTTTATATTCATAGCACATGCAAATAATAATAATAATGATAATAAACGATGACTTGTAAGTAGAGTAAATGTACTACAAAAGTCAGAATAAAGCCAATGGAAGGTCAGGCTCAGCATGATGTCATCATACTGAAAGGGTGAATAATCCAGTGTTAGCCAAGCAAGATAAAATGGTTTGTTTGTTTGTTTTCTATAATGCTACCTAACTTGCCTGATTTTAATTGGCTGTTAGGGACGACGCGCCACTTGGGTGGTCAAACAGCTGAGCGCAACCCAAATGCGAGCAACAACATTGTTGAAACTGCTAAACTGAGTCAGCAGGTTTAAAAAACATAGATGCCTTTGTTGCCTGAGCAATTTCAACAACGGCCTCCATCACCCTCGCATTTATTGTGCTCGTTTTATCCCTCAGTAAGTCAAAAGACATGGGAGATTTGGTTACAATTTGTTCCCAATGTCATAAAAATTACTTAATTGAAGAAATCTGCATGCAACTGTTTGAGTGTGCAACCATGTTTGAGCAAAATCAGTGTTAGAAGTTATTTGTGGCGTGTTTTCCGATCCCCCTCGTCCTTGGAGCGAACGCAATGGAATGAGATAGGACCAATGTTCTTGGCAAAGTCGTCTTTCTCCGAGACCCACACGGCTCACTCTTAAACAAAACCACATTATGCACCGGGTCCCCTTTCCCTTTCCCTTTCCATTCGACTCTCCCTCCACATCTGAAAAGGTTGTGTTGAACAGTATGTTTGCGCCCAAAGAGGATGCGACATCCAGAGACTTTCCAGGAAGATGATAAAGACGGTTTTCTGACTAATCTCGTGACTGTCTTGAATTGCTCCAAGACAGTGGATTGTAAACACTCTCTGCTTTCGATTAATGTAATTCTTTCCCTATTTGCGGCATTTGCTTAGCAAGCATCACTATTACTTTTTACTCATAGTGTTTGAAAAAGAACATCTTGTGCTCTAGACATTAAGGGAATAGTTAATTTACTGCAAGTTTCCTAACCCACAGCCATTAAAGATGTGGCTGAGTTTGTTTCTTCATCAGACTTGGGGAAATGGAGCATTGCATTACTTGCTTACCAATGTGCAGTGAATGGGTGCCGTCAGAATGAGAGTCCAAACAGCTGATAAAAACATCACAATAATCCACACCACTTCAGTCCATCAGTTAACATCTGGAGAAGACAAAATCTGCATGTTTGTAAGAAACAAATGCATCACTCTCATGGACCTTTTCCTGGACTGTGCCCAGCTGGTGGAATGACCTCCCAATCTCAATTCGTACAGCTGAGTCTTTACTCATTTTCAAGAAACAGCTAAAGACTCATCTTTTTTTTTGCCTGCACTTAACCAACTAACACTAGCACTTTTCCTTTTCTTGTCTTTTAATTAAAAAAAAAAAAAAAAAAAAACCTACCTATGCGTTCTGTACAAGACTAACTGAGACTTGTCATGGCACTTGTATACTGTTGTTGTTCTCTTGTTGACCTGACTGCTTCTATTGTTCTCATTTGTAAGTCGCTTTGGATAAAAGCGTCTGCTAAATGATTAAATGTAAATGTAAATCATTAAGAAAGGTTTAATTTAAAACCGTTGTTTCTGGCTGTAATCCATAATAATGCTTCCTCCGGTGAAAAAGTCCCGTTTTCTTCTTTCACATCAAAATCCACCCACATATTTGTTTAGAACTGTTTTGGACTGTTTTTGCTTGTAAACAGTGTTTGATCTGTGCAGATTCAGACCAGACAACATTTTTCACTGCTGGAGGAAGTGTTATTATGGACTTTGGAAACATATTTCAGCTGGAAGCAACAGATTGAAGTTAAAATGTCATAATGATGGATTTGTTTCTTACAAACATTCATCTTTTGGCTTCTCAAGACATTAACTGATGGACTGAAGTGGTGTGGATAACTTGTGGATCATTACAATGTTTTTATCAGCTGTCTGGACTCTCATTCTGACGGCACCCATTCACTGTAGAGCATCCATTGCTGATCAAGTGATGCAATGCTACATTTCTCCAAATCTGATGAAGAAACAAACTCATCCTAATCTTGGATGCCCTCAGGGTGAATAAATGTTCAGCAAATTTTCATTTTGGGTGATCTGTTCCTTTAATGATGTGCCTTGTTGCTTTTATCAGTAATCAAAGTTACTTTTTTTGTTTTGTTTTTGATTGATTGACAGACAATCCATATTTAGAGGCCAGAATATCTAAAAAACATACAAAATATCTGTCAGTAAATATTCTCAATATACTATAAAGTACACTTAGCATGTTTTGCCGGCTTGTTTGTTAGAAAGGCAATAATTGCAGGCAGGATTTGAGATGGTGTTGTTCTACGGCTGGACTTCGTCATAGAGAAGGTCTGTTTATGAGCGATGAAAAATCCTGCGTAAACCAGATGATGATCCAGTTGTTTTTAACATGGTTCTGGTCCCATCAAGGATCCTCTGTTTGACTCCTTCATTAGTTCTGACAATGCTGCTTCGAATGGCTTTGGCTCTGCATCCCTGTCTTCTTTGTTTCGGCAAAAGCATTTTGAAAACAGGAATTGCATTTAATACAAGTCATTTGAGTCATAAAACACACACACACACACACACAAAACAATAAATGTGTTGCCTAAACAGGCAGTCTGTTAGGGTTTTGTTATCTCCAACATGCATTGCTGTGTGATAAATGATGTGGTTATTGCTATAGGAACATTGGTTTGTTGTTTGCTCACTTTATTTATGCTGTCGTTGTCCTATTAGTTTTCTCTTGTTGTGTTTTGTGTTATTTGTCACTGATATCGAGGTTTGTGTGCTACAGTTTGTTCACAAGATTTCAGTTGCATTTTAACATGTTTTGATAGAAGTCTCTTCCGCTCACCAAGGCTGTGTTTATTTTATTAAAAATACATTAATGTTGTGAAATATTATTAGAATTTTTTACAGTAGTAAAGTGTAATTTATTCCTGTGATGCACAGCTGTATTTTCAGCATCATTCCTCCAGTCTTCAGTGTAACATGATCTTCAGGAATCAGAATAATATGATGATTTACTGCTCAAGAAACATTTCTGATTATTACCAATGTCGAAAACAGGTGTGCTGCTTCATATTTTTGAGGAAATCATGATACATTGTATTTGTCTTGTATTGCTATTTGCTCATTTGCTGAAAAGATATTTTGCTTTTGATTTTAATGAGACTTTTTCCACGTAGTTTACCAACAGTTGACTTTTTTTACAGTTAACATGAATTAATCATAAATGAGAAACTAGAAATCTTGTAAAGCTCACATATCAGAAGTTCCCCCGTGCTTTAGGAAACTAGATATTTCTATAGATAAAATTCTTATCGGTGCATCTCAGAGGATGCCGTAGCGAGACACCCGTCATTTATTTTGGAAAGACGCTTGATTCAAGCCACATGCGAAGCATTATGCATATTAGTTCTGTGCAAACTAAAAGCATGCACATATAGTCAGGTTTCTGAGATTTTCTTCTTTGATGGACATATATAGCGAGGTCAAGAAAATGCGAACGCTCCTTATGTGTTGGGTAATGAATGCCTTGCAATTTGACATCGTAGCCTTGACGCAAGGAACGGATGTATAAAATGCCCTATGTTGTAAAGTATTGAGTCACTCAATGAGGTTTGGATGGGGTTCAGATCTGGGTTTGTGGTGGTGACCCACATGGGTCAGGGAGGAGCGTGATAGTTTTGAGATGCTCCCTGTTCTGTTTGCACTCCTGTGGTCTGGCGTGAAAATGATTGTGAAAGAGCTGGCTTGACAGTAGAAATTAATGCATCTTTAAGTATACGTTTTACTTGTATATAAAAGACCGACGCATACGGGTTTGGAGCGACACAAGAGCGAATAAATGAAGAACTGAGGAAATTTGTGGCCATCGGTTGAAGACTCCACCATTAAATCTCTCATAAAGTCCTTGAGTTTTAATCTCTTCATTTCCCTAAACGTCAGAGGAGTGCTAAACTGTTTTGGGAAGCGGATCTTAGGTCACTCTAATTTCTGGTGCTTTTACACCTCGAGAGCTCTTTGTTCTCTCAAACACCTTGTTCTTTTTTTTTAGATATATAAATATATTTCAGTAACGCTAAGCTCACCTTCCTCCGACGCAGCTGTAGGCCTCCAGTGATGTAGTGAGGTAAGAATGCACTTCAAAGGCGGATAAAAGGACAAATGTAAGCTGTTTTTGAACCTGCGTCATCCTGTAAAATGGGAAATAAAAATGTGCACCCATGACCAACACCATCACGTGCCTTTGAGACATTAAAGTGGGAACTGCACACGTGAGAATGGCTCCTGCATTGATAGCACTTTAAATGTAATGTTTATTCATTGCTTCCTTAAAACACCAAGAGAAGGTGAGTAAGCGAGAGAAAAGAGTGAGTTTCAGAATCACTGGGACATGTAGAAAGTTCCCAGAAAGCAACTCCTCAAAGCTAGAAATGACGAGTAAAGGAAGAGAAGGGAACTGGCAATGAGAAGGAATTCCAATAGAGCTGCATGGAGCGTCTACTTATGAACTGCATCCCGTGCTAATGGATTTCAGATGTACCGTGTCTTGCACTCTCAAGAGCGCATAAAACATTCTTTCGTATGGGAATCTAAGAAACGACAGGAATTTACTGCACACGAAACTTAAAGATGTGAACGTTCTGACACTTATTCTAAATGGTGCTCTCTTTTCCGTTGTGTACTTTGCACATTGAAAGAGATGTAAACAGTGTTCAAATCACGCAGTACTTGAGAGCAGAAAAGAATCCTGGCAACACTATAATAAACATTTGGACAACTTTTCTAATAAGAAGCCTCAAGATGATGAGTTTTTTCTAAAATGATACTTTGGTACTTCGGCCGCACAAGTGTATTCAAAAATGACCTGCCAAGATTATTAGCTACATTAGGTTATGAATCTCCAAAATAAGACATCATTAGTTGTTGATGACAAACTTGGTGCATTAGGTCTTCTGCCACAATGGAATGCAGACAAATGAGAAATCTAACGTCAGAGGGGAATATTTTCATTGAAGATTTTCTTGACTTAAAATTACTTAAATGATTTTTGCCTTTCATTGTATGCAAAAGAGCAAATTGGACATCAAAATACATATATATATATATGTATATATATATATATATATATATATATTTAACATGCTGGTGAGTATATGATGATTTGAATTTGTTGTAGATCAACAGATGTGATGTAATGACATCTTGGAAGACAGTCAGGCAGTTTTCTTAAGACGCACCTTGCTTAACCATCGAAAGCTTCCTTCTGTTTCGGAAACATCAGTGGAGGGTAATGATGAGTTTACTAAATATCCGGTCCTGATTAGAAATACAGCAGTTTTTCACAGTCCATCCCATGTCTAAACAGATCTCCACCCCAGAGCAAACGCATCATTTTTCACCCCACACCCTTGGAAAAAACGGCAGACTCATTCAGATAAACGTCATTCATGCAGAGAATGAAAAACATCTTTGACTCCTTACTTAAATTGGTCATTAATCTTTTACAGATCTGATGTGCACTTCCATGTTCGGATGAAACTTTCGCATCTGCGGTTAATTACGAAGAGTGGGGAACGCCGATCTCTTTGGCTTCGTCTTGATAACACAAATCCATGCCCTAACGCAAGTGAACAGGGGGGCTTGTTAAAACATTGATTTGTGCTCCTGGGAACCAACTTGTCTTCATTTTTGGTTTAACCTGACTGTGAACTTGTCATGTAAGTTTGTTCCAGTGATCATTTAGCAATGTCTGCAATGTTTTTGCAACGTTTCGGCCCTAAAACACCTGGTTCCATTTGTGAAATGGTTTTGTCAGCATGTGTCCCGCTGTGGTAAGAAGAACCCTCAGTGTGCAGTCCCTAAACTTGGGCGAACTTGTGTGTAAAAGTGGATATCAGGTTTCAGGTAAGGTTTTGGAAGGCCTTTTTTGGTTTTCAGTCGTGTAACAGAAGAACCCTGATATATTTTGACTATGGTTTGCCGCAGACGGTGACTCTTTCCATGCATAGCGTCCTGCTGAGGATCTAATCCTTACTCATTCCCTCTCTGAAGTCCTGTGTGATTGTGTGTAAGTGTCCTGTATGTCCTTTACGCAAATGTTAACTGATGCTTTTGTCAAAGGCTTCAGCATTTGGGAGCACAATTATGTGTTCTCTCCTTGATATTAGTGGCCTATCAACTATGTCTACCTTTCATTTGCCTGCGATACATCTCATTCTTGCTTATTAGGGTGGTGTTGAGACTTTGAGAAAGACAGAGCCATGGAGTCCTTCGTCTCAGCAATAATAAACCTGGATGTGCTCCAGATCTCAGATTATTTGCACAGTAGTTTCCCATCTCAGTCACTCCAGCACTGGTTTATATTGAAAATGACCCATAAAATATGGCCCAGCCAGTGGCCCCCTTATGGCTTAGGTGAAAATAGCATCACAATTCATGCAAAGAGACGTTATAAGCAAACATGAAGACATTTCTTTTCCAATGCATGAGGCCAAAGCTTGTGAGATACTGCAAACTAAGTGGGTTATATAATTCCACTGGAGGAATGTCCTTAATGGGAGCTCTGTTGTTGGGCTCTGAAAGAATGAACCTCCTATAGGAAAGAGTATGTTTTGCCTAGATTGTAGTGAGATAAAATGGAGATATTCTCCTGCTGGGAAGAAAATACCCCACTAATCTAGTGACGTACCTCTAGAGTTTCAGAAGAGATCTTAACAACGTCTCAAACTGTGTTTAGATTTCTAAGATACCAAAGTTCGCAATGAAAAGTACTTAATTTCATACATTTCCCATCCAGTGTTATTTTTTAAATATGCACTGTAGAACTTCGGCCTGTTTATTGCCATCTGTGGTTGAGTCAGTTGTGCCTCACTGTCACAGTTTTTTTCATGTATGTACATCAAGTTAACAAAACCTCAAGGATGAATTTTTAGGGGAAATACTGTCTATTGGTTTGCTTGGTTTAGATACTGCATCCCAGTACCTTAAGTAACAATTGCATAAACCTTAAACTCAACAGTTTGTAATAGCACCCTGGAAACAGCACCAAACAGCCTCTTTTATGGGTCTGAAAATCAAGTAAAGCAGGTGTACCCTGGACAAATGGATGGAAAGCCTGGAATATCATTACGGATGGGAAGAACAGATGTGTGATGGCTCGGTAACCAGAATATCCTACTGTACCTGTACCCACAGTCTACGGCGTTTTCTGCAGCTGTTTTTAACTCAACATGCCTCACAGCACAGGAATGAAAGGTCAGCACTCATTGTGGATCCACGATTTAAGTACTTTATTGAGGGATACTGTACTTTTTCACTTGGATGTGCTTGAGAGAATTAAATAAAATAAAGTGTGCAAATAACCTGGAAAATTCAACTAATTCTACATAGTTCACATACAGTACATAGTCCTTTGTTTGGAAAGAATCACTGGCTCCTATAGGAAAGGTTTGTCACTCGGAAGACTTAATGAATTTCAGTTTGGTGACAAAAATGAGTCAAAACTTGCCAGAGTAGTTGGGGGAATGTTTTGAGCTCATCATATTGAATGCAGCTTAATACATTATCTTACGAAATGCTAAAGAAGAAGTGTGAGTCTTTACGAGGAACATCTGAGAAGTGAGCTCTCCAGTCTTTTGCGACGCCTCTCAAAGACAAAGTCTGTTTGCTTAGCATTAGCAAGTGTGATCCTGTCAGGCAGGACCATGGAGGAATGGCACCTCTGTGGGACTCCCAGACTGCTGCTTTGAAGTCAACGTTTGGGAGTTTGCAGATGGGGGTGGATCCATTCCTCTACTGACGGGTAAAGCCAACCAGCTGTTCGATGCTTCACGCTGGGATCATTTTGAAGTTCATCACCTTCCATTGTATGCTAGGCCATTGTTATAGCATCATATATTCACATTGACAGGTCATTTGTATTGTTTTGGGGGATATTATGTTTATGTTCATGTTTGTATATTAAGTAATTCTGATGGAAGTGAGATGCCCCAAATGCGTCTTGTCTAGAGATAGAAGTCTGAAGTCTGCAGTCAATCGTCATAAATCTCAATAGGAACAATATGAATTTCTCATCAAATTCTCTCAAGGCCAACTGATCTGAGCTGCTATCCATGTTAATATTATTTCTGTACATTCTTACTGTGTCAAGTTTTCTCATTTCTGTCTATTCCGTCTCCTAAAAGGTAATTGTAGGAGAAACATCGTAGACGAATTTGAAGCGTAAAAGAATCTGCTTCCTCAGTGTTTTTGATCTTGGTATGTTTGGGTTGAATACACTGGGTTTAAGTTGAAACATTACCGAGACCTCCATTCAAGTCTCCTGAGCAACTTCTCAATAGTGGCATGTTCTTCTGGGAGATCTCCGTCATGTTCCCGACATTAATATTAGCAGCATTAAGAAAACAACCATTGTTTTAGAAGGTGTGTGGTCTCATTCAAACATGCTCTCGGCCATCTGGTAGTTGTTGAAGTTTGGCTTTTGATTGCACTCTGCTAGCTCTGGAAGCCACAGCACACCCAGTGCACCATGGGATACATTTAGCAGGGCATGGCTACTTAAGATGGGAGTGGAATGCACTCTTCCTCAGTGAAATTCACTCTTAAGTGACACAGAGAGGCGATTTTTCATCAGATGCCTAAACAGACTTCTCGCTCTGTTAAGTGTGGCTTGCGCTCAAATGACCGAATTCCAAAGCAAGATGTGCTATTGAATGAGTTTGGAAAATCGGATGAGTTTGGGTGGCTGACGTGGAAAACTGTATAGTGGTGCCACCATGTTGGTAGCAAAATACGTTGTTAAACTTTACTGTTTGTCACTAAGATAAATAAATGAGGGTGATTCTAGATGCATTTTGTGTAAAATTCTTGTAATTGTACTAACTATAGTTGCATCTTTATATCTCTCACAATTGTGACTTTTATTTCTCGTTATTGCTAATTGCAAGTTTTTCATCTCACAATGTGACTAATTCTGATTAAATTTTTACAATTGCAACTTTTATTTCTTGTAAATCTTCGATTTTTTTTGACCTGATGTAATATTTAAAAAAAGCACAACTTATATCTCACCATTGTTATTATTTCTCATAATAGCAACTTTATTTCTATCTAATACGAAGCCCATGTATAACTTTCAGGTACATCATAATCCTTTGAAACTGTTTGGGCTGTTGACGATAATGGCGTGTTTTAATTACTTAAAATGCTGTTTAACAGGCTATTGACCAAACATTGAATTAAAATATCCACTTAATCTTTAATTTTGGCCACCGTTTTGCTATAGATGATATGGCCTCTATAATTTCTAAAAAAAAAAAAAAAAAAAAAAAATCAAAATCCTTACAAAAAATTTGCATGGTTTCATTGTAAAACTGCTTAATTTTCTTTTGGTATATTTCTGAATGCTTGAGACTTTAAAATCAATCAGACAATTGTATCAGACAACATGGCCATATATATATATATATATATATATATATATAGACAAATAGATAGATAGATAGATAGATAGATAGATAGATAGATAGATAGATAGATAGATAGAAATTGATATATATGTGAAAATGAATTTCAAAGTCTGATAATTATATACAAAATCTGAAACTTACATCAGTTGGTTAGTTTTATGGCTGTCTCTTCGTTTCAGTTTTGGCCCTCCTGAAGTGAAGTGAGGTGAATTCCTGACTGTGAACCAGGTACGTTCTGGAAACTACCGGAAACCCTAACAACCTGCCAAAAAACAGGATATAGATGCTGCATCACACTGATATGTGGTTAATTTGGGGTTTGCCTGTTAGCTAGGGAGTTGACAACTGGACCTTTTGTTGCAGGGCAGCATCTTAATGTCTTGTGTGGCTGCTAATGAGGAAATAATTAGCACCTTCAATAACAGCTGAGGTAATCCACCCCCTGTGGAAAGCCAAGGACAGCAAAATAAACTTAGCGCAATAAACTAACAAATACGATTTCTTAATATTGAGTCACTTTACCCACATCCCACCCCATACAGAAGGGATTCCCCTACTAGAATATAGTGCAGCTGTTCATAGAACAAACTGTGAAACATGATTACATGTTTAATTTAAATTATTCGCAGATACTTAAAAAATTTAGTGATGTGAAATATATTTAAGATTTAAATTCGAAACCCCTGCTAAATTGTACAAATGTGTTATTTTACATGTTAGGTAGAAACTGTTAGCCTGAATGTATGCACTGTAAGTCGCTTTGGATAAAAGTGTCTGCTAAATGCGTTAAAATGTAATTAATTTTATCATTCAATATATTAATTAAAAAATACATTGAATATTGACCAAAAAACATGCCAGAAAGCCTCTGCATGATTGCAATCATTCTTCTCCATATCATCATCATCATCACATCACGAATGTGTTTCCACACATGGTGGCTATTATCCACAGGCTCGTGTGTCCTTGTACATGATGCAGTTGGAACAGAATTACCGCCCTTTGATAATGATAATCATTCATGAAATGACAACTAGCAATGATCTCACGCAGAGAAGACCTGAGATCATCTGAGGACAATGAGAGACTTGGGAAACCGCATGGTGTTACGTCTCTCTGCTCTGTTTGATGGATAAATGCTAAGCGCAGACCAGTTAACGTTTATGAAAAAACCTGATGTTTCTGGTTCTGACTGGGTGTTTCTGAGTCACTATGTGGGGTCGACTAGGAGTGATGCTACAACAAAATAAATACATTTTCTATTTATTACCAATTATTTATTATTATTATTATTATTATTTTTAAATAAATGGATCTCTGTTGTCTGTAAAAACTTTCAGAGTGAGCTGATAACAATCTATTTGTTATTTGGTCTATATAATTGTAACGTTAAAGATAGTTGGCATTTACTAGTGTTTGGATGGCTACTTGGCAGTTGCTATAATGTTTTGCCCGGTTGCTAGGTTGTTCTGGCTGGTTGTTAGGCAGAACTTGGGACATGAACTTCACCTCCCTGTCCCTGTTTCCTTCACCACCTCCACAAGACATTTGGTGCCTCTGTAGAGAGGATAACACATGGAAATATTTGCTTTAATTCCTGGAAACTTGAAAGGGTGGAGCAGTCTGAAAGACCTTTTATTCAAGATGGACTGGGTCATTTAAATTTAAATTGTATCCAAATTAATTCCTTGTTGAATAAAAGTCCAAAAATATGAAATTGATATCTCATCTTTGGTCTCTTTTTTTGTTTTCTACAAACCAAAAATAAGTCTTACAATCAGAGACTTCACTTTGGGATGACATTACAAATACTCACCGCCATAAGATTGTTTGTATTTGCACTATACACCAACATCATAAATTAATTTTCAAACCCTTCATGCCATGATTGCAACAGCCAACAAAGAACCATGACTTAACAGATGTGACACTGCACCCTCTGCTGACACTAAAGCAGACCTGCAGTCCTTAAAAATTCACCTCTGGCTTTGTTCAAAAAAGCATGCTACTATACTGGTCGCCCTGATTAAAGACATGTTCCTGGATCAACAATTGTCCAAAAGTGAAGCCTTAACCCAATCCCTACCTCTAAACCTAACCCTACTCATAATTTATTCCTAAAATCAGTGGGAAACGATACAAGATTGACAAGGGTGTAGAAGCACATAACCCTGATTGTAAGGCTAAAACAGATATTTCCCGAAGTTATCTCTCAATTCTGATTGGTTGATTGGAATATTGTTCAAGGAACATGTTGTACTTGGTGAAATCACACTCACCTTACCATACTACTCATTCATTTACTGTGCAAAGTAGCAAATTTATTTATGAAACCGATAAAGCACAGCATACTGAAATAATCAAATGTCCAATGATGAAGTGAGATATAAGCAGCTAAAAATGATAAAGCTGCCTACAACAACCTAGCAATACCCTAGCAACCAGCCAGGACACCCCAGAAACCATTTTAACCCCCCAGCAACCAGCCAAAACACTCAAGTAACTGCCCAACAACCAAAACACTCAAGAGAGTGTAGTTAAACAATCCAGAGACAGCCAAACAAAGAATCATAGAAACCACTTTGAACAGCCTAATAACCAGCCATATTGCTGGGCAGTTGGTAACATGGTTTGGATGGTTGATAGTTGCTCTATAGGTGATTTCTTGACTTATTCTATAGGTGTTTTGAATTGGTCACTAGGCAGATGCTAGAGTGATTTGGCTGGTTTCTAGGTTGTTCTAGGTGGTTCCTTGTTTGCTTGGGCTGGTTGCAAGGCAGTCGCTAGAGTGTTTTAGCCTGTTGCTAAGGTGTTCCTAAAGAGCTTTGGCTGGTTGCTACG
This sequence comes from Carassius carassius, assembly GCF_963082965.1. Taxonomy (NCBI): domain Eukaryota; kingdom Metazoa; phylum Chordata; class Actinopteri; order Cypriniformes; family Cyprinidae; genus Carassius; species Carassius carassius. The sequence goes on from NC_081802.1 coordinate 2,082,871, forward strand.
TTCTAAGTAATTTCTTGGCTGTTTTGACTGGTTGCTAGGCAGTTGCAAGAGTGTTTATGGCTGGTTTATTTAAATATTACATGGACCAATCAGATATATAAGTTTAGAACAGCAGAGAGAACATGCAGTGATTGGCATTATGGCTATGTCTATGGGTCCTCAACATTTGTAATGCATACTTTGACTTTTAGCCACATTGCATTTAGATTAAATGCACTGCAGTCTGGGAAAACACACGTTAAAAGCCAAATAAAACACATTCAATGCATTTTCAGCACTGTCTTTAGATAGACAAGAAGAAATGGTCCGTGCAAATTGTGTTTTTGTGTGCTGTTCACAATCTGCCAAACAAGTCAAGAGATGAGATGGTGAAAAACAATCAATAAACATAAGGGTTGTGTTCTTCCATTTAAAATCCCAGTTGATTGGAAAACAAACAGTAGATTCGTTGTGAGGAGCCAGAAAGACAGGACTGACGACGACATACAACCCTCTCCTTGGCAGAACTTTCAAACACCTGTCAGGCATTTTTCTTGGCAAAAACATACATCAGGAAAAGGGGAAAGTAATATGTGCACTGAGACTTTTGATTTCAAAGTAATGAGTGCATAATACCGGTTGTGTTTTTCAAACGCATAAATCGAATTCTTAATGTTTGATATAGATAGATAGATAGATAGATAGATAGATAGATAGATAGATAGATAGATAGATAGATAGATAGATAGATAGATAGAGGTATGTTCATGGTCAATAGGGGGCGTCTATAGAGGTTTGTGGAAAAGCACCTTACAACATGTTTCCTGATGGAGAGAAAACGGAAGAGATGCTGATGAAAGCGTACGTTTCTCTGGGATAGTTTCATGAATGCAGCACATGAAACACTCGAAACCTGAGGCTGATGTGGTGGATGTGATCGAGTTGATGTCGTCATTGCATTCCTTCGAACATTCGCGTTTGTTTCATTCTGATTTCGAGCGGTCGTGATGCTGGATGCTGTTTATAGCAAAGAACGGGACTAAAACACGGAAAGACGGGAAGAAGAGGCCCTGTGTCCTGCTTTAATCGATATCCACCACCGCTTCTCCATCACTGAAGCATGGACAGGTAATTACATTATAAAAACAACCAATCGTGTATGTAAATATATTACTGTATCGCTGACATAATTTGGTAATTACTCAATAATTTTGGAGGTGGATGGTGTTTTTTCGTATTTTTTTCCCTTATAATGTAATGTATTGAACATTATTATGGTTCTTATTAAATCACAGTAATGATTTTGTCTATTTCTGACGTCTTCATAGAGCTGGGTTTGATGTACGGCATCTATTCATCATTTTATTGCGATTTAGTCAGGTTTGTTGTATTCTGCCTGAAAACAATCGACGTCAGGCCTGTTAACCCTTTCTAACTGTCCTAAATGTTTTAAAAAAAACACTTTATGACAATATCGGTTTAGTTTAGTTTAGTTAAACTCACCTGACAGAGTGCTGTCTTTCTCACATAGCAAGAGCTCAAAATGTATATTTTAAAGCAGCAGTTATATTATCAAAATGGACAAATCTGATTATTAAGTTTTAATTTAATACATATAATTTTTTTAATGTTTACGTCTTTATCTAGATTAATGAAGGAATTTGTTTGGTTACATTTTTTACGACTAATATGTGGCGTCTATGCATAGTTTTATTGCCAGCTCGTTAAATATTCGTTCTGAAGACACACGAACGGTAATCATGAGGAGTCATGACGTCACGAAGGCCGTTTAACCCTGTAAGAAAACACGTTTCTGATAATATTGTCTATTTTATGTTCTAAATAAACTCACCTGTCAGAGTGCTGTGTTTCTAACGTAGGAAGTACTCAAATGTACAATACTTTTAGTCAGATTTTAGTTGGATTTATTAGATTTGTTGTAAACATTAGCTTGAAAACGATCGCTAATCGCTGCGGAGTCAAAACGTTGTAGACTTTTAACCCCTTCGCTGCTTATACCACTGTCTAGAAGACACATTTCTATAAATATTTGTTATTTTTATTTTATTTTAACTCACCTGTCAGAGTGCTTTGTGTTATTTTAAAGCAGTAGTTCAGCCAAAATGGAAAATTCTGGAATATTTGTTGTTCCATCTACTGCGGACCGAATTGTATCTGTAGATGGTTTGTATGCTGTGATAATCTAGTATAGCTTTCTCTAACTCTCTCCTTTGGTGTCTAGATTAGAGGAACTTGTGAACCAGTGGATTTGGCGGCAGGATTTCTGGCTTCCTCCTGGCGTTACATGGAAAGACATTGCTGAAGGGACGACAGATGGAAGTCGTTATCCCGTACCCCGCGACTTGCTCATCTCCCTGCCCTTGGCCCTGGGTTTCATCGCACTGCGGTTTGTTTTTGAAAGGTACATATCAATACTACATCTATATTCATATTGTAAGTGAATTTTAAAACAAACAGGTGCAAACTCTGATCAGTAGTGTATCATTACCGTAAACACTAGCGGATTGGGTAACTAATGCGCGGTTTGGTTTCTCTCTAGTGCACTTAGAATGCTTTCTAACATTAACTAGGATGTATTATTCAACAGTTTATCTTTGAATGATTGAAATAAGGACATCAGGCTGAAGTTTAGTGTGTCAGTTCGGACCGAATGAAAGTGGAGTATTGTTTTCTCGTGGTTTCGTTGTCAATATTTCCATGTAACCAAAACCACAGGTGCAGGCTGCTATTTTTACACCGTCGCCATTATCTTTTTGCAGCGACTAAGATACTCATTGCACTTGTTTATTTTTTCTACTAAAGAACTGTTTGTTTTTTTGTGTTTATTTTTCATGGGCAAATACCACTAAGAAGTATTTGTTTCAAATCGAAATCGAAATTGTTCATTTAATTTATATTTTCTCAAAATAACCCACGTTCTTTCTAAAAAAAGGAAACAAAATAAATGCAATTTAGAACATTATTATATTATTATTATTATATTATATTATATTATGTGTGTGTGTGTGTGTGTGTGTGTGTATATATATATATACAATTTTAAAATAAATGTATTTACATTTATATTTTTCAAGATATATGTATTTTTTTTATAAGATGATCATATATAAATATAATAATAATATAAAGTAGCCTAATAGTATATAGTAGTAAAAATTTTATATTGAATGTTATATTTAAATATATTAAGTAATCAAATAACTTTTATAAATGTTATTAACTTTAAACCTAAATAGCTAATTATGAAAAAAAAAAACATTTTAATAATCATTAAGTCACCAAACAAATGAATACATTTAAATTTAGCATTTTTGATTGAATTCTCATTTAAGCACAAGCTTGTGATTTATTTAATTATTGTTTTTTGTATTTTTTTTCCCAGTGCTCTGTTTATTATATTATAATTTATTACAGTATATTACAATATAAAAATATAATCTTAACAGATTTGATAATATTATTAATATTTTAAAAAGTATTTTTATTATTCTTAGTATTAAGACAATAAATAAAATAATTGTTTAAAAAACTTTTTTTGCATTAAAGTAATGAGAATTATTTTTTTTAAGCAGGCGCAGTGTAATGCAATAGACTGAAAATGTCTGTGTAACATGACACAATGACATAAGGATGATTATTATTTAATGCACAGTTATGACAAGCACTATTTTGGGCCAATGAGATTGACTGTGGGCGGAGCTCTTCAGCATTATGTGTATCAACACACCTCCCGTCACTTATTATATCGATTCCTTTCTTACTTCTGTTGGGAATGTGATCTTAACAGATCATTCACATTTATATCTCAGAGTTGTGAGGTTGTTTTGCCGGTCCGGACGAGTGAGTCAAGTGCAGACCTGCTGTATATACAGTATAAGACAGAAAGGGTGCGACTCACAACGCCAGCTGTTTGTCCCGTCGCTCCTGAGGCGAGATCCCGCTCTTTCTTGATGTTTGCTCATCAGATGCCGCCCACATCTCGCTCTACAGCATGCCACGCCTGATTAAAGATTGTGTGTTACAGACGGCATCAGGTTTCGGTCAGATGCTTGTGTGTCACGCCCTGGAGTGTCACAGTCATAACAGAAGTCTGTGTGTGTGTGTGTGTGTGTGTGTGTGTGTGTGGCAGGGTTGTGGCACTGCCGCTCAGCCGGTGGTTGGGCGTCCGGGACAGGGTTCGTCTGCGGGTCACACCCGTCCCGAAGCTGGAGGTGTTTTACCTGCAGAAGAAGCAGCAGCCGTCTCAGGTGAGAGACACAACATCATGTACAGCTGCTGAGCACAAATACTGGAAATACTGAAATGGGACTGTTTTTATCTGCTCTTTTCAGTATTCAACAAAAAAAAGTAAAATCATGGCACATTATTATAAAATAATAATAATAATAAAAATAATAATAATTTATTATAGTTTTAAAATAATTGTATTTTTTATTCTAAATTGTATTATTGGTTTATTTTATTATACTTTTTAAAATGTATTTTAATATTTTCTAAATATTTAATATTATCTAATATATTTAATACACAAAGAGTAGTCTTTTTATCAACAATAATTGGTACTTGTTATTTCAAAAAATAATATTAATAATAATCTGCTAATATTACATAATAATAATAATAATAATAATAATAACAATTAGTGATCCTATAATGAAAAAAAAACAGACATCATCATCATTATCATTATTAAATTCAACATTTATAAAATAATAATAATCATTTATTATAGTTTTAAAATAATTGTTACTATATTATTTGTTTATAAATATAATTAATATTTATTATTTAATAATTAACATAATTATTAATATTTGATTATTTATTATATTTTAATACATCTAATACTACCATTGCGTATTAATATTATCTTAATATTTTAAATGTTTTTTTTATAATTTATATTTACATTATTTCAATATATTTCATATACATGCATATAATGTTTTGATGTTTTTACATTATAGAACATAATATATTTTTTTGTGTATGAAGATACTATAGAGGGTCAAATGACTATTAAATAACATTACATATACTATTAATATATATATATTTATATATATATAAATATATATATATATATATATATATATATATATATATATATATATTAAGCAACAATCATTTAATATTTCATTTTCAGGGTTACGGTTATCAATTAATAAATATTTATTAATTAATTAATGTGCGTGTGTTCGTGTGTCTGTCTGTGTGTGTGTGTGTGTGTGTGTGTGTGTCTGTGTGTGTGTGTGTGTGTGTGTGTGTGTGTCTGTGTGTGTGTGTGTGTGTCTGTGTGTGTGTGTGTCTGTGTGTGTGTGTGTGTGTGTGTCTCTCTGTGTGTGTGTGTGTGTGTGTGTGTGTTTGTGTGTCTCTGTGTGTGTGTGTGTGTCTGTGTGTGTCTGTGTGTGTCTGTGTGTGTGTGTGTCTGTGTGTGTGTCTGTGTGTGTGTCTGTGTGTGTGTCTGTGTGTGTGTGTGTGTGTCTGTGTGTGTGTGTGTGTGTGTGTCTGTGTGTGTGTGTCTGTGTCTGTGTGTGTGTGTGTCTGTGTGTGTGTGTGTGTCTGTGTGTGTGTGTGTGTCTGTGTGTGTGTGTGTCTGTGTGTGTGTGTGTGTGTGTGTCTGTGTGTGTGTGTCTGTCTGTGTGTGTCTGTGTCTGTGTGTGTGTGTGTGTGTGTGTGTGTGTCTGTGTCTGTGTGTGTCTGTGTCTGTGTGTGTGTGTGTGTGTGTGTGTGTGTGTGTGTGTCTGTCTGTGTCTGTGTCTGTGTGTGTGTGTGTGTCTGTGTGTGTGTGTGTCTGTGTGTGTGTGTCTGTCTGTGTGTGTCTGTGTCTGTGTGTGTGTGTGTGTGTGTGTGTGTCTGTGTCTGTGTGTGTCTGTGTCTGTGTGTGTGTGTGTGTCTGTGTGTGTGTGTGTGTCTGTGTGTCTGTGTGTGTGTGTGTGTGTGTGTGTTCAGAACGATCTGCTGGTTCTGGAGAAGCTCTGTGGACTCTCTCAGCGTCAGATCCAGAGCTGGCTGCGTCACCGTCGACACCAGGACCGTCCCAGCAGCACCCGGAAGTTCTGTGAGGCCTCGTAAGCTGACACGTCTTCTGCTTCTGAAGTCTGCTCAAAATAAAGCATCTGTGTGTGTTGAACACGGGCTCCTCTGTGTGGCTCCTCAGGTGGAGGTTTGTGTTTTATCTGGTGGCCTTCTCAGCTGCTCTCGTCTCACTCATTCATGTGAGTATCTCCAGACTCAATCCTCTCCTCAGCATCAGGCTCACATTAGAAGTAAATGTCATCAAAGACTGAGACGCTCTCAGAAAAATAATGCTATTTGTGCATGACAATTTCAGAAAAGGGTTTTAGAATTTCATTTAATATTATTTTAATAATAATAATATTTGTTTGATATAATTTTTGGCTTGAATATTTATTTTATATAAAACATTTACAACATAATAAAACATAATAAAAAATAATGAAATTATAATTAAAATATTTTTATACATTATAAAATATATTTTAATATTTAATATTAATATATTTTATATTATCTAATATATTTAATACACATAAAAATATTGTCTTTTTATAAACAAAAAAATTGGTACTTGTTACTTAAACAAATATATATATATTGGAAATAATAGATAATAATAAAATGTATAATAATAATAATAATAATAATAAAAGTGAGCAGTTCTGTAATGTGCATTATATTGCATTAAGTTAAATATATATATATATATTTTTTTTTCTGTTTGTGTTTTTTCTAATCAAATATTTATAGAGATAAAATAATTCAATAAAAGTAGATTTGATTTAATTCTTAAAATCTAATACATTTTGCAGTCCTATATTTATACTTTGCCTGTTACTCCAAAGTAATATATATATATATATATTTTTTTTTTTTGCTTAAATGTTTATTTTATTTTAGGTAAAACATTTAGATATATATTAAAATGAATAGAAAAATTAAAAAAATAGATTTTTTTCTGCATGCACCAAAATAAGGATTCCTGTATTTAAAAAAATGGTGCATGTTACTCCAAAAAAAAACCTAAGTATTTGATAATATTTTTTTATTTATTTAATATCTTATACACTGAATACATAAAAATTTATAATCATATAATGCTTAAAAAAAATTGGTGCAAGTTACTCCACATTCACCTGTAATAAATTATTATTATAATTTTTTTTTTACATGTCATTTTTGTTTTTCAGACTCCGTGGTTTTGGGATCATCGGGAATGCTGGCGCGGATACCCAAGACAGGTCCGTAACAAACGGCTCTCCACACATTGACTTCCTGAACTGCTGAACAATCCCAGGAACTTGAGATTAGGCAGAAATCAGAGGAACTAGTGAGCACTGCACCCCATGATCCGATCAAAACAGCCCGGACTCATCTCACAAGAGCCAGAAACATACTACACATTTAAACCTTTTAACCTTTCACTTGGGTGAATATTAATAAGAGACACAAAATGTGCTTTTGTAGATCTAGTTATGTGTGATTTGATCTGCAGGCCGTAACAGAAGCTCAGTTCTGGTATTACATCGTGGAGTTAGCCTTCTATCTCTCGCTTCTGCTCTGCATATCGGTGGACATAAAGCGCAAAGTAAGTTTCCTTCAACATAATATTTCCTTTGAAAGGTCTTTTCATTCATAAACTGTGCTTGTGTGTTTGTTTCGGTTGTGTAGGACTTCAAAGAGCAAATCATTCACCACATCGCCACCATTTTCCTCATTGCTTTCTCGTACTGTGCGAACTATGTGCGAGTGGGAACCCTGGTGATGCTCGTCCACGACTCTGCTGACTTCCTGTTGGAGGTAAATCTCAGAATCTGATTGGCCACTTGGTGAGCTTCTGTTATGACATCATGACATCGGGATACACACTGATGTAGGGCCTTATGACTTAAAATTTTGATTTATTTTCCTTATTTCCCTTAAAAATCTTTCTTTTTTAATTTATTTATAAATTACAATAAAAAAAAATTTTTTAATAAAAATGTTGTCTTTCTCTTTATTTATTAATTCTCTTTCTACCTTGTACTTATTAAAACAATAACTAGAACTTGGTATTACAAGCACTTTCTGTGTCTGGCTCTTAAGACTCTTAAGTCGCTTTGTATAAAAGCATTGACAAAATTACTCAATTTAAATGTTTTATTTTAATATTTTTGGACTATGTTTTAATGGTTAAATAAAATTTTTGTAATGAAAAAACAATACATAATTTAAGAACAATTTAAGAACAGTTTAACTACATTTTTAGGGCCCTATGAAATACGTAATTGTTTTTCTCAAATACTGTGTTTTATAATAAAATATACAGAAATATATATATATTTTTTTACCAAATTTTGTGTTTTCCATTTAAAATGTAGTTTTATTTAAATGTATTATTATTTATTTTTCTGGTGAATGATGGCATAAAATATTAATTTAATTTAACCTTTGATAAAATTTTATTTAAACTTTTTTTGGCAAACAAAGTGCAGCACAGTAGAGTATTATTGTTAAAATTAAAACATGAAAGAAAAATGGTGATTATTCCTTTAATAAATAGTTTTAATACTAATAAAACAATTTAATAGTGCTGTTTGCTATATTTGTTCATTCGCAAAGTCCACGCAAAGATATACAGTTTTCATTGCAGAAGTTTTTAACATAAATGCTGAAAAATGTCAGTTTCTTGTGGAATTTATTTTGGAAGTTGTCTCATGTTCGTCAATATATAAAGAATGACTAATGTTTTGTTTTTGCTTGATTTGCAGTCTGCCAAGATGTTCAATTATGCTGGATGGAGAAAGACCTGCGATGCCTTGTTTGTCGTTTTCGCCGCTGTATTCCTAGTAACTCGCCTCGTGGTTTTTCCATACAGGTAATAACTTCATATAATGCTGATTTCAAGTGATTTATCAATGTTCTTTTCAAATCTAAGACATTCAGGTGAAGATTTACGAACTGTATTTTGGTTCATTTCCAGAATCGTCTACACAGCTGTGGTGGATTCGTTGGACGTCTTTCATCCGTACCCTGGTTATTATTTCTTAAATGGCCTTTTGCTGGTTTTGCAAGCTCTGCATGTCTTCTGGGCTTGGTTGATTCTTCGAATGGTTCACAAATTTATCTTTTTAGGCAAAGTGAGTATCTTACGTTATTTATGAGGTTATCCGCTATTTTCTAAGTAAAAAAAAACTAAAAAACGTGTTTTTAAGGTGGAACGGGATGAACGGAGCGATGAAGAGAGTGAAGCTGATGAAGAAGAAGGTGGAGAAGGAGAACACACCTGGGAGCAGAAAAAGGGTGCTTTTAACACAAAATTGGCATCGTTAGCCAATAACTGTGTTCTGAACAATTTAACAAATCAGAGGCGAAAAATGAATAGTAAAACTCTGAAAGCCAGATAGTAATGCTACTTTATGTATTTAAACGTGTTAAATCATCTCCAACTTTCTTGGCTTACCTTGTTTGCCAAGGTCCTACTGTAATTTCAGACCGCTGGTGTTTTGGTTGCGTGAAAACATAATGCGTAGTCAGTATATTGCGTAAAACTGAACATAATACTTGTTTGTATTATTACATTACCATTTGAGTAATACTTAAATAGGTTAAACTTTAATTTTTTTTAAGTTAGTCTAATTAATTATAGTGCATTGGTTGAGAAGCTCTATTTACTTTACGTACATACAATTTTTTCATAAAACAGACATTTTAAGTATTAATTGTTGAAGTGTTGTGAAAGGTAATTTACTAATTTGCTGCAACATTTAGATGCATTTTTTTTTTAAATCCTCTGTAGAAAAAAAAAAAATAGATAGTTGTGTGTGAAAATTATGAATTTTCTGCAGTGGCTATTGGTATCAAAATGTGCATTGGTTGACCTTTAGGAGAAACTTACTGCGCCATCTGGTAGTGATATGTCCACTTGTTTTTGTGATTCTGCTAATGAAAGATTTTGTTGCAAGAAGCTTTTGGAGCTTGTGTTTTATAAGATGGCACTTTTTGTGGCGCATTGCCTTACCAAATGAGGATTCCGATGATTTCTCACTGGAGCATGTGCCTCGAAATCTTTAAAGTCAAAGGGGGTAATTAAATTTGAGGGCAACTTTGTAAGCCCCTTGATTTCTTCAATACTGACTCTGCTCCAAGGGCTAAAGGCAGAGTTTTTTGTTGTTTTAGATGAAGCTGGAAAGTTTATTTGTACAATAGCCATAACTGACCTTTCATTCAAAAGCTGTGCGTCCGTCTTACACTGTTTAACTTATAAAAGACCTGTGATTGTTTTTGTATGAATTTTCCTCTTTTTATTGGGATTTACCATGTTCTGAGTTTGTTAATGCAACATTTTGTAGTTGTTATATATCTTGTAACAATGACAGAAGAGGAATATATTCTTGTAATCTTCAGTACTGGTAATGTTGCATAAATGCTTCTCGTCCGCTATTTTTTTCTGTGACCTTTTGAATAACAATAAAAGTGTTTTAGAATATGATTAAACTCAACTTTGCTCAACAAAATGTTTTTGCATTGGTTTACTACTTTGAAAGAATAGTGTTGGCATTATGGCTTTAAAAAGGACTGACATGCATTGTGACACAACCTCTTATGGGGACAGGACAGGGTATTTTATCATTAATTTCCAAGCAAGTGTCAGTGTAAGGGTCTAGTAAAATCATGTTTGGGTATGTTTTGTTTATCTTCCTCTCACTCAGTATGTAAATCTGCCCATTCACTGTGGCACAGCCTGTGAAGAATTTGTTGTCCAGACAGTCCTCGTGAAGGACGGTCCACTCGTCTGTGTCGATGTCTAAACGTAGAGCCTGTCCTCCCAGCAGATAGAGGGCACCATTGAGTTCAGTTGCAAGAAGGTCGTAACTGGAAAAGAAGTACACATGTATCCAACAAGACCTTACTTTGGTTTTCCAAAGTGTGCAAAACTGATACAAGACTATTTGTGGTGGCATCTGTGGAGAGAATTGCCTACAATCTGTGCTTAGACTTTTTTATGTATTTGATTGAGGTGGGAGCTGAAATCTGCAGGGCAGTGAACCTTGAGGGCCAGAGTTGATCAAACCTGGCTCATAACAAGTCAGTATCCCCTAAATGCAGAACACAAGATCTAGGGGCGTGGTTGGATCTGCATCTAGGGAGAGGAGTTTGGTAGGTTTGGAGGTTGAGATGGGTGGGTTTAGGGATCAGAGGGTGGAGGCAGGTAGGTTTAGGTATGCACAATGTGGGAGGAGTTGGATTTGGATCCAATCATTCCCCCAGAATCTTGTGTTCTGCCATGAGGACCATCTCTAACAAGTTGGACACAATTGAGTTTACTCACCGTGGAAACGGAGAATAGGATACCACGTCCCATTGATCAACCTCTGGCTTGTACCTCTGAATCCCACTGTAAACATCGCCATTCTCATCTAGACCACAGGCCACATAAATACGAGTCCCCAAAGTAACAGTGGCTGCCCTTTCCACAGCCCGCACCATGGGACTGACGGTGTCCCATTCCTTGGCTCCCAAAACCAGCCTTTCTACGTCGGCCACAGGTCCCTCATCCATACTACCGCCAAACACATACACCTGGAACTCCAGAGATGCTGAGCAGTGGCTGTGCCTGGACCTCTTCATCGCTGGGCCGTCCACCCATAGCTTGTCTCCATGCTCGTAAATGCTCACCCAGTCCACACTATACCATAACACGTCCCGGAAATAGCCTCCAGTCACTACTATGTTTTCCCCTTAGAGCAAGAAATAATATTTTAGATGGTGTGGACAGTAAGACAACGAAAGCAAAATGCCCAATTCTGATTCTTGAAATCTACTTTCATGCAAGGTTCAGCTCCAATCCTTATCAAACACACCTGAACTAGCTCATTAAGATTTTCTGAAAATTTGATATATTGGAGAACTGAAGGTAGATCTCCAGAAACAGGATTCGGCACTCCTGACTTAAAAGTTTAATTTTGGAAAGGGCATGCAACACCTGATCCAGCATGATCCAGGTAGGTTATTATGCTAACAACTTGTGGTTGGGTTAAAATATTTAGGATCAGCTGAGGTCGTTACCTAGTGCAGCCACAGAGTACTGTGTGAGACACTTCTTTTGCAACGGAGGATGGGATTGCCACCTTCCACTGTAGGGGTGAAACTGATACAGCAACTGTGTTTCTTGCTCATGCGGTCCCCCAAGAACAAACAGAGTTTCTCTTGAGCGGGCTCTAGGCATGGACCTGCCCATAGTCCAACTGCTTGGCAAGTTATCGTTCAATCTACAAATGAGCTTGGCATGTGGGTCTGAACTGTTTTTCTTGGACAGAAGATCTGTAATGTAGGGAAGACTTAAGCACTCTGGTCTGACCAGACCCACCAGTTCCATGAAGTCCTCTTCCCGACTTGGGTCAAATGTTGCCCAGCGAAGGGCCACATCAAGAGCTAGGTCTTCTTTGGGAATGCTTAAGTTGTCACTAGCAAGGAGGTCAGCAATGCTTTCCTTCGGAAGGAACATAAAGTCTTGCTCAGAGGCTAAGGCAGGTAGGTGGGTCAAGACGACATCCCTTGCTGCCGCGTAGAGGTCCAGACAGCCAAGCTGCCAAGCATAGGCCATCATTCCCAAGCAGTTACTAAGATGCAATTGCCTTTCCAAGAACTTGCAGCAGAGTAACCGAGCCCTGTCCAGCTGGAGGAAGTCAGCAGCCTCCAGAATTTCAAGGACATTCTTGCAGTCTAATTTCAGCTTCAAGTTCTTTGTGAACTCCATTAGAGCCTGAAACTGCCGCAGTCCAACTCCTTTAATCTCAATGTGGTTCTTAGTGCTCTCACGACCACCGCCAAAAAACAAGGCTCGGAAGTAGGGACTCAGCTGGGCCAAATACTCGCGGTTCACAAAGAACATCTCCCCCTCCACCTGGAGTACTGTGTCAGGAGCGACATTGATAGTATCCTGATCCTCCTCAGCTACGTTTTTCTCAGCTCCTGAGCTCTTGTCATAGGTAACTATGTCTTGCTTTGCACAAGCCATGATTGTGCACTCCCCCTCCCAACACTCACTTCTCTGCTGAAGGGTGTTATGTGACAATTATATCCTTGCTCTAGCCTGTCCCTCACTCTCCATGGGAATGGGGTCGGTGAGCAAATAGCTAAAAATATCCCAGTTAAAGTTCTAGAGAGACCCAATTTCAAAAAGCACACAGAAGGCTTTGGTAAATATTTCTTACTAGGATAGTTGAGTTATATACTTAAATGCTGGCATCTATGGAAACATCAAGGCTTGTAATGTGTATTATGTATATACCTAAGATTTAACAAGTCAATACCACAAGTTGGACAGCTGAACATCTTCACCCATGTAAACAGTATATTATTTTTAGAAATGCTAATGAGCTTTTTTGTGGCATATATCTATATAGCATAAGGGATACAATAATTAAGATAATCCACTGTGTATTTCAGTGTTTTTATTTTATTTTATTAACTTGCATTGCTATTTTATCTTGCTCAGATTTGCAAACACTATATGTAAATAACGGTTACTATTAAACTCTGTATATAATAATTTCCTTTAACCACAACTCCAAATCTTTAGATTGTATCAGTCGTTATTATTGTTGTTGAATATACAAATGTAAATATTTTCATTAATTTCCATTTGTTCATTAAAATACCAGAAGTATTGGTCTTGTTTAAATTATATTTTAGTGTTTTACGAGTTAATTTTATTGACTTGCATTGTTATTTTTCCTTGCTCAGATTTGAAAACTCAAATTTTTAATAACTGTTATTATTAAACATACATAATTGTACATAATTATTACACTTACTTACTACACAATATTTTTTAAATTGGGTTATCATGGTTTTTGTGGTAATTACAATTCAAGAACAATGCAAATACTGTGGAAAATATATAGGAATCTCGTAATTTTGGGTGTTAGAAGCATATGGGCTGTCTGATTATGGAGCGAGTACTACTAATGAATGAAACCAGATCCATTATTGAAGATTTCAATGAAGCTTTTTAAAAGCAATTTATTTCACACACCACTGAAACAATACATTCATAAACCACTCAGCAAACCCTTTTGTGCTGATGCATTTAAGACCAAACTCCTCCATGTTTACTTTCTCCACACATCAAATCCCCCAAGACGATAAAACAATATAAAATGCTGAAATGAAAATCCAAAACTGCATCAACTAGTGTAAACAGGGCGCTTAGTTTTGCCTGTACCTGTCAGAACACCTATAGATTTTTCAGTGTCCTCAATAAAAGCATATTTTAACTCAAAACTATAGGAGCAGGACAAATCACCTATATAAAAATATATAGATTCTGCATCCACTTTAAGCATTGCAGCCCACTTATCTGTTTCCAGTTTCTAATTATGTTTGGCACTGTCTTAAGTGTGCAACAGAAACCAAGACAACACTGTTTTCTCCTTCACTCGAATATGTACAAATATTCAAATTACAATGCATATTTTAATGATGTTTTCAAGTCCCGATGAGACACTCAAATGCATTCAGTTGCTTCACCACATTAAATACCTACGATTGTTGCAGCATTTCGGGCTCCATTCAAAACCAATGCTCATTCGGCTTCTACTGCATACTGAACTGGTTCTAGTGGGAACTTTAAAGTTAAAAGTGATAATTCACAAAAAAACGAAAATTAAGAATGTTGATAACCAAACAGTTGATGTTAAAGCCATTGACTTTAATAGTATTTTTTTCCCATACTATGGAAGTTAATGGCTACCATTAAATGTTTGGTTACCAACATTTTTCAAAATATCTCCTTTTTTGTTCAACAGAAGAAAGACATGGAGGGTGAGTAAATGATGACAGAATTTAAATGTTGGGTTGAAATTACCATATTTCATAACAGAAATAAACTTGGAAATAAATTCTAGTTAGGCAGCTAACTGTCAATGCTGTTTTGTACCAATAACTCATAATTGTAGACTTTAAATATCGACTTTATATTAAAGATACCAACATACACAACATTTGGTTTATTTATAATATTAATGGTTTAGCTTAAGGGAACAGAGGAGTTATAAAGTAGTAGTTTGGTGACGTCCACTGCATAAACATGTATTTTACACAGTAGAGGCTCGCATGGAAAGAAAAGTAAGCACTAAAAATTATGTAACGGTATAAGTAGATACCATAATTAATTTGACGCAACGGTGTCTCCCAAAATCTTTTCAGCAACAAAAATGGTACTACGTATTCAAAATATGTACGTCAATCCATCAAAGGCTTGTTTTCAGTGGCGACAAATTAAATTTGGCATCCATCTTGACGTCTCATCAATACTGAAAAACAATGGCGAGAAATGAATGATGACCTTGAGAGTTTTTTGGCAGGTATATTACCGTGATAAAACTTCACTCGACGCACACAGCAGAGATAGCAGCAGAAACCAGACAGACACCTCGTTGAGGAGGATCGGCCATTTATATATACATATATATATATAAACATATATATATATATATTTAAAAAAAAAAAAATCACATCATGGCTTCAGTTTAAACTCCATGAAAATCATCATGGAAGACCAGTCGACGTCCTATTCGCTGTAATACACATTCACACACACATGCGCAACGTGTGGCCTAGCGCTTGCATTCTCTCCGTCGCTGTCCCCTGAGTGTCATCGCGTCTAAATGGTTAACGTTCACTCATCATCAAAGTTCTGCTGGAGCAGGAAGTTTGCGGCGAGGTTCTCGTTTTTCTCGCAGGCGAAGTAGGCTTGGATGACGAGTCCCTCTGGAAACCCCAGAGCTTTTAACTAGAAAACAAAACACAATTTTATAAAATGTTAAAACACTTTGTGTGGAATGACTGTTTAATTATTGTAAATCAATTAAGCTAGTGTTGTCACGGTACCAAAATTTCAGTATTCGGTACCTATACCAGTGAAAATCCACGGTTCTCGGTACCAATTTCGGTACCAAAGCAAAACACAAAAATATGCTAATTAAAAAATAAAAATTAAACCAATGACATTCTTTATACTTACCATATTTTCAGGACTATAATTCGTACTTTTTTCTCATAGTTTTGCTGGTCCTATGACTTATAGTCAGGTGCGACTTATTTATCAAAATTAATTTGTCATGAACTGAGAGAAATGAACCAAGAGAAAACATTACTGTCTACAGCCGTGAGAGCGCTCTATGCTGAACATTGCTCCTGTAGTCTACACTGAGCAGCATAGAGCGCCCTCTCGCGGCTGTAGAGGTAATGTTTTCTCTTGGTTCTAAATAAATGCGATTTATAGTCCAGTGCGACTTATATATGTTTTTTTCCTCGTCATGACATATTTTTGGACTGATGCGACTTCTACTCAGGTGCGACTTATAGTCCGAAAAATACGGTAATTAAATTTAAACAAATTTTTTGGTAAATAAATGGGATTTGCTATTAAAATTAAAACATGGAAGAAATATTGTATGATTTATTTCTTTCAAAAATAAAGTTTTATTAATTTTTTCAACAGTAGTACCAGTATCAAATACATTCTACTAAATAATAGTAATATTTCTAGCACAATGCCTTTATGTAAAAATTAACTTTTATTTTGTCGGGCTACCATGAAACGGTAAATGAAATGAAATGGTAAAACGCTTGTGAAGTGACTCAGTTCTGCTGATGTTGTTTATGTATTTATGTCCTCATTGAGATGGCAGATGCTGAAATTACTGCAAGCGTCACGCGCTGCAAGAGACGTGCAAAACATCCAGGATTCATATTTCAACCAACTTTTGCGGCTTAACATTTACAGATACTGGTCCATATGGAGATTTGATTATTTTATGTTAACTCTGCATAAATTACAAAACCATTACAATGCAACAAAAAAAGAAGTGAATTATACATATTTTAGTTTAGAAACTAATAATATAATAATATTTATTTAAATATTTAACTCAATACAAACATTTTTAACAAAAACTTTAAGATTATTAACAACTGAATATATATATATATATATTAGGGGTGTAACGATACGCAAAAAAATCACGGTTCGGTACGTACCTCGGTTTTAAAGTAACGGTTCGGTTCATTTTAGGTACAGTAAGGGAAAAAAATGCAAACATTAAACTGCAGGTTGTTTATTACTATAAACTTTTTTTTAACAATTTGTTTACACTTTTTAAATACTTTTTAATAAAATATATATAAAATAAAAAAAGAATAAGAAATAAAATACTGCTGCAAAGTTCTCCACTAAATAAAATACTCTCAGTCTCCAACCAATATCATATAATAAAATATAATTAAAAATATAAATAAATAACTATGATTACAGTGCAGCATTACCAATCCCAGCTTGCTCATATTTAAAAAATATATATATAACTTTTCCAAAGTGTAAAGTGCAGCATCAACAGTTCAACAGACCGATCTGAATTAAGAGCAAAGGTCTGTTTAAATGCAGACGGGAGCTGCGTTTGAATTACAATAATTTTTTTCCTAGTTGTAGTGATGTTCACACTCGCATGATGCCTTTTGAAAACATTAGGCCGGTGACACACTGGCATATTGCACCTGTCAAACACAGTCAATACTGTTGACGGTGTCCTTTATCAGTAGGCTTTATATTTATGCTCAACATGAAGTATAGATATTGTTGTCGTGAAGACAAGATCCTGTTCTGTTGGTGCCTCGGCGGTCTCCCACTATGTCACCTACAGTAGCAGCAGCACGTCAGCGCCGCGTCAGGCACGATTCTGGTGTGTATATACCGAGCGCCAACCTCCCGCTCTCTCTCGTGAGGCCAATAAGGAAGTGACTAAAACTGCAATTCATGGACTGGCCGCTTGAGGCTGGCTGCAAAAGGGAGTCAGTTCCATAGACTCCCCATGTTAAAATGCCCAACTTTACAGCAGGAAAAAACATGTTTACACCCTGGTTCAAAAAAATGATTTTGGTCTAAATAGCTAATTGTGCCCTTCATGACAACTGTGAGGGGGGTGAATTTTTTTATAACTCATCCGTTTAAATTATATTAAGACTTAAAGTTCTGCATAATTAAGGGCTTAGCCACTTGAGTGACAGGTGGATTGCCGCTGCTGACACTGCCGTCGTGCTAGGTGGGTGTGGCTTCAGCAACTAGCTCCCGCCTTTTTGCCCATTTTTGATTGTCCGGGAGAGTCGCGCGGTGACACGCTGCCAAGATGGCGACGGCCCGCTCTACACACTTTAGGCTTCAAAAACACACTTCAGGAGACTACGGGTGACGTCACGGACACTACGTCCATGTTTAATACTGGCAGTGTAATTTTTTTGTTATTTTATCATAGATATACTATTATAGTTCATATTTTGAATGAGTTGTTTTAGATTTTTATATTATAGTTGAAACATTTTTTTTACATTGATTTTTACTTTCTGTTAAAGTTTTAGTAATACTTTTTCCATTTTTAAAATACGTCAATATATTTTTATTACTTTTTATTGATTAGGTTGCTTATTTAGTTTTTATTATTTTACTACAGTATTTCAAGTAGAACAAAAAAAAAAGAAATGTTAATTTAAATAAATCTTTTTTTATAGTTTATTTTATTTATATAAAATAATTTACTATTGCCTATATATATATATATATATATATATATACTGTTTACTTTGAATTATGTCAAATTGTAAAATAAAATTGATTGTAAATGTCATTTCATGCTAACTTAAGTAAAAGTAGATAAGTTTATTAGTATTTTATTTTACTTTAACACATTTGGAGCTTTAAAAATTTGCTTAACATTAACTGAAAAATTATTCAATATTTTTTTTTGTAATTTCTGTGATTCTAGCCTGACCAAATGTATAACTAGTACAACTAAATTTTACATTAGAAACAGCATTGTTAGCGTACCCTCTCGATGGCCTCCTTCTCCTGCGGCGTGACCTGGATGTAGTTGGTCTGTGGTGCGCTGGGAGCTTCAGCGGCTCCAGCCTCTCCTGCTTGTGGCTCGTTCAACATCTGCACGAACCGCTCCTGATGCTGCGTGATTTGCTGCACAGAATAATAAAGGCACGTTCAGTGGCGCGCGTCTGACCGCAGCGGCCCAGTGCTGAGCTCCACCCACCTGCAGGAGCTGAGGGTTGTCACGTCCCAACTGCTGCAGGAGCGCTGGCAGGAGTGCGGGGTTCTGCTGGATGATCTGACGCATTTGCTGGAACTGTGGCTGGCTCCTGAGGAACTCCAGCGGGTTTGCAGAGGTCTGCGGTGCTCCCGACTCCACACCTGTTCACAGAACAGAAAGAGCTGTAGAGGAGTCTGCCCCGGGACAGTGCTACACCGACATCGAGGGAGAGAGAAAAGAAAACCATTTTCTGTGCCTCCAAATGAGAAAGTAAAAATAATGCCAACGTTTTCGAAGTGTTTACTTTTTGTTTATGCTGTTGGTGTTGATCCTCACAAAATTTGGCCAAATACCAACATAATAAATATATTAATTATGCATATAGTATTAATGTTAACAATTTAATATATATCAAAATATTAATTTAAATAGTCCTAATTAATATATATTTGTAAACAATTCGAATACCAGTTTATTTTTTTTTTATATTTACATTTTTTTATATTAATAATAACTTTGGCAGTGTTATTTTAACATCATTGATAAACTACCGTAGATGTCCATTTTTACTTTAGGTCAAAGTTTTAGTAATTTTGTTGTTTTGTTTTTTTACTATTATTAGTCTGTTTATGCTGTCTATGGTTTCCAGGAAATTCGTCAAAACTCAAAAAAAAAAAAAGTTCATTAAATTTTAGTTTCAATAATTTGGTTGTGTTTTGTAATTTGTATTATTTATTTTTTTTATGTATAAATTCTTTTTTTTCAGTCTGTTTCTCAAACCCTTCTGAGGGTAAAATGGGTTTCTCACACTTCCTTTTTGTTTTAGCCACCAATTAATAAATATAAAAAAGTTTTCATGTATCTTATATTTTAGTCTTTGACAAGCTACAATAAAAGGTTTTCTGTTTTTCACCCAACTCTGCTGTTTTTTTTATTTTTGTTGAATTGCATGGAAAAACCAATGAGGGTCAATAGGACCCCAACACCACCAAAATGTGTACAGCCTTTCCAAAACACATCTATGTGTTGAGACTTTGCACGCACATTCATAACACAAAATGAGAAAACCCCACCAAATTTCAAGAAGTAATAAACAGTTTAACCAGTGTTTCGAACCATTTAAAAATCAAATTAATGCTAATTTGGGGGCATGCTTTATAGAGATATTGACCTCTTTGCTTCCTCACTGGCCTAATGTACAGAATGCCAGCGGCACCCCTTAGCTTAAATATTCAAGACTCCTCAATCAGCTGTGCTGCCGAAATAATGTTTCAATGAATTAGCAAGAATGTGGCAGCTGCAGGGTAAATGGGCGTCTATTTCCACACGTGGTGAACACATGGTCACTCACCGGTGGTGGCGGGCGGTGGTTGAGGTCGCTGTGGTTCTGGAGGGGTGGGGTTCGACGCTGGTGGGGGCTGCACTACTTCTTGTGGAGGCTGCTCTGATTCTGTGGGAATACCCTGAGCATTGGACATTAACAGACTGATCAATTGTGTGGTTTAAACCAGGTACTATTCCAGGTCCTTTCTTCTTTATTAATACACATTAATTAGGAAAGCAATTAATTGGTGCAATATATTTTATAAAAAAAAAAAGTTATACATTTCTGTTAATTAAAATTGTAATTACCATCAATTTAGATTTAATTAATAATTATAGTTATAATAATAAATACAGTATTTTCCTGACTATAAGTCGCACTTTTTTCATAGTTTGGCTGGTCCTGCGACTTATAGTCAGGTGCGACTTATTTATCAAAATTAATTTGACATGAACCGAGAGAAATGAACCTATAGAAAACATTACCGTCTACAGCCGGTATATATATATATATATATATATATATATATATATATATATATATAACTATATATATATATAACTATATATATATATATATATATAACTATATATATATATATATATATAACTATATATATATATATATATATATAACTATATATATATATATATATATAACTATATATATATATATATATATAACTATATATATATATATATATATAACTATATATATATATATATAACTATATATATAGTTATATATATATATATAGTTATAGTTATATAGTTATATATAGTTATAGTTATATATATATATATAGTTATAGTTATATATATATATATATAGTTATAGTTATATATATATATATATATATAGTTATATATATATATATAGTTATATATATATATATAGTTATATATATATATATATATATAGTTATATATATATATAGTTATATATATATATATATATAGTTATATATATATATAGTTATATATATATATATATATATATAACAATTTATTTTTGTATTAGTATAAATATCAATCATCATAATTATCATTACTATTGTTGTTATTTATACCATTAGAGAAAAATAAGCAAACACACACACACATAAAACACATTAATTATTTGCATATGTTTATGTAAATTTTTTGATGATTTAAATGGATGCAATTATAATAAGCTATTTTACCAAACAAAACATTAAACATTAAAGAGTTGCAATGTGCAAATATCAATAAAAGTCCCTGGTCCTGTATCACTCAGAAATTATGCGTCACATTATGAAACAAAATGGGTTAAAAATTTCACTTCATGCTGACTTCGACCAAGACTAGTTATATTAGTTCTCCCGGTATTTTCTGTGAATAAAACATCTGCAGCTTTACTATAGTAAGTACATTACTAACTCTCACCATAAGCAGGTACTCCACGGCTCTGTCTGGATTGTTGAAACTTGCTCGCAAGGCGGCGATCACCTGTTCTCTCTCATAACCCATCAACATGATTTCCGTCACCAAATTCTCATACGCTTGACCTGTAACTAAAGAAACGCAAAGTGACAAATGTTAACATCAAGTTCTTCTCTCTTTTACATGGTTTACAACAAAACCGTTAACCAAATGTACCTAATATGGACGCAGCTGCTTCTAAAAGACCCAACTCATCTGTAATGCTGAACAAAGTACACAACAAATTGAGTGTTTTTCTATTCGTTAAGCAATTCTGTTTTTTGGGCATGGTTTTGTTTGTGGGCGTGGCCATACCTAGCCTCTGATTGGGCGACGGCCTGCCCTTCTTGCGCTGCCTGGTTCTCTTCTTCTGAAATCGGAGTGGGAGTGCCACTAAATGGCTCAGGCCTTTCTGCAGCATCCTCCGAGGCAGCAGGAGGCGCTGTGACGGGTGTCACGGGCAGATCTGCTGACTCTGCTGATTCTACAGGAGCTGAAGGAGGGGTCGATACAGGCACTATGGAGGAAGCAGGAGTTGAGGGTGGATGTGCAGGGGTTTCGGCGATGGTTGCGCTAACTGTAGTGGCAGCTGCTGGTGCGGGAGCAGGAGCCTGTGGTGGTGCTGCAGATTTGGGCTGTAGAAAGAGAAACACAACTGCACAGAGAAGTATAGAAACCTGCCAATGAACTTTAACTCTGTTTTCGATCCAAAGTTGCAAATAAAACTTGTGTGAAATATTGAAATTTTGCACACACATTTTTTTTTTAGGATTGGGACAATGAATCGATGCATCGCGAATAGAGAAATAATTCAGGATCGATTCCGAGATAATCGGAAATAAGCCGGTTCTGAGCTTAGTTTTTAACAGCTTCCTGCGTGCTTTAGATTAACATTAATTTACATAATCTTGCATCATAAAAACCGAAGTGTAAGTACATTTAACCGCTTACATTGCTCAATCAAATGCACACGTGCTCTTCTTCATGAGCATTTTTGAGTGTGTGGTTAATAACTAGTAACATCTGCTGTTAAAAACTAACCTCAGAAACGATTCGAGCGAGAATCACGAAGCATTCTGATAATCTCAGAATCGATCCACGAAACATGATGCATGGATTTACTTTCCCAGCCCTAACATACACTACAGACCAAAAGTTTGGACACACCTTCTCATTCAAAGAGTTTTCTTTATTTTCATGACTATGAAAATTGTCGAGTCACACTGAAGGCATCAAGGGCTATTTGACCAAGAAGGAGAGTGATGGGGTGCTGCGCCAGATGACCTGGCCTCCACAGTCACCGGACCTGAACCCAATCCAGATGGTTTAGGGGTGAGCTGGACCGCAGACAGAAGGCAAAAGGGCCAACAAGTGCTAAGCATCTCTCGGGGAACTCCTTCAAGACTGTTGGAAGACCATTTCAGGTGACTACCTCTTGAAGCTCATCAAGAGAATGCCAAGAGTGTGCAAAGCAGTAATCAAAGCAAAAGGTGGCTACTTTGAAGAACCTACAATATGACATATTTTCAGTTGTTTCACACTTTTTTGTTATGTATATAATTCCACATGTGTTAATTCATAGTTTTGATGCCTTCTGTGTGAATCTACAATTTTCATAGTCATGAAAATAAAGAAAACTCTTTGAATGAGAAGGTGTGTAAAAACTTTTGGTCTGTACTGTATGTGAATAAAGAAACGTGTTTGAGAGAACAAAAACATCACTTCCTGGGAAACCAAATCAGTTTTTTGTTGCATATCGTGGAATTTATTAATTAAGGGTATGTTTACACAACAACGATTGTCAAAACGATTCTTGTTTACATACGTAGATCCTCTAAAACGACTTAATAAAGAAATAACCTTAAGAAGTCGTGGTTTACAGTGAATTTATAACAGCTAAGGGCCGTTGTTAGGCACGACGTTTAGCTTAGCTGTTATGAATTCACTGTAAACCACGGCTTAATGGCGCTTATTGCTTTTATAAAAAGGTTATTCCATATACGTAATAAGGTTTACAGAATAAAACGGAATCAAGGACTGGAACTATTCGTTTTATAATACACAGTAATATGCATACCAGGCCAATAGTTGGCAGTGTCACTTAGTAAAGAAACACACCTGCACACATATGCATGCCTAAACATACATTGAACATGTAATTCAAATGCAAGTCACCGTTTTCATAAATGATCATTTTTGGAATTTACACAGAGATGATTCCGTAAATTTGCATACTCAGGCCCCCAAATGAATGTTCAAAACGCGTTAAAAAGTTTAGTTTTTAGTGTATACACCCCTTAAATCAGATTCCAAAGATGTTTATGCAAACATTTTCTTATCAGATTAAAAAAATTATCCACCTCAAAAAATTTTTTTTATTGTTTTAAGTGCATTTTAAGATTTTATGCACATCTTGGCATTCCCATCCAGCGTTATTAATGTGACATCCCAAAATTTGAAAGAAAATTTATGGAAGGACAATATTTTTTAAGGGCATTAGTGTGATTGAAACTTGCATAAATCAGCTTCTGAAGAAGGCAATGAGAGAATCGTGAGGAAAAGGAAACAGCCTTACCTTTGTAACCATCACCACGACAAAGTTCTTTTCATCTATCTTGTATTCTTTTAGAGGTATATCGTCATTCAAAATTTTGCCTGTGTTTTACAGAGAAAAACTAACTTTTATAAATCAAAAAGCATCTTTTTAAAACCAAAGAAGGATATGGTGCATGCAAAAAGTTTAATTTGACAGTAATTATATAGGTAAACGTATCTATTAGGTTCACTACCATTTTGAGCTCAGATTATAAAAAAATATATAAAAAAATGTATTATCCTACTTGATGTTTTAACCAATTGATGTGTTTGTTATTACAGCGCAGATGTTATAGAACACAGTTAGCTGACTAGCTGTATAAGATTGTGTGCTATGCCAATATACTACTTCACAGACATTACTGGCTTGTATTTTTTTAGCCATAATATTATACATTTACAGTTTATTGCTGTCCTGTGGTTTTACACTGCTGTAATATTTAAAGACTTCATATTATTGGTGCACTTCTATGAAAATCACAGAGCTTCAGTGTGGCATCAATAAGAACAAGTATAATTTCGTAGATAATGTCAATAATAGTTGTTCATTTTCGTGATTGACATTTTATAATTATTCTTTAAAAAGGTTGTTTAAAATCAACAAGAATGTTTTAATAAAACATGAGCTTATTGAGAACAGGAGTAAGCTTTAAGAGAACAAAAATTAAATATAATTGTGTGAGAGATATTTTTATTTTAACTTATTGTACTGAAACCAGTATCTTGTGCACTAAAAATTTCTCAATGTAGATTTTGGTGAGCTTAATAGGTATGTTTACCCCTGAGCTTTGGAATGGCAGAAATAAAAAAAATGTCAGAAGAAACATAGAACAATAAACATAAACAAAAACATGAAACATATACAGACCTGAATAGATTAGTTTTTGACCGACAGCTGGAAAAGCATCTTGCCCCTTTTCTTCCTCTATCTTCTCTTTAAGAGCTTTTACCTGTATTTACAAGGACAGAATTTAATCAGAAACATTTCAAGGACAAAATAAAACTCATAAACTGTATGATTATGAAAGCAGGCAACTAATGGTCATGTGCTTCCCAAACTATCTTCAAGAGAAATAGATTCAAATGGATTCATATGGGCACATTTTGAATTATGAAGTCATTTCATCTTATTGCTTTGCTCAAACACAGTCAGAATGATATTGCATTATCTGAACTAAACTTCTTTTAACAAATCCTAAATGAATTAAAATACTCATTACAAAATAACCCATTTATAGACACTATCCATTTAAATAACCAAGACACATGAATCTGACTGCACAAAAAGTTTTAAATAATAATAGTTCCTAACATAAATACAATCTATATCAGTAATGCATTGTCATTCTAGGAAAATAAGAAACATGGCAAGCTGTTTAAATATTCATTCATAGAAAAAAATAATATTAATAACTAGCAAATACACGGTGTATTCCAAGTGTCAGTAGCATTTTTAATTAGTAAGATTTACTGAAAGACCGAAGTGCCCATTCTTACTATTTATAATTTAAAAAAAAGATGAGAAAAAGCCCTCTGAGGAAATAAATTCTACTAGTCACAGTTGGCATACACACCAATGTTTCATTTATAAATACTAGTATTTATTGATTATAAATTAGTAAAGCTGGGATAGACACTAGTAACTACTGGAATAACATACATATTTGGTTTGAATAAATAGTAAAACTAGAAAAGGTACAAGAAATAACTTGGTAGTGTATAGTTAACAAACCCCCATAATTTAGTGGCAAAAATTAGCAATTTTTTACGCAATACAAGTCAATAGTGGAATAGTGACAAGTAGACTAGTGTCTAATGAATAAGCCTTAGTGACTAACTATAGCCTTCTAGTATATAATTAATAGTCAATATCAGTGAAATAGACAGCATGTACTAATCACTATTAGTGTAATTAATAAAAGTAATAAGTAACACTAATTAGTTTAAACGAATATGTGTTAACACGGCTTGCCACAAGACCAGAGTGTAAACAGACCGTTAAAGTGAATCACACGACCGTTATTTTCAAATCAACAACTGTTGGAATGTGCGGCTCTGTGACGTCACCTGTTATAATGCAATATTATACAATGACAGCGACTGTCCGCGCGCGCGTTCCACAAACAGCGGCCGCTGGAGGCCGCGGCGTTTCCCAGCGCGTTGTGCCCACGCCCTGCCATGTTTACACGGGCACAGACACGCACACTCACCGTCAGCTCCTCATCTATCTCCACTTTGAACGTCTGCTGCTGGAGGGTCTTCAGAGTGATCGTCAGCATTGTGTTTGAGCGCGAAATACAGCCTCGCAAGTGTCCTTGGTGAGCGCGCGTGGAGATGTGACTCAGCTATCTTCTGGAAGGATGAGGCGCCTGTGGTAAGGGAAGACGCCATCTACTTGCTGAATTGGACAAGACACATGGACACATGGACGTACAGTGACCCCTGAGAGTCTTATGATCCGACTCGCATTATATGAGGTAAAATACCAAAGCAACAAAAGTTTCTCGAGCTTTCCTCAGAACTAGCTTTACTGTCAGTGACAAACTGATGGAGACCACCAAAAAAGCAATTCTATGTTTCCATAGAATTATCATTTTTATATACATGTTTGTTTTGAAAAACATTTACACCATTTTCGACAAAAGTCTTAATTTAATTGACTCAAGTAGTGAGAACAATTAATTGATTATCGTAAATCAGAAGAATGTGTTTTGTGTGCGTGTGTTTGAACAAATAGGGCTGTGAGTCGATTCCAAAAAGAATCGATTCTGAGGCGTTGGGAATCGAGAGTCGATTCCAAAAGTGAATCTACTCCTCATTAAGAGCCTTTTATCAGTTCAACATAACATCTTATCAATCGGAATACGGCATCAAGGTTGGTAACATTTAAATTCACGAAAATAAACGGAAAGAAAACGAGTCGGTACTGAGATCATCTTAATTTTAGGATGCCACCTCCCTTATGCTCGCCACAATAACAAAAGATAAAATATTATTTTATTTTTAACAATTCGCCTCCCCCAATGCTCGCTAAAAGTGATCAGAAGTCCGATTAGTTTTAATTACTTAATATTATTTCCATCTAAAAACCTTTTTTTTTTTTCAAACATTCAGACAATGGTAATAGATCAGTATAGATCAGTGGCCGAGAGCGCATCTGATTGACCGATAAACGTGCTCTATCAGTTATTGATAATTTTCTGGTTATTTTGTTTCAGTGTAAAGTTTGTTAGTTTTGTGCAAAGCATATATAATCAAAGTAAACTTAATCATTCAGCTGAACTGTCCACATTTATTTTGGACATTTCATGTCTTGTTCAATTCATGCTATAAACATATATAAGTGTTCCTGTAGCTCAATTTGTAGAGCATTACGCTATCAAGCGCAAGGTTGGGGGTTCGATTCCCCGGGAACACGATAGGTAAAAATTGATAGCCTGAATGCAGTGCAAGTCGCTTAGCGTCTGCTAAATGCATAAATTTAACTCATGTCCCTGCCAATTTCACAGGCAAAGCAAACAAAATAAACATGTATTGTAATTTTCTACAAATAAAGCTTCATATTATGAGAAGGATACTTTTTACGACATTTATCCTGCAGTCATGGTGAGATTAGGTTCCTTCAATTAAAAAAAAAAAAAAAAAAAGAATCGAAAACAACAGTGAGGAATCGATTCTTGGATTCGATTTCAGAAACCGGGAATCAGAATCGGACTCTATTCCAAAAAATTCAGATTCGAACAGCCCTAATGACGTGTGATACAATTGTCTCGTTTATTATTATTTTTTTACATTGTTGTTTATTTTAATTTTATAATATTTTAAAACTTTATTTTATTGTGTTTTTATTTTTTTTAATGGGATTTTTGTCATGTTCTCAAATAAATTAAATTTATATATATATATATATATATATATATATAAAATATTGTTTTATGGTGCTAAATTTCCTACACATTCTACCTTATTATTATCAGGTTAAGTACATCATTTCAAACCTGTCCTAGTACAAAAGCATTTGAATTTTCATACTTACAAAATGGATCACCGAAGACTCCTCTGTGGTCTGTTGTGCTCAAATCTAGAATCAGTCTTCTGACAGGCGAGCTTCTTAGCTATAATTTTTTTTTTGATATTATATAGGTTAAATACATTACAAACAAAACACTTATATAAAAACAAAAGCATATAATTTGCAATCAAAGTTGTTTAGAGGCATCAATGACAGCCGTCGGCTCCAGAAAAGCTGTTCCACAGAATCAGCATCTGCTTTCCTCATTGCACTTCAGTCCCTTATAGACAGCAGGTGGATTCCAATGTCTGGGGATGTCATGAGGTCTGGAAATTCCCTAAGAAGCTCTTCTATTTTCAGATATTTCTCCTCCGGGATTTTCTTTCTTTGAGTTCTCCTTCACACAGCATTCTACGGTAATGTCCTTCTTTCTTTAAAGCTCTTACTAATACATGTTTCAGTCCTAGCTATACTCTTATTAATATATGCCATAAATGTTTTCTTAATAAATGCTTAAAACAATGACCTGTGTGGTGTCTTTCTTAATAAATCAAATACAATATTATGTGTGGTGTCTTTCTTAAATCAAAATACAATATTATGTGCGTTTACAATACAAAAGGTTTTACAGATAAAAAAGTTAAACTTGCAGTAGGACAATTCTATATTTATTATAGTTAACAAAAGTTAAAATAAAAATATCTAATTTAAAATATTAATAAAAAAACGAATAAGTAAACATTTATTTTGAACCAAAAATGAGGACAATTTAACATCGATGAAAAACGAGACGGACGAGCAGTTAAAAATAAATCATTTATTTTAAAAAAGTGCAAATCCAACAAATGATGCATTCGAATTTTCCCCTTGCGCGACTCAAGACAGAACAGAAAACCCAAACATTAATTAATCTATAGTTTATCGGGCCATACTATGAACATTTTGAGGGGCATCTAGCAGCAAAAACGAAAGAAATCAGAGTTTAGGGATGCAACATGTGACTAGAAAGGGGCGGGGCCAAAAATTCACACCACAAAGAAAAAGACGTCAGAAACGCAGCAGATCTGCTCATTCAGAAGGGAACTCCTCTTCACAACTCATCTTTAGGGATCTTATCATCCTCACCCTCCTCTTCCTCCTCCTCCTCAGAAGGTTCTTCTGTGTGCTCTTCCTCCTCTGGCTCATTTTCATCATCTTCCTCCTCTTCATCTTCCTCATTATCATCATCCTTCTTGCTCTTTTCCTCCTCTTCACGCTTCTTCCGTTCTTCCTCTTCCTGCTGGTCCTTCATTTTCTTTTCTGGTCCCTGATACATAACATCGTGGCATCAGCATTTATAATTAAATAATAATGTTGTGGAAACAAATGGAAGAACTGATCACAGATATCTAATAAATGTAATTTATTAATACTAATATGTTGTCAGTCGTGACACTCCAGACATTTTTACCTTTGTTGCACCCCACGTTTCTGTACCAAATTTTTCAGCTTCCTCAACATTATCAGTGATCAGGAAGTTATCAAAGATCGTTCCAGATTTCACCTGTAAGAAAAAGTTCAACAGATCGCTAAACACAACGTAAAAATCAACAAAATTGTGCAATTATGCATAAATCGGCCTTTAACCAAAAAATAATAATAATAAAAAAAAAAAAAAAGATATCAAAATCTGACAATTCAAATCTTTTGAGATGCAAAACGAAATCGCGATTCAATTAGGGGTAGGATTTTATATGAATGTTCGTCTTAGGGGAATTTATTGTCCATAGAAAAGTTTAAATGGTATTTTTTATTTTAATTTAGCCTCTGTATAATATATATTAAAGTTTATAACTGAAGCGCTGCTTTGTTTACAGCAGTAACCAAGGAAATACTTTAAGCGCCACCTGAAGGGAGAGAGTAAATCTGCATCTCATGCAGATATTTTTTTATGTATAGTTTTACAAAATTTAAGTCAAACCATTCTGTTTTTGCATCAAATTTCGAAAGATTTCCAAAGATAGATTAGATTAAAAACTGCTCAAGTTGCATGTAAGCGGCATCTTTATTTGAATCATGATTGAAATGGAGTGGTTGCCTCTAATGTTAAATGCAAAGAGCACACAAAGCCTTAATTTTGTTTATATGAACAGATTTATTTTATATGTATTATTTGATTTGTGCCTTGTTTTAAAATTAAGTTAGTTTTGTTATTTACATTATATTTAAATTTGGTTATTTAGCAGATGCTTTTATCCAAAGTGACTTACAAATGTGGACAATAGAAGTGATCAGAACCAACAAAAGAGCAATGATATGCAAGTGCTATATTATTATAGCGTCATTTCATTTACCCAAAGAAATGTGCAGCATTTTGTCCAGCAAAAAAAAACAAACAAAAAGAAAAACACGTGAATCGTGAGTTGAGTGAATCGTTACATCCCTACCACAAAAAGAAGAAAATAATTATATTGTAAGAACTTGGTAAAACACAAAAATAAGCAGGCTTTCTGCATTTTTTTTTCTCTACAATGTATGACTATTGTACAATTAACATCATACCCTAATATGGTAAATGTTCCACAAAGTTCTGGAAATTTCCACCACAAAAATCTAAAGTCATTTTGACTGCAAAGATTACACACAAAAATGACAAAAAATAATCATGTAATCCTGATGGACTGGTTAATTTCACCAGATATAACCTAACCAAATAGTTTTTAAAACCTACAAATGACATTTAATTACAATGTTAATTTAACGGTACGCCAATCTAAGCCATACCTGCCAAAGATCCAGTCCCAGAATGCCAATGTTGTCAAATTTGTAAATGGTGTCGTCTGGGGTGTATTCAGGGTTGTCGATTTCAGGGTGAATCCAGGTGCCTTTGTAGTTGGGGTTGTCAATCTGTTTTGGTTTCCACTCACCCTACATAAACAGAACTTTGTTAGCTGGTTGATAAAGCTGGTTCCTGCATAATGAACAATCACTCTGATTGAAAAGATCAGTTGGTTTTGAAAACAGTAGAAATGGCCCATGTGAAACAACCTTGAGTATTAATCTCTCTCAATAACTCCTAAAAGGCCCAAACCTATTTGTGAATGAAACCAGTCTGAAGTGGTTTTAGCTAGTCTCCCAAGATCCAAAACTAGACCAATCGGACCAGTTTGAAGAACTTTATGGCTTTATGTTTGGTAGATCTTTATGTATTTGGATCTTCTACTTGAGAACATGTCTGATAATGAGATGATAACATTACTCGCTTTCAAAAACACTTGGAAAGTCCAAACCTACTTGGTATTGAAAATGAAACCTCCTTCTGGCAGCATATCCTGCAGAAAATGCCACTTTAAAGTGGTCTTAAGTCTAAAACCATCAAACTAGACCATTCGGACTACTCTGAAGCACTTAATGGCTATATGTTTGGTAGGTCTCTTACATGAAAACAACTCTGATAATACAGTGGTAGCATTAATCGCTCTCAAAAACTCTCATAAAATCCTAACTTACTTGGTATTGATTATAAACTTTCTGGCAGATTACCCTGCATAAAAGACTACTCTAAAGTGTTTTTAATTGGTTTTAGGTCAGTTTTGGGCACTTGGGAGACCATCAAGCTAGACCAAGCCCAGCAATATGTAGCACTTTTCAGCTTTATGTTTGGTAGATCTTATTATTAGGATCTTCTACTTGAGAACATCTCCGATAACATTACTCACTTTCAAAAACACTTGGAAAGTCCAAACCTATTTGGTATTTGACCCTAAACCTTCTTCTGGCAGTCTATCCTGGAAAAGAGGTCAGTCTAAAGTGGTTTTAGATAGTCTCCCAAGTGCCCAAAACTGGTCTAAAACCATCAATCCGACCACTCCGAAGCACTTAATGTTTGGATATTCTACTTGAGAACATCTCTGATAATGTGAGGATAAACATTACTAGCTTTCAAAAACTCCTGGAAAGTCCAAATCTACTTCGTATTGAAACCAAAACCTTCTTCTGGCAGCCTACTATGCAGAAAAGGCCAGTATAAAGTTGTTTTTAGATGGTCTCCCATTTGCCCAAAACTGGACTAAAACTATCAAACTAGACCAATCTGATTACTCCAAAGCACTTTATGGCTGGTAGATCTTACTGTATTTTGATCTTCTACTTGAGAACATCTCTGATAATGAGATAACATTACTCGCTTTCAAAAACACCTGTAAATTCCAAACTTACATGGTATTGAAACCAAAACCTTCTTCTGGCAGCCTATCCTGCAGAAAAAACCAATCTAAAATGTTCTTAAGTCTAAAACCATCAAACTAGTCCACTAAAACAATCCAACCACTTTGAAGCACTTTATGGCTTCATGTTTGGTAGATCTTAAAATATTAGGATCTTCTACGTGAGGACTGATATTTTGTACCTTGTACTCAGGGTTCGGGATCATGGCAGGTTCCCATTCTCCGTCCATGTCTTCATCCCAATCGTCTGGTTTCTTGGCATCAGGGTCGGGAATGTTCTCAGGTTTGTCCCAATCCTAAACATAAAAGCACCATTGGATTCATGTCTAAGAACAACTTTTTTAAATATCAAAGATTTCTACACACTACAGCTTTGTCGATTGAAAATTTACCTCAGGTTTCGTATCATCAGGATCGTCAATTTTCGCCCGGTCATCCCAATCCTCTGGCTTCTTGGCCTCTGGATCCTTGATCTTTTTTGGAGGAAGGAAATCCCAATCTTCCTCCAGAGAACCTGACTCCACTTTTTCGTTGTCAATTTTCACTTCATACGTCTGGTCTGGCCGCAAGATTAGCGTATACACATGCGTGAGTTCATCGTCCTGATGAGCACAAGCGGAAGAACTGAATTGCAACGGCTGCAATTGAATCTCGAGATAATTTTAATTTAATTAAAAAAACATACTTTGCATTTGATGTCCTTCTTGATTAAGTGGTTCTGTCCTTTGTAGTTGAAAATGACGTGAACTTTCTTGGTACTGTAGCCACAAATGTCGGGTCCTACAAGGAAGTTCACAATGAAAGTGAAAGATAGTGTATTTCACGTTGCATTGTGTCAATGCGGTTGATGTTTTACTGGCTTTCTTGGTTGAAGAAAGCGACTTTGTGCACATTTTAAAGCCACCAACTGTAACTTACCGAACATGATGTAGTACTGTGAATCGCCGTGCATTTCGGTCTGGTCCAAGTCGGCGGGAAATATTTTCACATACCCACCGCCGCAGTCGATCTTCTGCTCATGTTTCACAGTGAACTGGACGACAACCGTTTTACCCTCATTACTAAACGAGTCAAAGCGACTGGACAGAGCATAAAACCGGGCGTCTTGACTTGTCTGCAAACCTTGAAGGGGAAAAAAAACCATTGCATTTTCTTTTAAAAGTCATCTCACATCGACTTGTACTTATTTGCTTTTCAGATGTAGACATTTGCATAAGCAATTGAGTGCTGGTGAAAGACGCCGTGACCTCTGACCTTTATCAAGCTCGGCATCGCCATAGAATTTCCCTGAGGTCAGTTTCCATTGGCCGTAGTCGGATTTGTGTTTGGATTCGACCCATCGGCTTTTCCAACCATCTGGAAAGATGAAGTTTAGCTGTTAAAAACCATCATATCAATTTTGGATATTGGAACATTCAATTGTGGGTGCTTATTCCTTCTTATTTTTAAATGATGTTTTGCAGTCATCTAGCAACAATTACCTATTACAGTGAATAGAAAACTATTTTTAAATAATCTCTACTTTTATTAGAATGCTTTTCGTTTAAATTTGCATTATTTTTAGCCATATTTCCAACATATATATATATATATATATATATATATATACACACATTTATATGTAATAATATATATATATGTATGTGTGTGTGTGTGTGTGTGTGTGTGTTCAAACAAAATAGTAGGCGTATTTTTTTATATTGGTTATATATTGTTTCAGCCATAACTCGAAAGTATTTCCAGGCTGTAACATATTGGTACATTTAAATTATACAATCAATTGTAAGTTTAAAACAAATGATACGAAACTAGTGTTTTAAATATTAAATTTGCTTTTACACGACAAAAACTGTTTAGTAGTATAAAAAAAAGTGAACTGAAACCAAAACCTAACACATTTTGAATTCATCAATATTTCCCGTTTGCCATAATCACGCATTAAGTAAATACGCATTTAGAAAAAAAAATTGAATCATTTTCACAAATAGTGTATTCTTAGCATGACTTGTAAATCTTATAACACGTTTTAGTATGCAAATACAGTAAATGAAAGTGACATACAACAAGCTCTGATCACAGAATTGCATGAAAGTAAACTTGCTCAATACACGTTTAAAAGATATTAAAGACATTATTTTGTCATTTTCAAGAAACACTTTCATCTCAGCATAACAGTGACAATGTATTTGATGTCATTATCGACCGAAGAAGTGCTATTTACCTCCGTCCAGAAATTGTTCTTTAAAATACACATCTGCATGTGCAATCAAAGTCAGTGCAGATATGAAACACACTACCGCAGCGATCCGCATCTCTGCACTGTTAAAGGACCTTTAATAGATGAAGATCCCGATTTATAATGAATTGCGCTCGAGGTGAGGCAGTCCGTGAAATATGGCCCGGTTGTGTTCCTGCACAGATGGCTGAGAACCATTGGCTGGACTCGCAGCCAATCAGAGGAGACCACGAGTGAGGAGTCAGCGCCGTGGGCGGAGCTTCTGCGAAGTAGGTGACTTGACCGCGAAGGAAGTGTGTGAGACAGTAAACAAGAAAAATAAACATTAAATGTTTTTTATTGACAATGGTGCGAATGCAAAAACTAATGAATATTGTAGTCATCAAGAGACAGGAAATACCAGCAATATCAAATATCAGAGGAAAATAATATCTAGTTTTTCAAATTGGTTAAAATGAGGTGGATACAACAGGTATTTTTTTATAATCCTTTAAAGCCCTGAGTCAAATTTGAATAACATAAAAAAAAGAATAATGATAGGAAAAATCATTGTCATACTAAATCTAATGCGAGGAAAGTGATTTTTATTTGCATCAATGCAGCAGATTGTTATATAAAGCCATTTAAAATAAATTAAGATGAATAAATGAATTACACAGCATTGTAGTTTACAGCAATATGCTGTAATATTAGGAAAACATCCAGCTGCTGTAAAGTATTGCTGTAATTTTTACAGGAGTTTGTTACAGTGAATGTAATAAAATATGGAGAGACTCTTGAACCTCAGAGAAAGAAAACTTTATT
Source organism: Carassius carassius (assembly GCF_963082965.1). Classification (NCBI taxonomy): domain Eukaryota; kingdom Metazoa; phylum Chordata; class Actinopteri; order Cypriniformes; family Cyprinidae; genus Carassius; species Carassius carassius. The sequence continues at coordinate 2,118,586 of NC_081802.1, forward strand.
ATTAATAAAGACAAGCAAATACAGATGCCATATTGACAGCAACAGTAAAGTATGAACATATAAAGGCATAATTTAATTAATCTCACTAATATTTATACTGTATATGGTGAGAAATTTTTTCATTAATCATGCACCTGATGTGTGAATCTGTGCTTGATCTTATTCAGCTCTTCTGGATCTGATGTCATAAACCAGAAAAATGACAGTAGCCACGCCCACCAGAGCAGAGAGGACCAATCGGATCACAGCTTCAGTAGAACCACAGCAGTGGACAGAGTCTGAGGAATAAAAACACCAAACTGAGATCAGATCAGTCAATAAACATTAATATCAGCGCCGTCATCAACTAATATCAGCGCTGCTGTACCTGCAGATGTGTGACAGAGCTGAGTGATGTCCAGATGTTGAGTCTGGTTGCTGATGGGATTGTTGAGCACACAGCTGTAGCTGTTTTTATCCTGATATTCCACCTCCAGAGGTAGAGAGAGACTAATGCTGAGATCAGACACACTGATGCTGGACAATAAACTGTTTCCTTTGTACCAGGAGAGAGTCACATGACCCACATTCACCACTGAACACACCAATGAACAATTCTGCTCTGAGGATGAGGATGAAGAACAGTTTCTGCTGATGACAGGAACAGGCAGACGAGCTGAAAACATGAAAGAATAAAGAAAAATGAGGGTGAATGAAGATATCCCCTTTGCTTTCACCCCCCATTTTTACAACCCGAATTCTGGAAAAGTTGTGACGTTTTTGAAATTTTAATAAAATGAAAACTAAAGGAATTTCAAATCACATGAGCCAATATTTTATTCACAATAGAACATAGATAACGTAGCAAATGTTTAAACTGAGAAATTTTACACTTTTATCCACTTAATTAGCTCATTTAAAATTTAATGCCTGCTACAGGTCTCAAAAAAGTTGGCACGGGGGCAACAAATGGCTAAAAAAGCAAGCAGTTTTGAAAAGATTCAGCTGGGAGAACATCTAGTGATTAATTAAGTTAATTGATATCAGGTCTGTAACATGATTAGCTATAAAAGCTTTGTCTTAGAGAAGCAGAGTCTCTCAGAAGTAAAGATGGGCAGAGGCTCTTCAATCTGTGAAAGACTGCGTAAAAAATTTGTGGAAAACTTTAAAAACAATGTTCCTCAACGTCAAATTGCAAAGGCTTTGCAAATCTCATCATCTACAGTGCATAACATCATCAAAAGATTCAGAGAAACTGGAGAAATCTCTGTGCGTAAGGGACAAGGCCGGAGACCTTTATTGGATGCCCGTGGTCTTCGGGCTCTCAGACAACACTGCATCACTCATCGGCATGATTGTGTCAATGACATTAATAAATGGGCCCAGGAATACTTTCAGAAACCACTGTCGGTAAACACAATCCGCCGTGCCATCAGCAGATGCCAACTAAAGCTCTATCATGCAAAAAGGAAGCCATATGTGAACATGGTCCAGAAGCGCCGTCGTGTCCTGTGGGCCAAGGCTCATTTAAAATGGACTATTTCAAAGTGGAATAGTGTTTTATGGTCAGACGAGTCCAAATTTGACATTCTTGTTGGAAATCACAGACGCCGTGTCCTCCGGGCTAAAGAGGAGGGAGACCTTCCAGCATGTTATCAGCGTTCAGTTCAAAAGCCAGCATCTCTGATGGTATGGGGTGCATAAGTGCATACGGTATGGGCAGCTTGCATGTTTTGGAAGGCTCTGTGAATGCTGAAAGGTATATAAAGGTTTTAGAGCAACATATGCTTCCCTCCAAACAACGTCTATTTCAGGGAAGGCCTTGTTTATTTCAGCAGGACAATGCAAAACCATATACTGCAGCTATAACAACAGCATGGCTTCGTCGTAGAAGAGTCCGGGTGCTAACCTGGCCTGCCTGCAGTCCAGATCTTTCACCAATAGAGAACATTTGGCGCATCATTAAAGAAAAATACGTCAAAGACGACCACGAACTCTTCAGCAGCTGGAAATCTACATAAGGCTGAATGGGACCAAATTCCAACAGCAAAACTCCAGCAACTCATAGCCTCAATGCCCAGACGTCTTCAAACTGTTTTGAAAAGAAAAGGAGATGCTACACCATGGTAAACATGCCCCGTCCCAACTATTTTGAGACCTGTAGCAGAAATCAAAATTGAAATGAGCTCATTTTGTGCATAAAATTGTAAACTTTCTCAGTTTAAACATTTGCTATGTTATCTATGTTCTATTGTGAATAAAATATTGGCTCATGTGATTTGAAAGTCTTTTAGTTTTCATTTTATTAAAATTTAAAAAACGTCCCAACTTTTCCGGAATTCGGGTTGTAGCATGGAGACACAAGTGACATAACCCAAATAAAAAGATTGCTGCTCATGAGTCTTTCTGACTAGATACATGATCAACATATGTTCACAAAACTGACACTACAAAGATTACTCTTCAAGAATTAGGATTAATCAGACTGTTCAGATAATAGAGATATGTAAGCTCAAACATAAAAACCAAAATATTAAGAATATATAAATATATTTAAAGGGATAGTTCACCCAAAAATGAAAATTATGTCATTAATAACTCACCCTCATGTCGTTCCAAACCCGTGAGACCTCCGTTCATCTTCAGAACACAGTTTAAGATATTTTAGATTTAGTCAGAGATCTCTCAGTCCCTCCATTGAAAACCTATGTACGGTATACTGTCCATGTTCAGAAAGGTAATAAAAACATCATCAAAGTAGTCCATGTGACATCAGAGGGTCAGTTAGAATTTGTTAAAGCATCAAAAATACACTCTCGAGTCAAGAACCGTTTCTGTCAGACACGTCCAATTCGAGAACCGAGGAGCTGATGATACTGCGCATGTGTGATCCAGCGTGAAGCAGACTGACACACAGAGCGTCTGAACCGAACTGATTCTTTTGGTGATTGATTTTGAACTGATTCTGTGCTAATGTTATGAGCCCAGGTAAACCGAAGGCTTGAATCAAGGCCAATCATCGCAAATGATGTCATTACATCGAGCTCAAAAGAACCGGTGAACCGTTTTCTTCAACCGGTTTATTGAATCGAACTGTCCGAAAGTACCGAACTTCCCATCACTACTGGCGATCTGAAAACCGATGCAACCGGTTCTTGACTCGAGAACGAGTCAATCTTTTGTTCGTTATCTGGCTCGGCTCGGTGTTCATCTTCAGTTCTCTCTTCACAGCAGTTCAGTCAGTGTACTGTTTGAGTAAATGAATTACTCCGGGATATTGGTTTGTTTTAACTCAGAGGGAGTGTCAGCTATGTTAAAAAAGTTCACAGTTTAAGACATTTGTGGATTAATGCGTATTGGAGATGCGAACAGTTTCAAACGATTCAGTTCGATTTGGTGAACTGGTTCAAGAAGAACCGGTTAAATCAAATGATTCGTTCGTGAACCGGATATCACAAACCGCTTTGTTTTGAACTCTCTCACAACAGACACAGAAGAGAAGACAATGCTGAATAAAGTCGTAGTTTTTGTTATTTTTGGACCAAAATGTATTTTCGATGCTTCAACAAATTCTTACTGACCCTCTGATGTCACATGGACTACTTTGATGATGTTTTTATTACCTTTCTGGACATGGACAGTAGACCATACATAGGTTTTCAATGGAGGGACAGAAAGTTCTCGGACTAAATATAAAATATCTTAAGCTGTGTCACGAAGATGAATGGAGGTCTTACGGATTTGAAACGACATGAGGGTGAGTCATTAATGACAGTTTTCATTTTTGGGTGAACTATCCCTTTAAATGCATAAAAAATTATGTTGCTGTGGTAAATGTTTTTAGAAACACAATGAAGCTAAAGCCACAAGTCTACTCATGCTTTATTTCAAATCCAAGGACATTATCTCTAAAACTGTGTGTTTTATTAAACATTTTGTGAGACCATGTCATGTGTGTTTTTAGAGAAGTAGAAGAGCAGAAGTGCATCAAAGGATGAGATGAGGGCGGGATATAATGCACATTTATGACTGACACAACGATTGTCGAATCAGGGATCCTCTGAGTCAAAGCGCGAGCATGGAAGAGTAATGCTGCCTTCAGTTTTGCTATCAGAAATGTATTTTTCCCACTTTTGAAGTCGTGATTACAAGCATGTTGTATTCAAGTGCTTTAACGTTGGAAAGAACAAAACATAGCATCCTATCATAAACATTTACTGTGCTGACAAATTCTTGAATTTATAAAACATACAATATGCTTCAAATGATCGTTCCTATCTACTTTATGAATACACTACTTTAGCGACAAGACAAAGGTGCATATACAGGTGCATCTCAATAAATTAAAATGTCATAGAAAAGTTAATTTCAGTAATTCAACTCAAATTGTGAAACCATGTATTAAATAAATTCAATGCACACAGACTGAAGAAGTTTAAGTCTTTAGCTATTTTAATTGTGATGCATTTCATTTAACAAAAACCCACCAATTCACTATCATGACAAATTAGAATACTTCATAAGACCCCCCCACCCCCCATTTTTTTTCATGAATTGCTGGCCTTCTGGAAAGTATGTTCATTTACTGTACATGTGCTCAATACTTGGTAGTGTCTCCTTTTGATTTATTACTGCCTCAATTCGGCGTGGCATGGAGGTGATCAGTTTGTGGCACTGCTGATGTGGTATGGAAGCCTAGGTTTCGTTGACAGTGGCCTTCAGCTCATCTGCATTGTTTGGTCACTTGTTTCTTATTTTCCTCTTGACAATAGCCCATAGTTTCTCTATGGGGTTCAGGTCTGGTGAGTTTGCTGGCCGGTCAAGCCCACCAACACCATGGTCATTTAACCAATTTGTGGTGCATTTGGCAGTGTGGGCAGGTGCCAAATCCTGCTGGAAAATGAAATCAGCATCTTCAAAAAGCTGGTCAGCAGAAGGAAGCATGAAGTGCTCCAAAATGTCTTGGTAAACAGGTGCAGTGACTTTGGTTTTCAAAAAAACACAATGGACCAACACCAGCAGATGACATTGCACCCCAAATCATCACAGACTGTGAAAACCTAACACTGGACTTCAAGCAACTTGGGTTATGAGCTTCTCCACCTTTCCTCTAGACTCTAGGACCTTGGTTTCCAAATGAAATAAAAAACTTGCTCTCAACTGAGAAGAGGACTTTGGACTACTGGACAACAGTCTAGTTCTTCTTCTCCTTAGCCCAGGTAAGACGCCTCTGACGTTTCTTTGTGTAGCCTACTGAACCAAACTGAGAGACCATTTTGAAGGTTTAGAAAACCTTTGCAGGTGTTTTGAGTTGATTAGCTGATTGGCATGTCACCATATTATAATTTGTTGAGATAGTGAATTTGTGTTTTATTGTTAAATGTGAGCCAAAAACATCACAATTAACAATAAATAAACTTTTCCACGACATTCTAATTTATTGAAATGCACCTGTACAGTAGTTGTAACATACTGTAGACACTGTATATCCTGTACTTACTGCTTATCGCACTTCTGGTTAGATGCTACTGCATTTTGTTGCCTTGTACCTTACATGTGCTTCTTATAGCTAAAACTGTAAATTCTGCTTCTTGTTACAAGTATGGTAGAACCATCACTTCTACCACAAAAGACTGCTTTGTAAGTAATCTTCCTGATGTATCCCAATTCCTTAGCATATCCAAAATATCAGAACAACTTGATGATGTAACAAAAACTGTCTCAGGTTACAAGCACCGGGAGAGCACGTCATTATCTTATTCGTCTGAAGCTTGCGTCCGCAGCATGGCAGGGAGCTAGAGGACGCAGTGTCTCATTCCCTATTCAGGGAACTATGGTTACATACGTAAGCTGAGACAGTTCCCTTTCGATGGAACTTCGAACTGCATCCTCTAGGGGCCAGTATACCCACGCCGCCATGCTGAGGGGGGTGCAGGCCAGAATCATGGCGAGCACTAAGTACCAACTCTACCATTTCCATGGAAGTTGCCCCTGGGATGTTAGACGGCTGTCTGTGACAGTACACCTTACGGCCAAAAGGCCTAAGCTACATACCCAACTTAATTGTTAGGGCCTCGGCCCAGGGTAGAGCTGAAGGCTTGGAATCAGGAAAGATTCCTTTAAAGGGATATGGCTAATAACCTAGCATTTCTACCAAGTCTTGCCTGTCACACAGGGGCTACCGCTGGCTTACGCATAAGCTTGCTGAAAGAGCTGTCTCGACAGTTCTCTAGTAGCAACACCCTGTTTAGATAGGTATCCGAGGATACATATGTGGAGTGGCGCCCAAGATGAACGGGGCTTTTACCAACTCAAAAAAGGGCACGAATCAACCGCGCGAAGCCCTCACCATATAGGATTTTAGAAAGAACGCAGAATACTAGCGTGCGAACTTACCACATTGTGGATTTCAGAAAGTGTGCAAAGACTTCAAGTGCACACTTACCATAGCATGGATTTTCAAATACTGTTCTAAGGAGGGGCTCTCGTGGCACTCTGATAGAGCAGCTCATAGATGGAATGTTGCATCTCAAAACAGTATGTTTGAGAGTCATCAACTCGATCTATGGAAACAATACTGGAGCGCTCTGGGGAAAGAAACCGAGAACTCAGTCTCATATGAGAGGAGAACTCCGAGCTCAGAGTAGCGCGCTCTTAGGCGACCCTTTTTTGGAAAAAGGGGAGCGCTGCTAAGTTACCACGAGAATCACCCAAATAGCCCCTCATGTTGAGGGAAGCAATGCTTGAGGTGTATGAACAAATACACACTGGCTGAATGGAGCCCAAGGAACCAAGGTCTAATCATCTCAAGAAAGGGAACAAAATGGAGCGCGTAACCCTTATCGTACAAGATTTCAGAAAGTTTGCAGAGTCTTGTGTGCAAACTTACCACTTGTGGATTTTTAGAAAATGTGCAAAGTGTTCACGTGCACACTGACCACCATGTGGTTTTGAGAAAGTACACAAAGCTTAGCGTGTGTACTTAAATGTTCCTAAGCATCGCAGAGGTGCTGAATCTCAAGGGAGAGGCAAGCTCAATTTTACAAACCTCGGGCGAGGGGAGCATCACCTGAGGCAGCATATACAAGAAGACTTCTGTAACTGCCACCTCCACTTCCCGCTAGATGCGACAGCACCCCTAAGGGACCTGGAGACCCTTCGGGGTGACCTGGCCGGACATCCATGAAAATCCCTGCAGTGCTGTGCCAGGATTGATGATCAAGGAGGCTCCATCAGAAATCTGTGATCTCAGCCGCCTAATACCGGAACATGAAGCCGGATGGCTGGTGCTGGCGAGTGTTTAGTAAACACTGTAACTGAGCACTGCAAAAGGAAACTCACAGAGTTTATTAGTAGACACGTAACCACCAGCAATTAAATACACATAAGTATATACAGAGAGGGTTACATTTACTCACCCACCTTCCTGCGCTGGAGCTCCGCTCAAGGGGCGCCTCCTTTTAGTCTGGACCATCAGTCAGGTGGTTGCTATGAATATAGAACCATAAAAACATTATAGGTCCAGCATAGGAGACTGTTATGCGAGAGGTTTCCACCTAACCTCGATCAGGTGGAGAGCTGGTGGTTACAGGGGAATTAGGAAGGGGAGGATAAAAGCAGAAGTTAACCTTCTGAAGTCGATTAACGCATGTAAGTGTTATGAGGCTATTTTTTCCTGATAACCTCTTGGACTTCAGAGGGTTAAAAATCCCCAAAGGGAACGAGTAGATACCTCGGTATCACTCTGATTCGGACGAGAACATTGCCTCATCTACAACCCGAATTCCGGAAAAGTTGGGACGTTTTTTAAATTTTAATAAAATGAAAACTAAAGGAATTTCAAATCACATGAGCCATAGATACATAGATAACATAGATAACGTAGCAAATGTTTAAACTGAGAAATTTTACACTTTTATCCACTTAATTAGCTCATTTAAAATTGAATGCCTGCTACAGGTCTCAAAAAAGTTGGCACGGGGGCAATAAATGGCTAAAAAAGCAAACCGTTTTGAAAAGATTCAGCTGGGAGAACATCTAGTGATTAATTAAGTTAATTGATATCAGTTCTGTAACATGATTAGCTATAAAAGCTTTGTCTTAGAGAAGCAGAGTCTCTCAGAAGTAAAGATGGGCAGAGGCTCTCCAATCTGTCAAAAGACTGCGTAAAAAAATTGTGGAAAACTTTAAAAACAATGTTCCTCAACGTCAAATTGCAAAGGCTTTGCAAATCTCATCATCTACAGTGCATAACATCATCAAAAGATTCAGAGAAACTGGAGAAATCTCTGTGCGTAAGGGACAAGGCCGGAAACCTTTATTGGATGCCCGTGGTCTTCGGGTTCTCAGACAACACTGCATCACTCATCGGCATGATTGTGTCAATGACATTACTAAATGGGCCCAGGAATACTTTCAGAAACCACTGTCGGTAAACACAATCCGCCGTGCCATCAGCAGATGCTAACTAAAGCTCTATCATGCAAAAAGGAAGCCATATGTGAACATGGTCCAGAAGCGCCGTCGTGTCCTGTGTGCCAAGGCTCATTTAAAATGGACTATTTCAAAGTGGAATAGTGTTTTATGGTCAGACAAGTCCAAATTTGACATTCTTGTTGGAAATCACAGACGCCGTGTCCTCCGGGCTAAAGAGGAGGGAGACCTTCCAGCATGTTATCAGCGTTCAGTTCAAAAGCCAGAATCTCTGATGGTATAGGGGTGCAAAAGTGCATACGGTATGGGCAGCTTGCATGTTTTGGAAGGCTCTGTGAATGCTGAAAGGTATATAAAAGGTTTTAGACCAACATATGCTTCCCTCCAAACAACGTCTATTTCAGGGAAGGCCTTGTTTATTTCAGCAGGACAATGCAAAACCATATACTGCAGCTATAACAACAGCATGGCTTCGTCGTAGAAGAGTCCGGGTGCTAACCTGGCCTGCCTGCAGTCCAGATCTTTCACCTATAGAGAACATTTGGCGCATCATTAAACGAAAAATACGTCAAAGACGACCACAAACTCTTCAGCAGCTGGAAATCTATATAAGGCAAGAATGGGACCAAATTCCAACAGCAAAACTCCAGCAACTCATAGCCTCAATGCCCAGACGTCTTCAAACTGTTTTGAAAAGAAAAGGAGATGCTACACCATGGTAAACATGCCCCGTCCCAACTATTTTGAGACCTGTAGCAGAAATCAAAATTGAAATGAGCTCATTTTGTGCATAAAATTGTAAACTTTCTCAGTTTAAACATTTGCTATGTTATCTATGTTCTATTGTGAATAAAATATTGGCTCATGTGATTTGAAAGTCTTTTAGTTTTCATTTTATTAAAATTTAAAAAATGTCCCAACTTTTCCGGAATTGGGGTTGTAGATCATACCCCTTAGGTTCTGCTTACCTCCTCGTGACCCACGATTCCTCTAACCCCTTCCCGCAGGTGGGGGAGGAGCGCGAGTTGCGACACTAGCCTTCTGTGCCCATCTTTGATCCTCAGATCGAGACAGACCAGGACCCCTATGTTGTTCGGGCTCAGACCTGGACCTTCGTGGAACGAAGGATCTGAAAGCAGCAGAGAAAGCGCCTTCGTCTCCCTGAACTTCTCAAATCGCCGTCTCAATGGAAATACCGAAAAGCTCAGAAGGCGAAAACCTGAGCATCGAGAAAAAAGCATTTTCTTTCCTCCCGATGGTCCTGCCCATGGCAGAGGCGGCCTGCTTGGTAGCACGGAGAGAGATCCGTGGTGCGGCGCAGCTCAGCTACCTGATCAGAAAAAGGCCCCTGCCTCTATCCAGGTCTCTTAGAAGATCAGTCTAATATGCTTGAAGCACCAGCATTGTGTGTAATAAAGCCACAGCCTGACCTGCTACTGCGTATGCCTTGCCATTTAAGCGAGATGATTTTCTGAAGGGGCTTAAATGGCAAGAAGGGAGATTAAGAGAGGATGTTTCCCCTGCAGAAAGAAAAAAATTTCACAGATAAAAATTTATAAATTATTTTTAAAAAAATTTGCTCTTTTTACAGGGGGCATTCCCTCATAGCCGCTTTCGCGCATCACCTCGATGTCGGCAGATTACTTTCATGCCGAAACCGATGGATGCGAGAAGAAAACGGCATCTTTCATTTCTTTTTAATCTCTGTATGGAGATCATGCAGAAATAAAAGGCTCACCTGAGCTGGAGGGTTATGGTCAAAAGGTAATTTTCGCTCAATAACCTCTAACAGCTCTACATACGCAGGGCAGGAGAATTGAGAAGGCTCAGCCTCACCTTTTTCACCATCCTCAAATATCTCCTGCTTTTACTGGGTAACAACCCAGCAGAGCACTAACCTCAGTATCAGAAAGTGTTAAAGATATAACATCCATACATCCAAGATATAACATTTCCATTGAAAAAACGCTCACAATGCATGCAGATTGCCTCCTCAAAGACATCGCGTGCGTGCTCTTCACCCAAACAAATGACGCAAAGATCGCGGGTGTCAAATAACGGCAACACAGATGCACACATCGTTTAAACGCTTGCTAGTTGTCGCCATGATAAACAGAGAAAGATCGCCCTTACCGGTTCTTTCAGATGCACGCTTCAAACAAAACAGTCAGTGAAGAGGAAGAAGATAATGACGTGCTCTCCCGGTGCTTATTTATAGTCATGCCGGTAGTGACGTCGGAGGCTGTCGCCGGCTAACAATTTGGTGTTTTTTCAATGTATGCTTCAGACACAGGTCACGATGAGGTGTTCCCCAAAGCGGCCCCTAGAGGATGCCGTTCGAAGTTCCCTCGAAAGGGAACTATGGACTCTCTCTTTTCTAGCATTTTAAATACAGTTGCTCCTTTACGCTTAAGGAAGGTTAAGGAAAACAGTCTCACACTATGATATAATATCCTACAGAAAAGCATTAAAACCTGCTAGATCTGATTACTTTTCATATCTTTTAGAAGAAAAAAAACATAACCCCAGGTATTTATTCAATACAGTGGCTAAATTAACAGCAGTAATGACTGTATGAACTACTTTACTTCTAAAATTGATACTATTAGACATAATATTGTAACCATTCAGCCGTCAGCTACAGTATTGCATCAGACAGTGCACTATAGATCCCCTGAGGAACAGTTCCACTCATTCTCTACCATAGGAGTGGAAGAATTGTATAAACTTGTTAAATCATCTAAACAAACAACAATGTATGTTAGACCCTATTCCATCTAAGCTCCTAAAAGAGGTGCTTCCAGAAGTAATAGATCCTCTTCTGACTATTATTAATTCCTCATTGTCATTAGGATATGTCCCCAAAACCTTCAAACTGGCTGTTATTAAGCCTCTCATCTAAAAACCACAACTTGACCCCAAAGAACTAGAATCTCCCTTTTCTGTCCAAGATACTAGAAAAGGTAGTATCCTCACAATTATATTCCTTCTTAGAGAAAAATTTTATCTGTGAGGATTTTCAGTCAGGATTTAGACCGTATCATAGTATTGAGACTGCTCTCCTTAGAGTTACAAATGATCTGCTCTTATCATCTGATCGTGGTTTCATCAGTGAATGAAGAGGTATCATATCGATCACAAGTGCAGTATGCAGTACCTCAAGGCTCAGTGCTAGGGCCATCACTCTTCACACTTTATATGTTACCCTTGGGAGATATCATCAGGAAACATGGTGTTAGCTTTCACTGTTATGCTGATGATACTCAGCTCTATATTTCTTCGCGGCCCGGTGAAACATACTAATTTGAAAAACAAATGGATTGCATAGTCGATATAAAAACTGGATGGCAAGTCATTTCTTACTGCTAAATTCTGAAAAAACAGAGGCGTTAATTATAGGACCTAAAAACTCTGCTTGTAATAACCTAGAACACTGTCTAAGACTTGATGGTTGCTCTGTCAATTCTTCGTCATCAGTTAGGAACCTAGGTGTGTTATTTGATCGCAATCTTTCCTTAGAAAGCCACGTTTCTAGCATTTGTAAAACTAAATTTTTCCATCTCAAAAATATATAGAAATTATGGCCTATGCTTTCAATGTCAATTGCATAAATGTTAATCCATGTGTTTTTTGACCTCAAGGTTAGATTATTGTAATGCTTTATTGGGTGGTTGTTCTGCACGCTTAATAAACCAACTCCAGTTAGTCCAAAATGCAGCAGCAAGAGTTCTTACCAGAACGATGAAGTATGCTCTTTTCTGTCAACACTGCACTGGCTCCCTATCAAAAATCGTATAGATTTTAAAATCTTTCTTATTACTTATAAAGCCCTAAATGGTTTAGCACCTTAGTATTTGAACAAGATGTTGTTACATTATAGTCCTCCACATCCGCGGCGTTCTCAAAACTCAGGCAATTTGATAATACCTAGAATATCAAAATCAAGCAGATCCTTTTCCTATTTAGCGCCTAAACTCCTACCTAACATTGTTCGGGAGGCAGACACACTCTTGCAGTTTAAATCTAGATTAAAGACCCATCTCTTTAACCTGGCATACACATAACATACTAATATGCTTTTATTATCCAAATCCGTTAAAGGATTTTTAGGCTGCATTAATTAGGTAAACCGGAACCGGAAACAATTCCCATAACATAATGTACTTGCTACATCATTAGAAGAATGGCATCTACGCTAATATTTGTCTGTTTCTCTCTTGTTCCGAGGTCACCGTGGCCACCAGATCCAGTCTGTATCCAGATCAGAGGGTCACTGCAGTCACCCGGATCCAGTACGTATCCAGACCAGATGCTGGATCAGCACCTAGAAAGGACCTCTACTGCCCTGAAAGACAGCGGAGACCAGGACAACTAGAGCCCCAGATACAGATCCCCTGTAAAGACCTTGTCTCAGAGGACCACCAGGACAAGACCACAGGAAACAGATGATTCTTCTGCACAATCTGACTTTGCTGCAACCTGGAATTGAACTACTGGTTTCGTCTGGTCAGAGGAGAACTGGCCCCCCAACTGAGCCTGGTTTCTCCCAAGGTTTTTTTTCTCCATTCTGTCACCGCTGTCGCCTCTGGCTTGCTTAGTTGGGGTCACTTCATTTAGAGCGATATCATTGACTTGATTGCGAATTATTGCACAGATACTATTTAACTGAACAGAGATGACATAACTGAATTCAATGATGAACTGCCTTTAACTGTCATTTTGCATTATTGACACTGTTTTCCTAATGAATGTAGTTCAGTTGCTTTGACACAGTCTTTTTTGTTTAAAGCGCTATATAAATAAAGGTGACTTGACTGGACTGGACTTGACAATAAAGTTGAATCTAATCTAATCTAGTTGTTGTGAGAACAGCACTGATGGTTGTCCCCTCCACCCTGTTTAAAGATTATGACCCACCCAACTTGAAAACTCTGGTATCAAAATTATTTCTGAATTTCCCCATAATAAATATAATTATAGAGGCGTTCACATCTAATTTCCATTTAGGAAACTCATATTTGCAATTTTATTTTACTGATAGCACGTGAAGGCAGCACATCGAGGCCATGGCAATTTTCATCAGATCTTGTAAATCAGTGGAAAATAATAGAAATTATGATTCTGTCTGAAGAAATGTGAAGTAAACATGTGTAAAAATATCTATATATAGATAGAATTTCTATACCAAATATGACACATGAGGATTTATTATTTTGCACAACATAAATTACTAAACTACTGTCACTGCAACAATATGTTTTTCCAAAACAGTGGTCAAATATCGAAGCTAGAGTCTTTAACCTTTTTACTGATGCACAGTTTGTCAAGAGTGTGATATTTTAACGTGCAGTGACAATGAAAGAAAGATCGAGAAGAACCATATGATCAAAGGTATTCAAAAACAAGAGCATTTAAAAAAACAATCTGATATAGAAGATAAAATACAAACCTGTAAATGTAAAAAAAATAATAGTAATAATAATAATTAATTTAAATGTTTTCATAAATAAACTTTTTTTTTAACTGACCATAGACAGTGAGAAAGAAAGAAATCCTCTTAAATTTGGTCTCTAGTTGATAATTTCCAGCGTGTTCAGTTGTGATGTTAGTGATGATCAGAGATCCAGTTTGATCGTCCAGCTTCAGTCTGCCTCTGAATCTCCCGTCAAGAGCATCATCAAATACAGTGAATCTGTTGGTCGGTTTATAGATTCCAGCTATTAAAGTTTTTACAGGTCCATAATTCCACTGAACCAGATCATCATCCATTATTTCAGTAAGATCAGAGTTGAGAGTGACTGAATCCCCCTTGTTCACTGACTTCATTTCAACACCAAACACACCTGAAGAACAGTTTTTTACATATTAAAGTTCAAGTCACTTGATGTTGGTTTAATGAGGTCTCACAAGCATTTATTAATTTGAATGTGAAGTGAATAATATTCCGCAAAAAAAAAAAAAAACATCTGGAATGAATGGAAAAGTAGTTAAATTATTTCATATAGATCAATAACTAAATAAAAAGGAAAAACTTGCACCACAAATAAGAGCAATGGCACACTGAAACGAATTCTTTTGAGTATCAGTTCAGATCTGAGTTCAATCTTGATGTCACAGTTAAATCACAGTTTAATTATTTCTGTATGAGAATATCAGTGAATGTTTATCCTCTTTGACTAATTTAACTAGTATTTTGTTACATGCTACCAGAACAGAAGCAACTGAAATCATAAAAACTCATTTCAAACTCACCATCCAGACGCCAGAAACACAAACAGAACCAAACTAATTTCAGAGACATCTTCTCAAATAAAAACCCCATGACAGCAACCCTTAAAATATCTGAAAACACTGAACTGAACACGACTGAACTGTGATACTTATCTGGTTGAATCCTCCCCAAACGTCAGATAGTTTCCGCTCACACGTCCGTCTCCTTTATCATCACGAAAATCAACAAGCTTCTGCTGATCTTACAGTTTCAAATGAATTCTGTCCCTGTGTGAAAACTAATAAAAGTGTGAAATATTGTATTATTTATCTGTATCGTGTTATTAAGCGTTGTAAGCTCTGACTCGTAATTGACTGTTGATGAATTCACTTCATTTCATCGTAAAGATGTTTTGTGTCGAGAAGAAGATTATGAGGTTCATATTTTCAGGAGAGGAAATTAAGAAATGCTTCACATAAAAACTACACACACACAGAAACCGTAAACATCCAGCAGAAGCTGTTTATCCCCTGATAGATTAAAACCAGACACACTGATGTTTGAACAAATACAGTAAAGATGAAAAAACATAGCAGGACCAATTTTGACTCAGAATACAGAGGGGAACTGTTCTAAATGCTGGTTGAAGATGTATGTTCTGTTCTGCATTGCAAATAATTCAGTTAATGTTCACAGATTACAACAGCCTCCTCCTGTCATTCAAGTATACTAGACTGGCGATGAGCAGATTCGAAGAGACTGTGTGCAGATAAATCAATAAAGAATCTGTAAAAGTGAATGAAATACTCATGACTGTGCTCAGCCGTTTCGAAGAGTTTGATGAATGCTCGAGTTAAGGATGTCGCAAAGATACGTTCTGTGCTGCTTAGTGTTTGTGGTGCAAAAACCCCAACACAGCCCTCTGCTGTGACTTATGTAAACGCATTCATAAGCACACAAAGTTGCAGCTACAAGTGAATATAACTTGATTATCAGCAGCTTCCGTTGGATGACAAACCAGCCGACTTACTGACTATTAACTCTCACCACAGATTGCAGTTTGGAGTGTCAACAACCGTTTCAATATTTCAAAGATTTATGGACACCCTGCTTGCAGGAATCCCAGGTGTCTAGCCATACCAGGATGACATCCTAATTTCCTAGTTTATTTTTGTGTAATTTCAGGTAAAACCATGGAGGAACACAATGCATGTCTAAGGGCTGTACTGAAATGCTTTGCTGAAGCTGGTTTGCGAAAACCATTTTTGCCGCTACCCAAGTGAGGTTTTTCAAAAAGGCCCTACCTCCACGGAACAAGACAAAGCTCCAGCCACTCTTTAGGCTTCTTAACTTTTACAATTACTTTCCTCCTAACAAAACCTTTGACCTGGAGCCCCTGCATCACCTCCTTGACCAGTATGCTACTTGACAGTGGGGAGCAAATTATGAGATGGCATACATTCAGGCGAAACATTTGCTGTAAACGGATAACGTGCTGATGCATAACGATGAAAAGAAACCCCTGGCAGTGGTTTGTGATGCCTTGTCCTATGTGGTTGGGGCTTCATTGTTTCACTTGGAGCGTGATGGCCAGGAAAAGCCTATTTGCTTCACCTCCAGAATAATGACTACCACGGAACGAATATGCCCAGATTGATAAGGAAGCATTTGTGGTTGTTTTCACTGATAGAAAGTTTCACCAGTACCTAGAAGGCTGACATTTCATGATTTTGTATTCGCTATGTAAGAGTTTGATCATTGGAGCTAATGACTGTGTAACAACACATGCTGTTACTGCACATTTTAGGCCCTGTCCACACGGATTCTGCGTTTTTGGATGGTGAAAACGCAGTGGCCATCCGTATCTCTGTGGCAAAATTACAGCGCCACATACTGATCTGGCATGTATACTACATAGTTTTCAGTCAGTTTCAATGGTTTTGTGTGGAGGCAGATATTTCTTGATACGATGCCATGTTGTAGGGATTTTTTTTTTTTAACAAGGGAAAAAAACATCTTTGAAATAATCATGCTGTCTAATCAGCATCTTGATATGTCACACCTGTGAGGTGGATGGATTATCTTGGCAAAGGAGAAGTGCTCACGAACACAGATTTAGACAGATTTGTAAACAATATTTGAGAGAAATAGGCCTTTTGTGTACATAGAAAAAGTCTTAGATCTTTGAGTTCAGCTCATGAATAATGGGGGCAAAAACAAAAGTGTTGCTTTTATAACTTTGTTCAGTGTTTATTCAGTACTGTAATAAAAAAACTTTTTAGATGTACATGTGTACGTACATGGTTTTCATAATAACAAAAACAAAACTTTTTATCAGTATAAAAAGAAACTTAATTATGTAAACATTTACAAAAAAAATATTAAAAATAATTAGGGTTGGGCAAGTTAGCATTATTATAGCGTTCAAATATGAATTGATTAACACCGACAATTATTTTATCGCGCTTTAAACACATTTTTTATTATTGTTATGAAAGTCTGTTGCTCACTGGCTCTGAATACATAAATAGACAATCAGGGGTCACAGGAGGGGATGCTCCAGATCAAATTATTTAGGCTAAGCATCAACATTCACAAACCAATGTCCACTGTTATTTTTAACAGAAAAGAATGCAACAAGCTCATAATAATGACTGTATAAGTTGGAAATAGGAAGTTTCTGACAGTGGAGAAGCCCTTGCACAGCACAGTGGAGTGCAGTGTTTTCTTTACTTTGTGGTTTATTATTTTGACTCATATGGGACACGTTAACACAAGTCCCTCTCACAATTTAATGCTTGACAGATCTATCGCTTTTGCCGCTCAGAAATATTCATGCAATCATGCAGCACGTATCAGGAGATCTGCACTCCAGCATGATACAAGCATAACTTGTTTTTCTATAACAAACTATAAAATATTTTCAATAAAAACTTTAATGTCCTGGCGGTGACAAATAGCTTGTTTTATATTTAATTTAATTTAATTAATGTTATACATTTATTTAGGCTGCAATAAATATTTTAACTGCTACTATGTAACAGCACCGTATTTGTTTAAAGTGTTTGCAAACCAAATTACACTTTTGCTCATATGGCATTAGGCTTACTTTTAAAATAATTTTTTTTTCACAATACACTACTTTTTAATGCATTATTAGTTTTGTGAATTACCATGCGATTAATTGCAATTGGTCACATACAATAATGAGATTAATAACATTAAAAAAAAATCGTTGCCCAGCACTAAAAATAATGTTTTGATAAGGTAGGACTGTAGATGCTGCGCTCTGAACTTCTGTATTCCTCCAGACATAAACAGACTCTTGAAGCTCTGAGTGAGAAAACTTTTTTGATAAAGGCAAGCAAATACAGAAGACAAATGAATAGTACAGTGAGATCAGAGTCTTATCTGAGAAAAATGTAAACAACAAGCTTTTAAACTGCATCTGTACAATAAAAATATTATTAGAAAATTACATTTTAAAAGCCCTTAAACCCTGAATCAAATATGACGTTTATATAAAAAAAGAAAAAAAAGAAAGCCTGATATAATGAATAATACAAAGCAAATTCATATATATTATTATAGAAACTACACAAAACACATATATTATTTTATATATTATTTTAATATAAAGTCAGTCGTATTAAAAATATGTTATGGCATGACACCTATATCTCTTACTTAAGTAAACAGACAGATGACTCAAATGATTCGCCTACCCGCTCCGAACTCCCGAACTGATTCAAATGATTCGTGAGCCCCAAACTGACTCAAATGATTCGCGAACCCGCTTTGAACCATAGACATATAAGTATTGTGAGACATATAAGTATTTATATGTCTATGCTTTGAACCCCCGAACTGACTCAAATGATTCGCGAACCCGCTCCGAACTCCCGAACTGATTCAAATGATTTGCGATCCGCAAACTGATTCAAATGATTCGCGAACCCGCTTTGAATTCCCGAACTGATTCAAATGATTCCCAAACCCGCTTTGAACTCCCAAACTGACTCAAATGATCCGCGAACCCCAAATTGACTCAAATGATTCACCAACATGCACCAAACTGACAAACTGACTCAAATGATTCGCGAACCATCTCCGAACTCCCGAACTGACTCAAACTATTCACGCTCCGAACTCCCAAACTGACTCAAATGATTCGCGAACCCGCTTTGAACTCCCGAACTGACTCCAATGATTCGCGAACCATCTCCGAACTCCCGAACTGACTAAAATGATTCACGCTCCGAACTCCCAAACTGAATCAAATGATTCGCGATCCCCGCACTGACTCAAATGATTCTGGACAAATGAGCGCGCATACAGTGCGCCTACATTTGAAATAACAAACTTGAGAGCGCAAAAGACGCGATATGTGAACGGCCCCTTACTTATAGCCTTGTTTGCTGCTCTTTAATTTCATTCTTTGTCATTTATGTGAAATTATGTACCACAACTTAACAGTTTTGCTTTATGGATTAAATTTTTTTATCTGTTGAACACGAGCGCCAACCTCCCGCTCTCTCTCGTGAGGCCAATAAGGAAGTGACTAAAACTGCAATTCATGGACTGGCCGCTTGAGGCTGGCTGCAAAAGGGAGTCAGTTCCATAGACTCCCCATGTTAAAATGCCCAACTTTACAGCAGGAAAAAACATGTTTACAGCCTGGTTCAAAAAATGTTTTTGGTCTAAATAGCTAATTTTGCCCTTCATGACAACTGTGAGGGGGGTGAATTTTTTTATAACTCATCCGTTTAAATTATATTAAGACTTAAAGTTCTGCATAATTAAGGGCTTAGCCACTTGAGTGACAGGTGGATTGCCGCTGCTGACACTGCCGTGGTGCTGGGTGGGTGTGGCTTCAGCAACTAGCTCCCGCCTTTTTGCCCATTTTTGATTGTCCGGGAGAGTCGCGCGGTGACGGGCTGCCAAGATGGCGACGGCCTGCTTTTTTTTTTTTTTTTTTTTTTTTTTTTTTTTTCGAAAAAATTATAACATACAAACATGTTATCAAGAAACAAAAAAGTTAAAAAAGAAACAGAAAAAGATGGAAATACAAATTACAACAAACAAAACAATTGCCAGGGGGAGGAAAGTATTATACACGCATTTATAAAATCAAATAAACCAATTGTAAAATTTACAAGTTTTCAAAGTTCTTACAGCTTTTTTGTTCACAGAGTCTCTGATACTGTCAATATAAATACATATTTCAGTTAACAAAACCATAAAATTGGGTTTTTTTATTGCTAAATTTACATTTATGTATGTGAAATTTGGTCAACAGAATAAGTAAATTAATTAAATAAAAGCACTGTTCTTTTTCGTCAGGATAGTCAGTTAAACCAAAAAGTATATTTTCCCATAAGAGAGAAAAATATTTTAAACACTGAATATTCTCCCTAATAAACTTTTGGACCTTACCCCTTAGTGTAACTGAATATGCACAGTGCCAAAATAAGTGCAAGGCAGTTTCCTCATATTCATTACAAAAAGTACAATTTACATTTATACCTTTTTTAAATTTTTGTAAGTAATGACTTGCTGGATAAAATCTGTGAATAAGTTTATAAGAAATTTCTTTAATCTTATTTCTAAGATGATACCTTTGTGGTAATAACCACACTTTCCTCCAGTAAATACAATTTCCATTTAATGAGGAGGCCCAGCGAGACAAGATATAAGGCACAGTAACAATTTCTTTTTGGAAAAGAGTACGAATAGCTCTATTATTACTCTTGAGGTATGATGAAAACCAAATTTTACCAACATAAGATTTAGTAACATCAAAAGATACTGAACCGGGAGAATGGTCTTTATCAATACCTCTATGGCGACGGCCTGCTCTACACACTTTAGGCTTCAAAAACACACTTCAGGAGTCTACGGGTGACGTCACGGACACTACGTCCATGTTTTTATACAGTCTATGGTTGAACTACAAACATAAACAGAAAGAAGTAATAAACTCATTATTTTCATTAATTTTACAAAGTAAACAATTTGTTTGCATTTGCGCGAGCATATTCACGCAGCGCTGTCTCGCGAGTGCACTGCACGTTTTTGAATTCCAACGGTCGAGAAGAGATTGATCCCCGTCTGCTGATTTAAATTGATGGTCTGACGGAAATATTGTTGTGGTAAGTCAGAGAAATACATCTTTTTAAAGTAATTTACTTTTTATAAGCTTTAAACCCATTAGTAATTAAGTTGTCAATGTTTCTACAGCGGATTTACACTAAAACACGAAAGAGCCTGAACCGCGACAGTGTCACAAGTTGCCTTACATCGGTAAGTTTTGTTGTGCTTGTTGCAAACTGTTACATTTTGTGTTTTCTGATCCTAAGCTTAGAAAAAAAAGATGCAAGACTGCAAACTTTCCAGTACTCCTGTGTACTGATAATCCGCTTTCCACCCAGTCCCAGGAGGTTTGTCTGTTTTATCCTTCTTCACTAAAATGTCTTAAAATTGCTTGGTTATTGACCAGTAATGCTAGGAGATTGTAGATATAGGATATGAATTTTGTTATTTACTACTTTTATTCAGATTATATTAAACCTGGAAAATATTGGAGAAGATCAATTAAGTTTTCAGGAGCACATTACTGTGATAAATGCTGAACTATGTAAAAGACAACCTGACTCCATCAACATATCAAAAATCTAATGAGATGCGCTCTTTTTAAAAGAGTTGATTTAATGACAAAATCAACATGAGGTCATGGACATGTCCCCATTTCTTCGGTTTCCACATCTTGTGAGTATTTGTTTTTAGTGTTGTTTCCTCTGAGTTTAGTATTTACACTGCATTTAAAAAAATTTTTTTGTATGAATAAAAAGTCAAAATTGTTTTAATGAATTTTCTTTCTTTTTTTGGTAGCTGCTGCATGAAGTGAAGATACGGTTTGGGAAGGACCTTCATCTTAAGCTAGAGACTGCTCTTCAAGTTAAATGAAATTAAATTAAATTTAAGAGGTGGGTATTAATGAGTTACATTTACTTCTTTACATTTACTTGAGTAAATTTTTTGGGTAACTAATACTTTTTTGAGTATATTTAAAGTTGGGTACTTTTACTTGAGTACATTTTTTTACTTTTACTTCGTTACTGTGGGCGACGCTCCTCTCGTTACTTTATCTTAATGCAATAAATGTTATAAATGCTTCAGTTTATTCCAAACGCGCCGTCTGCTTTTCTCTGGACAATGAGCGATGCCCATTCGCGAATGATTCATTCTTTTGAGTCAACTCTGTTCAAAGGCTTGATCAAACCAATTGGCAAACGAGTGAATTGGTTCATGAATCAGTTTGAATGATTCGTTCAGTTCCCTGCTGCACGCGCTGAGCGTCTGAAGTGGTTCACTCGGAGTTGTAACGTTTAACATCAGCAGCGTTGAAAACGTGGCTATGAAACTCCATTGAACTGAAAGCAAATCTGCAAAGTCTATTTGCTAGCGATGGAGATCCTTATTAGATGAACACCACGTGCGCTGTCTACTGTTTAACAGGTAATAACTTAGGCTACATTCGATTACAGTACACGATACCACTGTGACATTAGTTTGTTGTACGTGTGGCTTATAACAGAGGGGAGTCAAGTTGAATGCAGCTTCCAAAAGACAAAAAATAGCAGATTATATTTTATTAATATTAATACAATCACACCGGTGCGAGTACGTTCAGCAAGTCATATCATCAGCTGCTAAATTCAGATCTGTGATCGCTTGCTGGCGCTGAGCCAGAGATAGATGTGTTTTTACAGCGCTGCGCATTATAACCAATCACACATGATTCTTTGGGGCTTATTAAAGCATTGGCCAATCAGAGGTGTTCCGATGAGTCATCACTAAAATCCCGGTGCTTCCTTCACTCGCTCACTGACTGGAGACCTCTTTCTGGCAAATTCTCTCGTCAGAAACAACAAAGTGCAGATGTGTGTACGAATCTTTAATTAAGATATTGATTTCACAGTGTTAACAGTTTCAGTGATTTTAATGGGAGTTTCTGAGAGTGATTGAACTCTAGACTCTCAGTGAAAATGATTTTTGATAATGTAAATGTCTCTCTTTATGAACAATGAAAGATTAGTAGCTGTTTTTATATCACATTGACTTTCAATGTTAAATTCACATTTAATATAAAGTCAGTCGTATTAAAATGTTATGGCATGACACCTATATCTCTTATTTAAGTAAACAGACAGATGTTCTGTAACTTATCGGTCATGTGAGGAGTTTTCTCTCTTCTCTGTGTCAGAGGTTATTTATACATATATAATACATACTTTAAAATATAATTTATTTTGTGATGCAAATCCGAATTTTCATCAGCTGTTACTCCAGTTTTCAGAGTTATGATCCTTCAAAATATAATTCTAATATATTGATTTATTACCAGTGCTGGAAACAGTTTTGCTGCTTAATATTTTTTTGGAACCTGTGACATTTTGTTTAGGATTATGATAAAAAGAACATCATTGATAGTAAATCAACATATTGGAATGATATCTAAAGGATTATGTGACATTGCAGACTTGAGTAAAGGCTGATGAAATATATATATTTATACACGCACATACATTTTATCTATATATCTAAATAAAAATAGGCTCAGTATATATGACCCAAAGTAACTAACTACTTGAGTAGATTTTTTATCCGATACTCTTTTACTCTTACTCAAGTAACTATTCAGACTAGTACTTGTACTTGAGTAAATATTTCTATAAGTACTTTTACTTTTACTTGAGTACAGTTTTTGGGTACTCTACCCACCTCTGTTAATTTTATGCATTTAGCAGACGAGACTTATAGTGCATTCAGGCTATCATTTTTTTACCTATCATGTGTTCCTGGGGAATCGAACCCCCAACCTTACACTTGATAGCACAATGCTCTACCAATTGAGCTACAGGAACACTACTGTTTACTTTAACAAATTGACACAAACACAAAAAGTGTTCTTTTTTTCCTTAACACAACCATTAGTTGCTTGGTTTGTTGAATGGTTACTCTAATAAATCTATTTATACCATGGTTTGTCTGAATATTTGATTCTGATTGGCTAAAAGGTGTGCATTAAAATAATTTGATTCACAGGTAGTTCCAGTCAGTTTAATTACAATTAAAGTTTAATGTGCTGCTGCAATGACATACATGCAAACAAAACACTTGCACACAGAGATCGGAGATTAAAGTAATGTGAACTGAGACAGTTTGCATTTAATTTTTTACAACCTCAGTTGCATTGCTTCACTGCCATTCATAAATCCTCTCCGGTGTTCTCATGGAGTAGTAAAGTGTCCATTGTAAGCAAACTTCAGAATCTCAGCAGAAGTACTTTGATTTTGGATGCTGCTCTGCTCACATTCTAGGCCTAATTAATGATTCATGTTTGAAAGTGAAGTGTAAAATAAATTATATAAATATTTTATTTGACTAAGTAATTACAGTAATATTTCAGTCTTTATATATTAATAATTGAATAAAAAAATAAACAAAATAATAATGTTATTATTTAGATGTTGTTATTTGTTCAAATTTACAGGGTTTCCAAAAACACCATCACCGCTAAAATAGAATGTGTACCAATAACCTGTTTTGTTGTTTTTGTGTAAACAGATATTGCAGATCTGGAGAAAAATGCAGCACTGCTAATCTTACCATCTTTATTCACAGAAAACATACAGTTTCTGTTCTGTCTGGACAATGTTAGTTTTGATATGTCATGTCTTTGTGTTCGCCAACTGACTCAAATGAATCGCGAACCCGCTGTGAACTCCCGAACTGACTCAAATGATTCGCGAACCCGCTTTGAACTTCCGAACTGATCCAAATGATTCGCGATCCCCAAACTGACTCAAATGATTCGCGAACCCGCTTTGAACTCCCGAACTGACTCAAATGATTCTTGAACCCGCTATGAACTCCCGAACTGACTCAAATGATTCGCGAACCCGCTTTGAACTCCCGAACTGATTCAAATGATTCGCGATCCCCAAACTGACTCAAATGATTCGCGAACCCGCTTTGAACTCCCGAACTGACTCAAATGATTCGCAAACCCGCTTTGAACTCCCGAACTGATTCAAATGATTCGCGATCCCGCCCCGAACTCCCGAACTGATTCAAATGATTCGCGATCCCCAAACTGACTCAAATGATTCGCGATTCTGCTTTGAACTCCCGAACTGACTCAAATGATTCGCGAACCCGCTTTGAACTCCCGAACTGATTCAAATGATTCGCGATCCCCAAACTGACTCAAATGATTCGCGATTCCGCTTTGAACTCCCAAACTGACTCAAATGATTCGCGAACCCGCTCCGAACGCCCGAACTGATTCAAATGATTTGCGATCCCCAAACTGACTCAAATGATTCGCGAACCCGCTTTGAACTCCCAAACTGACTCAAATGATTTGCGATACCCAAACTGACTCAAATGATTCGCGAAACCCAAACTGACTCAAATGATTCGGCAACCTGTTCCAAACTTCCAAATTGACTCAAATGATTCACGAACCAGCTCCGCACTCCGAACTGACTCAAATGATTCATGCTCCAAACTCCCAAACTGACTCAAATGATTCGCAAACCCGCTTTGAGCTCCCGAACTGACTCAAATGATTCTCGAACCCGCTCTGAACTACCGAACTGATTCAAATGATTCGCAATCCCCAAACTGACTCAAATGATTCTAGAAAAATTAGCGCGCATCGCTTCCTTTATAAGCGTGCATACGGTGCGCCTACATTTGAAAAAACGAATTTTTACATACATTTTTTAAAAAAGTAATTTACTTTTTATAAGCTTTAAACCCATTAGTAATTAAGTTGTCAATGTTTCTACAGCGGATTTACACTAAAACACGAAAGAGCCTGAACCGCGACAGTGTCACAAGTTGCCTTACATCGGTAAGTTGTGCTTGTTGCAAACTGTTAAATTTTGTGTTTTCTGATCCTAAGCTTAGTTTTTAACTGCAGATAGTGCTCTAAACTAGTTTTTGATCGCACACTCAAATGGTAATGAAGAACAGCCCTACAGAACAGAACAGAACAGCCATACAATCTGCAGTATGAGACATATGGCCAAAGCAAGTTTTTGATTATTCTTGACATCCATGAAAATAATTCATGTGGGTTTGGAACAACAAAGTAAAGGAAATGGTGACAGAATTTTTTTTGGGGGGGTGAATGAATGCTTTAATTACAACCCGAATTCCGGAAAAGTTGGGACGTTTTTTAAATTTTAATAAAATGAAAACTAAAGGAATTTCAAATCACATGAGCCAATATTTTATTCACAATAGAACATAGATAACGTAGCAAATGTTTAAGCTGAGAAATTTTACACTTTTATCCACTTAATTAGCTCATTTAAAATTTAATGCCTGCTACAGGTCTCAAAAAAGTTGGCACGGGGGCAACAAATGGCTAAAAAAGCAAGCAGTTTTGAAAAGATTCAGCTGGGAGAACATCTAGTGATTAATTAAGTTAATTGATATCAGGTCTGTAACATGATTAGCTATAAAAGCTTTGTCTTAGAGAAGCAGAGTCTCTCAGAAGTAAAGATGGGCAGATGCTCTCCAATCTGTGAAAGACTGCGTAAAAAAATTGTGGAAAACTTTAAAAACAATGTTCCTCAACGTCAAATTGCAAAGGCTTTGCAAATCTCATCATCTACAGTGCATAACATCATCAAAAGATTCAGAGAAACTGGAGAAATCTCTGTGCGTAAGGGACAAGGCCGGAGACCTTTATTGGATGCCCGTGGTCTTCGGGCTCTCAGACGACACTGCATCACTCATCGGCATGATTGTGTCAATGACATTACTAAATGGGCCCAGGAATACTTTCAGAAACCACTGTCTGTAAACACAATCCGCCGTGCCATCAGCAGATGCCAATTAAAGCTCTATCATGCAAAAAGGAAGCCATATGTGAACATGGTCCAGAAGCGTCGTCGTGTCCTGTGGGCCAAGGCTCATTTAAAATGGACTATTTCAAAGTGAAATAGTGTTTTATGGTCAGACGAGTCCAAATTTGACATTCTTGTTGGAAATCACGGATGCCGTGTCCTCCGGGCTAAAGAGGAGGGAGACCTTCCAGCATGTTATCAGCGTTCAGTTCAAAAGCCAGCATCTCTGATGGTATGGGGGTGCATAAGTGCATACGGTATGGGCAGCTTGCATGTTTTGGAAGGCTCTGTGAATGCTGAAAGGTATATAAAGGTTTTAGAGCAACATATGCTTCCCTCCAAACAACGTCTATTTCAGGGAAGGCCTTGTTTATTTCAGCAGGACAATGCAAAACCACATACTGCAGCTATAACAACAGCA
Source organism: Carassius carassius (assembly GCF_963082965.1). Taxonomy (NCBI): domain Eukaryota; kingdom Metazoa; phylum Chordata; class Actinopteri; order Cypriniformes; family Cyprinidae; genus Carassius; species Carassius carassius. The sequence goes on from NC_081802.1 coordinate 2,145,557, forward strand.
TGACTTCGTCGTAGAAGAGTCCGGGTGCTAACCTGGCCTGCCTGCAGTCCAGATCTTTCACCTATAGAGAACATTTGGCGCATCATTAAACGAAAAATACGTCAAAGACGACCACGAACTCTTCTGCAGCTGGAAATCTATATAAGGCAAGAATGGGACCAAATTCCAACAGCAAAACTCCAGCAACTCATAGCCTCAATGCCCAGACGTCTTCAAACTGTTTTGAAAAGAAAAGGAGATGCTACACCATGGTAAACATGCCCCGTCCCAACTATTTTGAGACCTGTAGCAGAAATCAAAATTGAAATGAGCTCATTTTGTGCATAAAATTGTAAACTTTCTCAGTTTAAACATTTTCTATGTTATCTATGTTCTATTGTGAATAAAATATTGGCTCATGTGATTTGAAAGTCTTTTAGTTTTCATTTTATTAAAATTTAAAAAACGTCCCAACTTTTCCGGAATTCGGGTTGTATCTAAACTTCTATATCTGTATATTACCATTGTGAGTTATATCAATATGGATTTGTAGTTTTGAGGTACTTGATGTTGTTCTAACCCTGATGGGAATTTAGATGAATCTGTATATTTGCATTATTTATTAGTGATATATTAATGTAATTTTATATTGGACTTATTTTGTAATATGTAGATGTAGGTGAAACTCTATTTTCATTATTTATGAGATTTTTTAAATGGTTGGTGTTTTAAGGTTGATTTGTACATTTAAAGCCTTGAATATTTGAAATTACAGTAGCATTCTTTCAGTAATAGTAATTCTTTTTAATATAAGTTAATATAAATAAATGACTAGTTCTATGCACTTTGGGTGTGTCTTTTTTTTAGTATTCATGGGTGACTTTTTTATGTGAATTACATTTTTACATTTTAGGGTCTTGATGTTTTTCAATTATATGAAATATTTAATCCGGAAAGGACAAAAGAAATAATCATGAATGAACCCCTAAAAGGTTCCATATAAAACCTTTTTCCTGGTTGATTGAACCCTTAAAAAGGGTTCTATATAGAACCTTTTAGGGTTTCCAAGTACGTAGAGCCTGATAGAACCTTTTAAGGTTCTATATAGAACCTTTTCTTCTAAGAGTTTACTATTGCGTTCGCTCGATTTGCTAAATCAGTTTATAAATCGAGGGAATGCAATAGTAAATTGAGGGAGCGCTATAGTAATCGTGTGCATGTTTTAGTACATTGAGGGAACGCTGATTTTAACTGATTTGATCATTTTGACATTTTTATGTGCAAAACACTGTGTGTGTGAAATGCATCACTGAATTATGCAGTTGCCAGCTGTTCTATGAAGAATAAGAATCTTTTTATAAGATCAAACAAACCAAATAACTGATGTTTTGTCTCATAAATAAGTTGATTCATATTTTACCAGTTTGAATGTTTTTCTTTGCTATTCAACACTTCAGATAACATTGATTAATAATATAATCATAACAAAATATTAAACTTTTAAATTCTACTTTTAAAAAAGGAAGCAAAAGAAATGAATACATTATTTATATATATCACAATTTTATATGGCTTTTACATCAGTGAAGTGTTAAATATAAAAATAAAAAAGCAGAAACAATACTTCTCCATAACAGTGTTTGCATTCACAGACACAGGCCTACTCACACCAAACCAAGCAAGACCATCTTGGTCAACCACTTTCACAAGAAAAAGACCATGCTGGACAGCCAGGCTCTATTTGTCTTGAGAACAGCATGACCTTTTGCACAGGTTTCCAAAAGGGTTATGCTATGGGGCTTGGTTTAGGCCATATATAAAATATGAATCATGAACCTAATACAAAAAGTAGAAGTCTGAAACACATTAACCTTATTAATATAGCAAGGGAAAAAAATTTGTTTATCAATTAGGCTAATTTGTTGGTGAACCGAGTCAGGATAGCAGCTTAAAAAAAAAACACCAGGATCTAATTAAACATACATGCTTTCCCTCACTGTTCATTTGATATGCATCAATGTGTTATTTTGTCAGCTGAGGTGACAGAAACAGGCTGTAGCTCAGGAAGAGAGGCAGGTGGAGGGGCAGGGGCACAGATGAGAACTAGGTTGGTAACAATGTGATTATAAGCGCAACAAAGATATTTGTTTTGTTTTGCATTGACTGATGTTTCACTGGTGTTGTAGCCAATTTTTATATGTGTTATGTTTTTTGTTGGTGGTAAGTTGCATGGGGGTGACGTTCTTCCACCTGCACACTAGGGGGCATAGGAAGGGCATTATGGTTGTGGAGGCTATATGAGTAAGACACAGGTGAACCAGTAGCCAGGGGAATTACGATCAGGAGAAGCCACATAGTTTTTCAACCGTGCATGCATGCAGGTGTGGATGTTTGTCATGTTCAGCTACTAGCACCATGTTTAATGTTGCTTGCATATGAGCTCAATAACATCAGTAATACAAGCAGCAGTGTTTGTAAGTAATTCTACTCCTCATAAAATAAAGTGTTAATCGAGTGCCGTGGCAGACCTGATAACTTGCACCATTACGCGTTGGAGACGACTTCAAATTCCCTCAAATGTTTTTTTTTGTGGTACGATCGCCACTACAACTGGTATATTAAGAAGTCTGTTAAGCACTCATCATACATGGATTTAATAAAGTAGGCATAAAGTGGTTGCTACCCTTATGAGTGTGTAGATACAATGTGGTTAAATGTGTATTGTGATCAGGGCCGGCTTTGCCGACAGGCAACACATCTGCTGGACGGGGCGCAAAATTGCAGAATTAATTAAATGTATGTATCGTATTATGAAAGCTGCGCACACGCTGTACACTTTTACTGTGCACTGTCCACACACTGCTTGTATTTGTCCATTTCTTTTACTTGTCCATTTAGATTTGACCATTTAGATTTACAATCCTAAAAAACGGCTGAGTCACTCTGACAGGAAGCTGTCAAACTCAGCTGCTCAGCAACCGGGAGTGGCGCGAAAACATCTGACAGCTGGTTTTAGCGCTATGAGCGCTATGATGGGGTAAATGAAAACACGTAATAAAATGAAAACACTAACTGCTTTTTCTTGAGGTGAGATCTTAATGCTTCTCTATTGTTTTCTACTGTATCCTTCAGGTTGTTGCTTTTAAAGAGTTGTTGTGTTAACATTTAAAATGAAAAAGGAATAACTATGGAATAACTGAGGAGTTTCTTTTCCCCCCTGGGGGTGGGGTGGGGGGGTGGGGTGTTCTCTCGCCTTGGGCACCAAATAACCTAGAGCCGGCCCTGATTATGATGCATTTTTAAGAAACCTGATCCAGCTGTACAGAAATAGACAGAGTTGCAGTCAGAGTGATAACAAGATATGAGTGCCGCATTTGACACTGTTGACCATAATATCCTTATTTTCCCCATCTAGAACATTGTGGCGGGATTAAAGGAAATGCACGGAAATACAGTAGTTTCTCTTATCTGTCAAAAGTTTTTCAGTTAGTCTTGGAGAATTTTCTTCTGCTCCCCTCAAGTTTGGTGTCCCTCAGGGGTCTATTTTAGGTCCTGTACTATTTTCTTTTTACATGCTTCCGTTGGGTTCTTTTTTTAAGGAAACATGGTGTTTCTTTTAATTGTTTTGCAGATGACACACAATTATCTATACACGTTGCATTTAGATCATTAAAATAGGTCCCAATATGTTATTACATACTGTTTTTGTCATGTTTTGTCATTGTCAGCACTGTAGCATACTACTCTGAAACATTTTGTTGCTTATTGTATACTGTTTAACACACTATTCTTTAAAAAATAGTAAGCAGTATATACTGTATACTGGGCAGTAGGCAATATGTTAGTATGCGATTTCGAACACAGCCAATGACACAAATCAGACTAGAGAGATTTAAATGAGGTGCTAGTTGTTTGTTTATTGTGGATAAAAAAAAAAAAAAACTTTTATAAAATCTAATGAGCTTACCAAATTGTAGACTTTTACATATTTTACAATGCTTTAATAATGTAAAGCTTTATGTGATGCACTGCTGAGACTATTAAACACAGGCGCTCAACATAATAAATATAATAAAACATAGAGAGATTCTTGAAGCTCAGAATGAATAAGAACTTTATTGATAAAGGCAAGCAAATACAGATGACAAATATATAGAAGTAAAAAAGAGAGTTCTGTGTCGCAAATGAGAGAAATATAAACAAAAAAGCTTTTCAAATTGGATTTTAAAAAATACACTGAAAGAGAGTGTAAGCTCAAGTAATCATCAGTAATAATAATGCAATACATCCTAAAAAAATTAACATGCAAAGCCATAAATGGATAAATTTCACAAATATTTATACATGAAATATTTTGTGAGAAATTGCATCATCAGTCATGTACCTGATGTGTGAATCTGTGCTTGATCTTATTCAGCTCTTCTGGATCTGATGTCATAAACCAGAAGAATGACAGTAGCCACGCCCACCAGAGCAGAGAGGACCAATCGGATCACAGCTTCAGTAGAACCACAGCAGTGGACAGAGTCTGAGGAATAAAAACACCAAACTGAGATCAGATCAGTCAATAAACATTAATATCAGCGCCGACATCAACTAATATCAGCGCTGCTGTACCTGCAGATGTGTGACAGAGCTGAGTGATGTCCAGATGTTGAGTCTGGTTGCTGATGGGATTGTTGAGCACACAGCTGTAGCTGTTTTTATCCTGATATTCCACCTCCAGAGGTAGAGAGAGACTGATGCTGAGATCAGACACGCTGATGCTGGACAATAAACTGTTTCCTTTGTACCAGGAGAGAGTCACATGACCCACATTCACCACTGAACACAGCAATGAACAATTCTGCTGTGAGGATGAGGATGAAGAACAGTTTCTGCTGATGACAGGAACAGGCAGACGAGCTGCAAATATGAGAGAATATGGGATGAATTTATCAGCTGAAAACAAGTAGAAGAGGAAGAAACACTGAGAGGAACCAAGACTGCTCAAATGTGTTTTACAAAATAAAAAAATGGATTCTATAAATATAAAATTAGTCTAATTAGTCATTTTAACTAATTAGCCATGATAAGACACTTCTTCAGACTAACTTTAATGCTGCAATCTGTCCCTCTGTTTAACGATTTCAGCTATTAAAGTGTTTTCATTTCCAAACATGCACTGAATCAGATCATCATAATCTATTTCAGTAAGATCAGAGTCTAGAGTGACTGAATCTCCCTCGTTCACTGACACTGGCTTCAGTACATCTGTATCAACAAACACACAGAGAAAAAGCCGAAACAGGGATTGTCACACATTAAGAATTTTAAATAACTTGATGGTTTACTAAAGCAAACAGTTTGCAGTTTAATTTTCAAGAGAATAATAATAATATAATAAAACAACAGAACAGACAGAAAATGTTGTGTGGATGAATAAATGCATCATTCATCATTATAATATAAAACAGTTACAACTGATATTTAAATCACCATAGACACTGAGACGGAAAAGCATCTCCATTAATTTGCTCTGTAGTCGATAATCATCAGAGTCTGTGGTTGTGATGTTAGTGATGGTCAGAGATCCAGTTTTATCGTCCAGCTTCAGTCTGTCTCTGAATCTCCCGTCAAGAACATCATCATTTACAGTCATGCTGCCAGTCTGTTTATTGATTTCAGCTATTAAAGTGTTTTCACTTCCAAACATCCATCGAATCACATCATCGTCCATTATTTCAGTACGACCAGAGTTTAGAGAGACGGACTCTCCCTCTATCACTGACACTGACTTCTGTCCTGTATCAGCAGACACACAGAGAACAAACAGAAACAGCGTTCGACACGTATAAAAAGAATTTGATGGTTTACTAAAGTTAATAGTTTTAAGTTTAAAACTGAATAACATTACACAACAAAAGCATTAATAATTGCGTCTTTGTGCTTATTAAAATATAAACATAAAGATGAAGTAAATGAAGTGAAACAAATATTTAACTGACCACAGACAGTGAGATTGAAACTCTTGCTCATAATATTGGTCTGTAGATAATAACGTCCAGCATGTTCAGTTGTGATGTCTGTGATGGTCAGAGATCCTGTTTGTTTGTCCAGCTTCAGTCTGTCTCTGAATCTCCCGTCAAGAACATCATCATATACAGAGAAACTGTTGGTTGGTTTATAGATTTCAACTATTAAACTGTCTTCAATCATATACATCCACCAAATCCAATAATAATTCATTATTCCAGTAAGATCAGAGTTCAGAGTGATTGAATCTCCCTTCTTCACTGATATTTCTTCTGTATCACCAAACACACAGAGTGAGTTCAAATGAATAAAATCATGTGACAAAAGAACAGACAGAAAGCAAGAAAAATTGTGTGTGGATTAATAATTTTGTCTTTACATTAAAACATAAAACAGGTGAAACTGATATTTACCATAGACACTGAGATGGAGACGGAAAACCTTAGTTAAACAGTTCATCAATAGTTCATAACGTCCAGTATGCTCAGTTGTGATGTTAGTGATGGTCAGAGATCCAGTTTGATCGTTCAGCTTCAGTCTGTCTCTGAATCTCTCATCAAGAACATCCTCATATACTGAGAATCTGTCGGCCGTTACATTGATCTCAGCTATTACATGTCTATGTTCAAAACTCCACCGAATCAATTTAATATACATAATTTTTGCAAGCTCATTGTGTAGAGTGACAGAATCTCCATTCTTCACTGACACATCATCCACTTCTGTTTAACAAAACACACAGAAAACACAGTTACACAGAGATTAAAGAATCTAACTTAAAGGGTTAGTTCACTGAAATGTCATTAATAACTCACCCTCATGTCGTTCCAAACCCGTAAGACCTCCGTTTATCTTGGGAACACAGTTTAAGATATTTTAGATTTAGTCCGAGAGCTCTCAGTCCCTCCATTGAAGCTGTGTGTACGGTATACTGTCCATGTCCAGAAAGGAAGAAAAACATCATCAAAGTAGTCCATGTGACATCAGAGGGTCAGTTAGAATTTGTTGAAGAATCAAAAATACATTTTGGTCCAAAAATAGCAAAAAAATACGACGTTATTCAGCATTGTCTTCTCTTCCGTGTCTGTTGTAAGACAGTTCAAAACAAAGCAGTTTGTGATATCCGGTTTGAGAACGAATCATTCGCTGTAACCGGATCTTTTTGAACCAGTTCACCAAATCGAACTGAATCGTTTTAAACTGTTCGCGTCTCCAATACGCATTAATCCACAAATGACTTAAGGTGTTAACTTTTTTAATGTGGCTGACACTCCCTCTGAGTTAAAACAAACCAATATCCCGGAGAAATTCATTTACTCAAACAGTACACTGACTGAACTGCTGTGAAGAGAGAACTGAAGATGAACACCGAGCCGAGCCGGATAATGACTCGTTCACGAGTCAAGAACCGTTTCTGTCAGACGCGTCCGATTCGAGAACCGAGGAGCTGATGATACTGCGCATGTGTGATTCAGCGTGAAGCAGACTGACACACAGAGCGTCTGAACCGAACTGATTCTTTTGGTGATTGATTCTGAACTGATCCTGTGCTAATGTTATGAGCCCAGGTAAACCGAAGTCTTGAATCAAGGCCAATTGAGTTATTAAGTCAAGCGCAAATGAACCGATGAACCGTTTTCTTCAACCGGTTTATTGAATCGAACTGTCCGGAATAACTACTGGTGATCCGAAAACCGATGCAACCGGTTCTTGACTCGTGAATGAGTCAGTGATTTGTTCATTATCTGGCTCGGCTCAGTGTTCATCTTCAGTTCTCTCTTCACAGCAGTTCAGTCAGTGTACTGTTTGAGTAAATGAATTACTCCGGGATATTGGTTTGTTTTAACTCAGAGGGAGAGTCAGTCACATTAAAAAAGTTAACACCTTAAGTCATTTGTGGATTGTGGAGACGCGAACCGTTCAAAACGATTCAGTTCGATTTGGTGAACTGGTTTAAAAAGATCCGGTTACAGCGAATGATTCGTTCTCGAACCGGATATCACAAACTGCTTTGTTTTGAACTCTCTCACAACAGACACGGAAGAGAAGACAATGCTGAATAAAGTCGTAGTTTTTGCTATTTTTGGACCAAAGTGTATTTTCGATGCTTCAACAAATTCTAACTGACCCTCTGATGTCACATGGACTACTTTGATGATGTTTTTCTTACCTTTCTGGACATGGACAGTAGACCGTACACACAGCTTCAATGGAGGGACTGAGAGCTCTCGGACTAAACCTAAAATATCTTAAACTGTGTTCTGAAGATAAATGGAGGTCTTACTGGTTTGGAACGACATGCGAGTGAGTTATTAACAGTGTTGGGCAGTAACGCGTAATGCCTTACTGTAACGCAGTTACTTTTGACAGTAACTAATACTGTAATGCATTAATTTTTAAATAAATTAACTCCGTTACCGTTACCATATGGTGCATTGTCCATTGCTTTTTAAAATATTTATTAATTTTGACTGAAGTGCAGCCTAACCTGTTTGCAGCAGCGACGCATTGTAGGATTGGTGGATGCCAACCACTGTAAACACAGTGTAAGCACTGTGGGCGTGTTTCCGTTTATTCAAGTATGTCAAGTATTTCACTTTAGTTGAGCATAAAGACAAAAACCTTTTAGTCAAATGTAAGCTGTGTCTTTCTGGTTCTAATGTCCTATCCTAGCCCACGAATTTCCAATCCGTGCGCTCAGATTTTGTAAACCCTACCCTCAGTTTTTGAATCTGTACCCACGAATTCATAATCTGCGCGCACACTTTCGCAATCCGTTCCCGTGGATTTGTAAACTGTAGCCTACTCACGGATTCATGCAGCAAGCTCCTACGTGTTAACATACAGTTTTAATGAATATTATTATGTGGAATGGGTCTACAGCAAAGTGTCTTAAGTGATTCTCTGTATGTTTTCTCATTCAGGTGAAACATTGTTGAAAACATGCAGCCTGTCTCTACTGTGGAGTCGCCGGCTTTCAGTCAGCTCCTTAGCATGATAACATAGATTTCATTTTTAAACAGCATTTATATATATGTGTGTGTATGTATGTATGTGTTGGAGCCATCTCATTGTAATTTGTGTTTGTGACACTAGAGGGCATATGAGTATTTTTGAGTACATTTAAGCCAGTAGGCAGTGACAGGCAGCGCATTTATTAGGCTGTTGTCTTTTTAAGCAAAAATACTGTACATTTGTGTTTTCTTTGTCATCTGTTTACGTTCACGTAAGACAAAAACGGCTGCGTTTATGATGATATACTGATGTAGTTTTCTGTATCGTAGTTTTGACTCGGAACAATCTTTTCTACAGTTAAAATACACCGAACAGTCTGAGAACGGACTCAAACCGGGACCCGCAGCGTGTCCGCCGACCGCTGCTCTCTGTGCACGCGCTTGTGCTTCATGTGGGCTGCACACATACAGTCGTGGCCCAAAGTTTTGAGAATTACATAAATATTAGTTTTCAAAAAGTTTGCTGCTAAACTGCTTTTAGATCTTTGTTTCAGTTGTTTCTGTGATGTACTGAAATATAATTACAAGCACTTCATACGTTTCAAAGGCTTTTATCGACAATTACATGACATTTATGCAAAGAGTCAGTATTTGCAGTGTTGGCCCTTCTTTTTCAGGACCTCTGCAATTCGACTGGGCATGCTCTCAATCACCTTCTGGGCCAAATCCTAACTGATAGCAACCCATTCTTTCATAATCACTTCTTGGAGTTTGTCAGAATTAGTGGGTTTTTGTTTGTCCACCCGCCTCTTGAGGATTGACCACAAGTTCTCAATGGGATTAAGATCTGGGGAGTTTCCAGGCCATGGACCCAAAATTTCAACATTCTGGTCCCCGAGCCACTTAGTTATCACTTTTGCCTTATGGCACGGTGCTCCATCGTGCTGGAAAATGCATTGTTCTTCACCAAACTGTTGTTGGATTGTTGGAAGAAGTTGCTGTTGGAGGGTGTTTTGGTACCATTCTTTATTAATGGGTGTGTTTTTGGGCAGAATTGTGAGTGAGCCCACTCCCTTGGATGAGAAGCAACCCCACACATGAATGGTGTCAGGATGCTTTACTGTTGGCATGACACAGGACTGATGGTAGCGCTCACCTTTTCTTCTCCGGACAAGCCTTTTTCCAGATGCCCCAAACAATCGGAAAGGGGCTTCATCTGAGAATATGTCTTTGCCCCAGTCCTCAGCAGTCCATTCACTATACTTTCTGCAGAAGATCAATCTGTCCCTGATGTTTTTTTGGAGAGAAGTGGCTTCTTTGCTGCCCTTCTTGACACCAGGCCATCTTCCAGAAGTCTTGTCCTCACTGTGCGTGCAGATGCGCTCACACCTGCCTGCTGCCATTCCTGAGCAAGCTCTGCACTGGTGGCACTCCGATCCCGCAGCTCAATCCTCTTTAGGAGACCATCCTGGCACTTGCTGGACTTTCTTGGACGCCCTGAAGCCTTCTTTACAAGAATTGAACCTCTTTCCTTGAAGTTCTTGATGATCCTATAACTTGTTGATTAAGGTGCAATCCTAGTAGCCACAATATCCTTGCCTGTGAAGCCATTTTTATGCAACGCAATGATGGCTGCACGCGTTTCTTTGCAGGTCACCATGGTTAACAATGGAAGAACAATGATTTCAAGCATCACCCTCCTTTTAACATGTCAAGTCTGCCATTCTAACCCAATCAGCCTGACATAATGATCTCCAGCCATGTGCTCGTCAACATTCTCACCTGAGTTAACAAGACGATTACTGAAATGATCTCAGCAGGTCTTTTAATGACAGCAATGAAATGCAGTGGAAAGGTTTTTTGGGGATTAAGTTAATTTTCATGGCAAAGAAGGACTATGCAATTCATCTGATCACTCTTCATAACATTCTGGAGTATATTCTGGAGCTTTAGTGATAAATCACAGGACAGCGCTAACAACTAGTTTCTGTCTTCCTCTGTTCGCGCGATCTTCATAGCTCCTGTTTATATGAGTGTTCGTGCCACAATGCAGCTGCGCGAACATGGAAGCTCGATATAAGAATACACATCCGTTCATCTAATCACTTGAATGTCCAAACCATAAAACAAATACAACTGACAAAGTTTAGTGAAGACGCAAGGCTCACCGCTCACGCACCATCACTATGTGTTGAACCGGCGTTCACCTCCGTGTTTTGCTTTTATGCCACTGACTGGACGGAGCAGAGTCATGTGGCTACACACGCGCTAGTATGCTTTTAAGGGTGAAGTTTTATGAATTTCGGTTTTGATTATTTTTCGATTAATCGTCCAGCCCTTATATATATATATATATATATATATATATATATATATATATATATACACACACACACACACGTATGTATGTTTCTCGAAATTGATTCTGAATAATTCAGATTGCTTTCATTTATTTATTTCAAAATGTTTTGTGTTATGTTGTCCATTGTTGATAGTTTTCATACTTAAGCTGTGAAAAGAACATTTTTAAGGGCTCAACACAACAGCTTTTATGATGCAGAAGCCACTTTAGTTTTTGATTCTGAATATATTATTCAGGTGTTTTGTTATTTATTTCAGAAATCATTGTGATATACAATATTCAGTTTGTGCTGGTCTGACTTAATCAAAATAGTGTTTCAAAATTACTTTCTGTTTTACTTTGTGTTGGTATAGACCATAACGCATAAAAGCGCATTAATGGGGACATTAAAGAAAGCTCTTTAAAAAATAACCAAAAAGTTACTTTTAACAGTAATGCATTACTTTTTGGTGTAAGTAATCAACAAAGTAATTGAGTTACTTTTTTAATTAAGTAACTAGTAACTGTAACTAGTTACTATTTCTTAGTAACAAGCACAACACTGGTTATTAATGACATAATTTTCATTTTTCGATGAACTAACCCTTAAAACTAATGCTGTTAGATATTTCACTTTCATATATATTTTCATCAGTTCCTAAAACCTAAAACAGACCTGAATTCAAATGTGCTCTCACAGTGAAATAATAGTTCAGCTATATGTATAAATCTCTAAATTGAATCAGCCATTTATTACATGGTTTCAGAACAGAAGCAACAGAAGCCATAAAAAATTAAACTCACCAACCAGACGCCACAAACACAAAAAGAACAAAAATCTGTCAAACATCCTCAATGGTTTGAGTTCACAAATATGAAGACAAACTCTTCAGATCTGGTTCAGTAATAAAATGACAGATGAGCTGATGAGAGACTGATCTGTAGTAAAGACATGAGAAACTCTACTGTCGGCTGAAATAACTGCACAGTGCTGGTGTTTGTGACCACTGGGCGAATGTGTGATTGCTTTTTGCAGCGCTTTTTACACTCTGAAGTGTCACTTTAAGGACCAGGCTTCAGATTCCTGTAGATCCTGTTCGATGGTGTTATTTTCAAATGTCTCCTGTGAAGTTCTCATAAGATAAAAATGTTACTTCAGTGAGTTTTAAACTGTGATACTGTGAGATTCAAAAATATAATTGAAATACTATTATATATTTGTATATTTTCCTTTTTTTTATTTTAATTTCAGATATTTTTAAGTAATTTCATTTTGTGTTTTTGTGATTTTTTTTTTGATTTTTTTTTTTGATTTATTTTTTTTAGTAGATTTATTTTATTACATTATTTTTATATATATTTGTCAGTTTTAGTTGTTTTAGTACATCAAGTTAAACTAAATTAAAATGAAAAATGGTCTCTTTTCCAACTAGCTTCAGATTCTTCAGGTTTCATTATTCATTACCTCAGGAATAGCAATCGAGCCAGAGTAGGTGATGGGTAAGCTTTGAGGCCACAGTGACCGTTTGTGGTGCCCAAACGAAGTACAAAAAAAGTATAGCCTACATGACAAGCTTGTTAATATTGTGAGATGAATGACTTAAATGGGTAAAACGGGCAAAATCTTATATGACGGGTTTTTATTTCAGTTTAACGTGGGGGGTTGTTTGGGCTGAGTGAGTTAAGTTTGCAATCTGTGATCGCGTACATTTGTTGAACTTCGCAAAAGAATGCAATCGCTTTCTTATGCATTGTGTTTTTTTTTTGGGTTTCACTTTCATCGTATACAATGCATGTTTCCAAGATTCGGAATAGGAGGCATCAATTACTGTCGAAGATTTGTGCCAGAATTAGGTCAAACAGCTTTTTGAGCTAATAGCATTTTTTTAATGCAACTTCCAAAAAAAAACACTGACAGCAGCAGAAAATGCTCAGAAATTGTAAGATCTACTCCTTAATAATAATAATAATAACAATAATTATAAAGCAATTAAATAAGCAAATAAACATGCTAAAAAGTTCTAGGTTTGTGGTTGTTATGGTTATTTTCTCAGGCTCCTATATATATTTATGTTCAGTTTTACTTTAATTGAAAAGAAAAAACTATTCATTGCCATTAATCCTACCCCACCCAATCACACTGTGCTACGACAAAATCTTACTACAACACACACAAAAAGATCAGCAAGACCACCTTTACATTATATCAATTTATTAAGAACCATTTGAACTCTTTCAAAAGACTTTGCTAATAGAAAAAAAATAGTTAAAGTTAAAAATATAGCACTTTTTTATATAAAATATCAATTAAATTAAATGCATTTGATTAAAGCAGATATATTTATAAGTTAAACATTTTCGGTTTAGTACTGATATTACAATCAAGAGAGCTCAGTAATGCTTGCAGTTGCTTGTAAAAATCCTGTTTTATTTCTTTAAAAAAAAATTGTATTTTTGAACAGAAAATGTAATCATTTAAAATGTATGCATCAGAGAAATAAGCCATATTTACAGTTCTGTCTTTGAACTTCTAGATTTGCGGTATCTCTAACATCACTGTTGAAGAGTAATGAGCTGCTGAAGTGAATTTACTTATTGTAGAGTTAATGAAAGTTATCATGTGCAATTTAATGTTTGAAGTGGATGCCATAAAAGAAATGGGGGATTTCTTCTGTGGACATGCGCCATGTAACTAGATATTATTCAAGATCCAGCCTCTTATGAAGACATCAGAGGATGCCAACTCTGAATCAGTATGCAAAACTGACAAATTTTAATCATTATGACCATAACATGTAATCATTGCCTTAATCTTGTTCATCATTTCTGCTGTCATGAACTAATTGCATGATTACCTGCATCTACATTGATATTATTTGGAATCTCTCTGATAAAACTTTATTCTTAACTTTAATGGATAAACAAGCATCCTCTCCAAAGCTGCTTTGCAACTAAATATATTGTGAAAAACTCTTTACAAATAAATGAAAATTGAATGAATCTCCCAACATCACTCATGCCTGAAGAACATTTTTAGAACTTTCTCCAAACTAAAGCCCTAATATTGTCATGAAGGAGACTCTCGCTGTTCCTCTTGCTCACCACCAGAGGGCACTCTCACTTGAGTTTTGAACTACAATCTGGTCTACACACACACACACACACACACACACATCTGGAATACCACTGTGCATTACCTTGGACTATCTCTCTCTTATGGATTGCCTGTGAAAGCATGCTAAAACTGCTTTTCCTCAAAGGACTTAGTCTTGAACTTCAATCCAAACTGGTGTTCAGGGACGAGGGAAGATTTCTTAACCAATTGATTGAACTGGCTATTCAAATTGACAACCTCATTCAATCTCATCGCCTTACTAGAGAGATTCCTGTTGCATCAGTCATGCTGTTGCAAGCACTTCTTCGTCTCCTTCTGAGGTATCTGTGCAACTTGTATATTGATCTCCTACCATGTACAACACCTCCCAAGGGCCGTGTCTTCACTTCATCACTACCAGAATCTGAAGCTAAGTAGAAATATATCAAGGAGGAAGTTGATCTCCAAATAGCATACAATCTCATCCACATCAAAGAGGGAGATGGATGGAAGACAGCTTTCTCTACCTGTACAGGGCACAATGAATGTTCTTGTGGTGCCCTTTGACATTGTTAACAGTGCTTCTTGGTTTCAGTCATACATCAATCATATCTTTGAGAAGAGCTGAATATCTTTGCCTGAACAGGTTTGGGCTTGAATTATATAATTTTACACGGTCTCTTGTCTAGGCTCGGGCTTGCACTTCGGTTTGCGAGGTTAATGAGCAGTCATGTGATTTCATTTCGATTAGCGAGAAAAAGATCCGAAAATGGATGCTGAGTAGGTGAAATGGAGGCTTGCCTCTGGCGATTACGTTTTAGTTACACCAGCAACTAAAGCAAAGTGTTAAAAGTTTTGACCATGTTTATAATGAGAATTATGAGCCAGTAATGTTGCTGGATGCACCATCAGAGAACCCTGCAACACGCTGAAACCATCTACAGTGGATTCAATCATTTTCCTCAAATTATAACTAAATATTATTTGATTCTTAAATGCATAATGTAGACAGAGTATATAGGCTAATATTGGCATTGATATTGATAATGGCTGTCAATCAAAATGTACTTGTCGGGCTCGGGCCGAAATCTGTCGGGCTCAGGTCATGTCGGACCTAACTTTCAACTTCATCAGTGGACTATTTGTTACATCTGGGGTGGAAAGAAGGCAAAGAATCCAATAGCGAGTTAAATGACAGAGGTTTATTATACTCAGGCACTCGTGAAAAGATAATGTCAGTTTCGCTGGACAAAGCACAGACTAGTGAAGACGGGCTCTGAGGCAGGCAACATGGCTGGGTGAGAGACAGGTTAATATAGCCCCGGTAATGAGTGCAGCAGGTTGTGGTGATCAGAGTGATGGGTAATCAGTAACCACGCCTCCAACACAACCGCACGCACAGAAAAGTTGAGACAGTGAATTCATGAACCGTGACAGTACCCCTCCCCCTAGGAGCACCTCCTGGAGCTTCCAGGAGGACCTACCTGTAGATTGTAATCATCAATAAGGGAGAGGTCCAGTATGTCCCTAGCAGGAACCCAACTTCTCTCCTCCGGACCGTAACCATCCCAGTCCACCAAGTACTGAAATCCGCGTCCCCTCCGCCTCGAGTCCAGAATACGATTGACCGTATAAGTAGGCTACCCATCTACGAGATGCGGCGGGGGTGGGGGGGCTGAACTGGGACAGGTGGGTTAATATGGGAGTGAAAAATAGGTTTCAATTTGGAGACATGGAATGCGGGGTGAACCCTCCTGTACGCAGGAGGTAGTTTGAGGCGGACCGTCACCGGACTAATGATTTTGGTGACAGTGAATGGACCAATAAATTTGGGAGCCAGTTTATTACTCACGGAATGCAGAGGAATGTTCTTGGATGAAAGCCACATTTTTTACCCACGATGTATACAGAAGGCTTAGACCGGTGGCGATCGGCTTGGGCCTTGGTGCGTCTTCCCACCTGGAGCAGAGTCTCGTGGGCTCTGCTCCATGTGTGATGACACCTATGGACAAAGGCGTGAGCGGAGGGGCCTGCGACCTCGGATTCTAGACTGGGAAAAATTGGTGGCTGGTAACACTGGCAACAAGTTATCTGCGTACTCAACCCAAGAAATTTGCTGACTCCAGGAGAAAGGGTTCTTAGAGACTAAACATCGCAACACTCTCTCAAGATCCTGGTTGACCCGCTCGGTTTGGTCATTGCTCTGGGGATGGAAACCCGAGGACAGACTAACCAAACCCCCTACTAATTTACAAAATTATCGCCAAAATTTGGATACAAATTGGGGCCCCTATTCGGAGACCACGTCCATTCGAAGGCCATGTAAACGAAAGACGTGATCTACGACAGCCACCGCAAAACGACCGTCTTGCCCTGGGAGGGCGGTAATAAAATCTAGAGCGATATGTTACCAGGGTCTCGAAGGAACAGACAGCGGCTGGAGTAACCCATCTGGGGAGCGATTGGAATTCTTACCCATGGCACAAACCGAACACGCCAAAACAAACTCCCGGATGTTGCAAGCCATACCAGGCCACCAGAACCGTTGCTTAACCAAAAACTTAGTTCTATTAACTCCTGGATGACAAGCTACATTGGAACCATGGCCCCATCTAATAACGTCGGATCAAACTCACTCAGGCACAAATAATTGACCCGGTGGACTTAGAATAGTCGTTACCCCTTCTAAGGCTATCATGACCTTTAATTCGATCTCCCAACTGAGTGTGGAGATGACTAGTCTCTCAGGAAAAATACACTCAGGAGTAGACGGGCGTTCAGAACAGTCAAAAACATGTGATAAAGCATCGGGTTTGGTGTTCTAACCCGGGTGGTACAACAGAAAAAAAACTAAATGTCCGAAAAAAAGGGCCCACCGAGTCTGCCTAGAATTGAGTCTTTTAGCCGATCTGATGTATTCCAGATTCTTATGATTGGTCCATACTATAAAAGGAACCCCCCGACGCCTTCTAACCAGTGACGCCATTCTTCCAATGCAAGCGTGACCGCCAACAATTCCCTGTTGCCAATGTTGTAATTGCGTTCGGCTGGTGATAAGCGATGGGAATAAAACGCGCATTGGATTCATTTTGTCGTCCGAAGAAGAGCACTGGGAGAGAACTGCACATACCCCCACCTCTGACGCATCCACCTCCACCACGAAGTGACTTGATGGATCAGGGGCCACAAGAATGGGAGCTGAAACAAAGCAGCTCTTCAGTTTGGAAAATGTAGATTCGGCTACACCAGACCACCGGAACGTCGTTCTCGGGGAGGTCAATGCTGTCAGAGGCGCGGCTAGTTGGCTGAAATTACGAATGAAATGTCTATAAAAATTGGGAACCCCAGAAACCTCTGCAGGGCCTTGCGGGAATCTGGGCTTGGCCAATCCACCACAGCCTTAACCTTGTTGGGGTCCATGCGCACTCCCTCGGACAACACAATGTACCCCAAAAATGGAACTGACTGTGCGTGAAAAATGCATTTCTCCACCTTGACAAAAAGCCCATTCGCTCGCAACCTCTGGAGCACTAGTCTGACGTGCCGAACGTGTTCCTGGAGAGAAGAAAATATCAGTATGTCATCCAGGTAGACAAAAATGAACTGATCTACCATGTCTTTCAACATGTCATTTACTAGTGCTTGGAAGACAGCAGGGGAGTAGGACAGCCCGAAAGGCATGACCAAATATTCAAAAGAAAGACATATAAAGACATAGTCCCTCAGTTCGTCAACGCTCTCTCTCCTCCCGGGAAAGCCGAGCTCTACCCACCTGCATGGGCTCGGGATCGCTGGATGGGCTGACTGTGTCTTTGGCTAGAAGGCCCAATGGCTCGACTTGTCTTCTGGCTTGGGAGCACTGTTCCAATTGAGATTGCTGTTCCAACCTCGAGTCGACCCGTAACGCTAACTCCATCAGCCCATTCAAATTTTTGGGAAGTTTCAAGGTGTAAATTTCACATTGGACACGGTCAGCCAGCCCATGCAGGAATCTGTCCCACTGCACCTCCTCGTTCCAGTCGCACTCGGCAGCCAGGGTGCGAAATTGTATCATGTAGTCAGAAACTGAAAGCTTGCCTTGGTGGAGATCAGAGAGTCTGTGGGCCGCCTCGGTACCTCCAGTCATTTGTAATAATTGCGGAGGTTGTCTGTGATCTTAATCCCGTGCAAATCGGCCATGTTTGTAATTTATAAACACCAGTAATTTCAAAATCACACAAGGTCCCCCAGATACTACTAATCCGTGCGAACAGGGCTTAAGATACACATGATCCGAGACTACATGCAGTTTTGTGGAGGACTAACACTCAATATAATTCAATATGAACAAGCTCTTACCAACATTAGAGTTTGTATTAGTTGTAGTTGGTTATTACAGCTGTTATTCTGAGTATAAAAATGCAAGGGATTCACAGCTTGAAAGCAAAATTCTGGCAAGAAAAGAAAAGATCAGCAAACTGCAACTCCATTCTCCCAAGATACAGACACTAATATGTCCAAAAAGATCAATGCTGTGTTCACGGTATAAATGTATAACTTTCCAGCGGGTGTCACTACTGTTGACGTATGTACATTACAAGTGATAGCTGTTATTTTTATGTTCTTGGGTTGAAGAAATAAGTGGATATTTACCATCTTATTCTAAATTCAGGCATGTTTATGATATATTTCATATATGTCATAATCTTACTTGGTTACAGATTTATTATTTATTATTTTGTTTTATTATTGTTCCTATTCACCAGATTGTGTATCTGTATATGCGTATTTAGTGACTGCACAGGCGCCGCCTTTAGTAGTTCATTTTCATTCTGTTGTTGATCAGGACTGGTATTCTTGCCAGTGAGTGTCTGTAAACTGCCATTGCTAGCAATTCAGATAAAAAAAATTATATCTCATGATTGTGTAATTTCATTAGTTCATTCTGATGTTTGTTTTTGTGTTTTCATTTACAACCTAGCGATCTAACTGATTAGCTAACTGACGAGCTAAACATCACATATAACTAGCTGTGTAAGTTATGTGTACTAAATAAATGCTCAAAATGTGGCTCGAGATGTATCCGCCGTGCTTGTCCTGAAACCATTCCAGTGGGGAGTTTATTGAGCTATAGCAAGTAGCTTAGTAGAAAAGTAGTACCTCGTTTGTAAAGAAAGACTTTGGTGCCAATGCAAATTACTTCCAGCTGAACAGCAAAGCAATCAGAGAGAACTAGTGGAGTCAGAGGAAACTGAGCCGATCACCCCTGATAACATACTGATTCAGACTGAGCCACTGATGAAACACAGACACAAATCAGACTACAGAGATCTAAAGACTTAATCTTTGCCTGTCAGAGGAGGAGTTATCCTCCAGGAAGCCCTCAACATAATTACTGTAATAAAACATGCAGAGACTTGAAGCTCAGAGTGAATAAGAACTTTATTGATAAAGGCAAGCAAATACAGATGACAAATAGACAGCAGCTGTAAAGAGAGATCTTTATTCATTCATTTTATGTATAGGAGGGAAATATAAACAATAAAGGATTTTTTTTTTTATTATGAACAGAAAACACTTCAAGAGCCTTTAAAGTTCAGCTTTCTGCTTTAGATTTCAATACTTCCTGAAAAAGATGAATATGCAAATTAATAAAACACACAAATATTTCTATACATGCAAAATCAGTTGTTTGTTGTTTATGTTTGATCTTGTTCAGCTCTTCTGGATCTGATATCATAAACCAGAAAAATGACAGTAGCCACGCCCACCAGAGCAGAGAGGACCAATCGGATCACAGCTTCAGTAGAACCACAGCAGTGGACAGAGTCTGAGGAATAAAAACACCAAACTGAGATCAGATCAGTCAATAAACATTAATATCAGCGCCGACATCAACTAATATCATCTCTGCTGTACCTGCAGATGTGTGACAGAGCTGAGTGATGTCCAGATGTTGAGTCTGGTTGCTGATGGGATTGTTGAGCACACAGCTGTAGCTGTTTTTATCCTGATATTCCACCTCCAGAGGTAGAGAGAGACTGATGCTGAGATCAGACACACTGATGCTGGACAATAAACTGTTTCCTTTGTACCAGGAGAGAGTCACATGACCCACATTCACCACTGAACACACCAATGAACAATTCTGCTCTGAGGATGATGATGAGGATGAAGAACATTGTGAAGAGTTACTGCTGATGACAGGAACAGGCAGACGAGCTGAAAACATGTGAGAATGAAGATAAATATATGAAATATCTTAATTTTGGTTCAGTGTTGTTAGTGTTTTAGTCTGTCATCTGAAACTATAAAACGATTCAATAATGAATATGTACATTGTTAACAAGAAGAGTAAAGGGGCAAAAATGATCTCTACTCACCATAGACAGAAACTCTGAATGCTTTTGACGATGGGTTTGCTCCACATTTCAGTAGTAAATAACGTCCAGCATGTTCAGTTGTGATGTTAGTGATGATCAGAGATCCAGTTTGATTGTCCAGCTTCAGTCTGTCTCTGAATCTCCCGTCAAGAACATCATCATTTACAGAGAATCTATCGGTCTGTTCATTGATTTCAACTAATAAAGTTTCATTTCCAAACCCCCACTGAAACTGATCTTCATCATGTATTTCACTAAGATCAAAGTTGAGAGTGACTGAATCTCCCTCGCTCACTGACTTCACTTCATCACCAAACACACCTGAAGAACAGAGTTTTTCCACAGATTAAAGTTCAAGTCACGTGATGTTGGTTTAATGAAGTTTCACTAACATTTATTAATTTGAATGTGAAGTGAAAAATATTCATCAAAACTACAAACATATTTGGAATGTATGGAAAAGTACTTAAAACATTTCATATAGATCAATAACTAAATAAAAAAGAAAGACTTTCTTTGAGCAATGGCACACTGAAAATAATGCTCTTGAGTATTTAAGATTCAGTTCAGATCTGAGATCTGAGTTAAATCACACTTTAATTATATCTGTATGACAATATCAGTGAATGTTTATCCTCTTTGACTAATTTAACTAGTATTTTGTTACATGCTACCAGAACAGAAGCAACTGAAATCATAAAAACTCATTTCAAACTCACCATCCAGACGCCAGAAACACAAACAGAACCAAACTAATTTCAGAGACATCTTCTCAAATAAAAACCCCATGACAGCAACCCTTAAAATATCTGAAAACACTCAAGATTGATCTGAAACAACTGAACTGTGATACTTATCTGGTTGAATCCTCCCCAAACGTCAGATAGTTTCCGCTCACACGTCCGTCTCCTTTATCATCACGAAAATCAACAAGCTTCTGCTCTTACATTTTCAAATGAATTCTGTCATTGTGTGCAAAACTTTTAAAACGGTGAAATATTGTATTATATATCTGTATCATGTTATTTAGCATTGCAAGCTCTGAATTGTAATTGACCACTGATGAATTCACCTAATTTCATCGTAAATATGTTTTGTGTCGAGAAGATTATGAGGGTCATATCTGCAGGAGAGAAAATGAAGAAACACTTCACACACAAACTGCACACACACACACACACACACACACAGACAGCAACCAAAACATCCAGCAGAAGCTGTTAATCGACTGACAGATCAAACCAATGTCACTAATGTTTGCACTGATAAAACAAAAGAGAAAAATTCTCACAGGACCAATTTTGACTCGAAGTCCAGTGAATTACATTAATAATGTTTGTCTGTGTTGTTACAGCAAAATAATCAGTATAAATTAAAGAAAACATACGGTTTAGCTTGGTTTTTTATTCTGAAAAAAAAAAACTGAGACGAGTAGATTTGCTACCAAAATATAGAAGTGCTATCAGAGATGCTCTTTGATAGTGATTTTTCTTCAGAAAGCCACATTTTTGGCACTTGTAAAACCACTTCTTTTCCATTTGAAGGGAGCGTTCACCCAAAAATAAAAATTTGCTGGTAATTTACTCTCAGGCCTCTCAGACTTTTTGTTCTTCAGTAGAGCATTTTTAGCTGAAACCAGTTCTTTATGTTGAATAAAATGCAAGTTAAAAGCATATGAGGTGCCACAAAATTAATAACCAATATATTGGGGTTTAATTAATCAAAATGATCGGACAATAATTTGAATAATATTAACACTATTACATATAATGCAGAGCCTCAGGCAAACGAGAGAGTTTGATTCTTTCATATATTTAATTTTTTGTTGACCAAGATGGCGGCGCGAACACACGAGGCTCAGCATCTCTCCAGTTTTTGCAGTTTTGCAGTATTATTCCTAATCATCTCGGGTCTGTTCATACTGAACAGCTTTGCTTTAACATCCTACACCCAACAGGAGCTTTTGGATATCGGTGAGGACTTTTCCAACAGTTTTATCACCAATCTTCGACACATCCCTGAGATCACCAGAACACCCAAGGCTACGCACTCTACCCGGGTGGGCGGAAATGCTCGTAAGTGGCGTCGAGATCGTAAACAAAGGCCGGGGAAGCGCGGAGGTCTAAGAGCTAAGCTAAAGCTAACACCACTCCGTCTCTCTTTACCCAGCATTTTCCTTGCCAATGTGCGCTCACTGGTGAACAAAATTGATGAGTTACGACTTCGCATCACCCACAGTAAGAGACTTTTGGACTGCAATGTCATGGTTTTCGCAGAAACATGGCTTCACAGTGACGTACCCGATAATGCTATTAAGCTAGCCGGATGCTACATGTTCCGGGCAGATAGAACAGCAGATGACTCCGGCAAGACAAGAGGTGGTGGATTGTGCATTTATGTCAACAAAGCTTGGCGTACGAACACTGTCATTGTGTGGAGACACTGCTCAGCTAACCTAGAGTTTCCAAACCTATGTTTCCTGCCACACCAGAGGAGACAAAACTTTGGATCATGTTTACACAAACATTGATGGAGCTTACATCGCGACCCCCCTCAGACAGTCTGATCATCTTTCTTTGTTTCTCACTCCTAAGTATTCACCCCTCATCAACCGTGTGAAGCCATCAGTGAGGACCATCAAAGTATGGTCAACTGGAGCAGACTCCTTACTTCAGGACAGATTTCAACATTATGTTTTTCTTAGGCTGCCTGTGGCTCCTGACGCATGTGGCAGGGCATCCAGAACATCATTGACTACAAGTCAAGCAACTCCACTCCAATGGTCACGGAGATCTCCATCCTTAACGAGCTAAAGGACTTTTATGCTCACTTCAACAGCTACAGCAAGGAGACGGCCACCAAAATTACACACTCAGCAGACCACCAACCTCTCAAACTCACCTCCACAGATGTCCACACTGCATTGAGCCGGATCAACGCACACAAGGCTGCTGGCCCGGACGGCATTCCTGGACGTGTGCTTAGGACATGTGTAGAGCAGCTTGCAGTAGTCTTCACAGACATTTTCAACCTGTCCCTCACCCAAGCAACTGTGCCAACATGTTTCAAGTCCACATCTATTGTGCCAGTGCCGAAACACTCCTCCCCAATGTGCCTGAATGACTATTGCCCCGTAGCACTCACACACATCATTGTGAAGCGCTTTGAGCGACTGGTCCTAGCACACCTCAAAGACTGCCTCCCACCCACACTGGACCCACACCAATTTGCCTAACGCAAAAATAGGATCACAGAGGATGCAGTATGCACAGTGCTACACTCTGCACTCACACACCTGGACAATAACAACACGTATGTTAGGATATTGTTTGTTAACTTCAGTGCAGCATTTAAGACCGTCATTCTCTCCAAGCTGACCACAAAACTTGGAGACCTGGACATTAACACCTCCCTCTGCTATTGGATTATGGGCTTTCTGACCAACAGGTCTCAGCATGTTAGGCCAGGCCACACCCACTACACCACCATCACACCCAACACTGGTGTACCACAGGGCTGTGTGCTGAGCCCATTCCTTTACTCCCTTTACACCCACGACTGCAAGCCTATGCATGGATCCAACTCCATCATTAAGTTTGCAGATGACACCACAGTGATTGGCCTCATCAGTGATAACGATGAGACTGCCTACAGGGAAGAGGTACAGCACCTGGTCACATGGTGCACTGACAATAACCTGCCCCTTGACACCAATAAGACAAAGGAGCTCATTGGGGACTTTAGGAAGAAGAAAGGAAGCACGCATGACCCCATCCACATTAATGGGATGGTTGTTGAACGTGTCTCCAGCTTCAAGTTAACCATCTCGGAGGACCTGTCCTGGACCACAAACACCTCCAGCCTGGCCAAGAAGTCTCACCAGCAGGGCCACTGCTGGCCAAATGGGTGCCCTAAGCAGAATTGTATTGTTGTGCCCCCCTTCCTCAAATTTGATGATGAAAAAAAAAAACTACTATAGGGGTGAAAATAGAACTTTAATCAAATAAAATAAGTTAAATGAATAAATTGTATTATTTACAAGTTACAATTGTAGCTCTCGACATTTACCTACGGCTATAACTTTATTATGACTGTAATTAATTTTATAGTCCCAAGCATTCAGAAATCATGCAAAAGGAAATTAAGCTGTTTTACTATGATAAAACCATGGTTTATTTTGGTAAGGGTTGTGATATGCACATTTTTTTGTTGAAGAAATTATAAAGGCTGTGTCATCTATAGCAAAAAGGTGGCCAAATATGAAAGATTAAGTGAATATTTGAATTAAATGTTTGGTCAGTAGCCTAAACAAGGATCTGATCATCCTGTAAGTGTAAAAGCAGCAATCACATGTCATTTGGCTCTCTTTGCAGGCATTTCTAATAAAATGTACATAAATTGTTTATTTTGTTTTTGCCTACATTATGTATTTTAACAGTGTTATTATTAACCAATCATTATTGCCTCATTGTTTTTTTTTATAATGCATTTTAAGTCATTTTAAAGGCTATTGATGACTTAGGTCTGTTTTTATAGCAACAACAAAAATATTACAGTATATTTATACTACTTTGTAAATTATTATTTTATGTAACAGAACCATGGTTAATTTGCAGTTACCATGGCTACAAGAACAATGATTTGTGGTCTTATTGTTAAAACCATAGGTAATTTTCATAAGGGAACCTGAAAAAACTTTCACAGGAATGTGCCTGAAAGTGATAAACGAGCCTTGATTTTCCTAAATGATTTATAATTTATTTTAATATATATTAAAAATGTATAAAGTGTGCATTGTAGCTGACACCTAAATGAACACATTACAATTATTTTATGACTGCAAGCCTTTCTCCTCAAATGCTATTGAGCTTCAAATTTGCTTTGAGCCCATGTGAAAAAGTAGCATAACTTACATATGATTTAAAGTTTATTTTAATAAATTTCAAACATTCAATTCAATTGTGCATTATAGCTAACACCTAGATGAACAATTACAGTTGTTTTTATGACTGTAAGTCATTCTCCTCAAATGCTATGACATTCTGACAACATCATTCCTCACCAATGGCTGTAGATGCTTTGCCGCTCTGCTTGACATGCTTGAAGTCATATTGCACTGAAAACTCTTTTCACTCCTTGCTGCTGAAGCTTGGGCCAGTCACTGATGACAGTCTGTGGTATACCATGTCTCGCAAAAAGTGATTATAATTATACATGGTTTATAGATCTAAAATGTAGATTTTTTTCTAAATTATTGACGTGTCACACGGTTTCACCATCTTTTTTCGATGTCTTTGTTTATTCGAGGCCAAAAGACCATTTCTCTCACTCTCCTCTTGCATTTTCTACACGAGATGACCTTTGTGAATCCTACAGTATGAAGCATGTCTTGTCTCAAGCTTTGAGGAATGATGATTCTGTTTTGTTTCAGAAGGATTCCATCCACCACACACAGATCACCTCTGATGTCCTGAAATCTTGGAGATGAACTCGTCGGCCTTCCAGTATGTTGTCCATGACAACTCAGCATCTTTTTTGGTTTCTTCAGCTATTTGCTTTGACTTTTCATCTGACACAGGAAACTCAGTGTGCACCATTCTCACATGAATCTCAACAACTCCTTCTGTTGTACTCTCATTATTTCTTGTGGGTGCTCATGAGAGGGTATCTGCAAACACTAAGTATTTGCAAGGCATGTACACCAAATTGAAATCGTATCTCTGACATTTCATCATCAGTCTTTGAACTCTTGGTATCATTTCATTCAGATTCTTTATTATTACAATTAATGGACGATGATCAGTTTCTGAGGTAAGGTAGGAAGGCCATATACACAGTTATGAAATTTCTCCAGGCCGAAGACTAATTCCAAGCACTCTTTCTCAATTTGTGCATATCGACACTCAGAGTAAGTCATGGCCTAGACCATTCTTGGAGGCATCTGTGGACTCTTTGGTTTTCTTTGTTGGATCAAAGAATTGTAATACGGGTTCAGAGGTAAATGCAGTGGCACCTAAAAATGAGCTTTGCCACCCCAAAGCAGCATATGGGATCAAAGTGCATTGAGATCGGAACAGCGTGATTTTGACTGAAGATCGGATTCTGGATTTCCCTTGCTCTCAGGGTGCTCCATTAACACTCAATCACTGGCACAATTAATGCTGTAACTACGGCCGTTCTAAACTAGTTCTGCCTACAAGGATTGTACTGCACACACGCACACACACACACACACACACACGTACAGACACATAACGGATCACTCACACACACAAAAACAAAAATATTGTCAACGCTGCCCCATGATTTGTCAATAAAAATGCTTAGAAACAGAAAAGTTATAGCCAAAATTTCTTTGTGTTTTGAAGTAGTCAAAATCCACAGCTTCACTATAGAGATACGCTGCACAGGCATCTGCATCTCACTAATGCATTCAAATTAATGTCATTTTACTCTAAATCTCTGTATCTGATTTAATAACCGATAAAATAACTGGTTGAAATGTAGTCTACTATTATTTCATCCTTCCAAACTAAATTTGCTCTTCAAAAAAGCTGCAGTGACCGATTTAACTTTTAATTCTGATAAACGTTGAATCATTTCATGCCTACTTAAAGAAAAGAAAATAACACATTCATTTTTTTTATCATCATCATTATTATTATTACTATTCATTCATTTGGTCTTATCAGATCATTATTGTTGTAGACCGTTAATGCATTAAAATGAGGGCTGCTCAACTCACATATTGCAGAAAATTAAACTCTTCATACTCTTCATACTTCAAGACAAATCAGTGCTGGACTTTGACAAAGTATTTAAAAAAATGTCTTAATAGTGATTTTCTAATGTCTAATTATAAATCCAACAGCATAAGGTGAAAATAAATATACACACAAGGGAGTGGACACTGTAAGTGAATACATGAATCTTTGACAATTATTTCACCATTGATTTGCAGTTTACAGGTTACTCTGTTTAAAATGTAATAAGTAGTGTAACTATTTCAAATGGTTTATTAAAGTAATGTAACAGATTCCATTTTATTACATTTCGAAATGTAAAATATTTTCAACTGTTATTCATTATTCAAAAATGTAAAGCAGGCAGGGTTAAGCTTACAGTTGAACTCAACACTGATTATTGGCAGACTTTCAAAAGCCTCCATCTCTTAAATTAAGATTATAATCATTTATCATTTACTTTGAGATCTGATTCTGATTCAATTCTGATCGTTTGATAGCTATGATACTGTTTTTAAAATCAAATATTTCCACAGCTATGACAGGAAACACTGGCATCTAACAATGCCTTGGGAGGAAAAAACAGTTGGTCTTAAAGCATATGCTTAAACCCAAATAGGAAATAAAACTCTGTCTTTATTCATCTTATCAACACAACATCAGTTTGTCTTTTCTTCTTTCTTAATTGCCATGTATCCAACATATATTCACTTAACACAGTGTCATCTAGTGTCTTCCTAGAGTAACATTCACAATCACTTGATATCATCACACTGCGCTCTGAACTTCTGTATTCCTCCAGACGGCGGTCGATATTATAAATGCTACAAAACATAAACAGACTCTTGAAGCTCTGAGTGAGAAAACTTGATTGATAAAGACAAGCAAATACAGAAGACAAATGAATAGTACAGTGAGATCAGAGTCTTAACTGAGAGAAATATAAACAACAAGCTTTTAAACTGCATCTGTACAATAAAAACATTATTAGACAATTACATTTTAAAAGCCCTTAAACCCTGAATCAAATTTGAAGTTTATATTAAAAAAGGAAAGCCTAATATAATGAATATTACAAGCAAAGCAACTTTTAGTTATCTATATTAATATGACAAACCACACAAAACACACTTGAAGAAGTTTTAAAGTTACTCCTTACTCCTTCAGATTTCAATTCCTGTCAAGAACATGCACTTGATGTGTGAATCTGTGCTTGATTTTGTTCAGTTCTTCTGATGTCATAAACCAGAAGAAGGACAGTAGCCACGCCCACCAGAGCAGAGAGGACCAATCGGATCACAGCTTCAGTAGAACCACAGCAGTGGACAGAGTCTGAGGAATAAAAACACCAAACTGAGATCAGATCAGTCAATAAACATTAATATCAAGAATATTTGAAGAACAGGACACATAATCTCTACTCACCATAGACAGAAACACGGAAAGCTTTTAATGACTGGTTTAGATTCAAATGTTTTGGTCTTATATGTAAATAACGTCCAGCATGTTCAGTTGTGATGTTAGTGATGGTCAGAGATCCAGTTTGATTGTCCAGCTTCAGTCTGTCTCTGAATCTCTCATCAAGAACATCCTTATATACAGAGAATCCATCACCCCTTTTACTGATCTCAGCTAATAAAGTTAATTCAGCTCCAAACCTCCACTCTATCAAAACACCATTCATTATTTCAATACGATCAGAGTTCAGAGTGACTGAATCTCCCTTCTTCACTGATATTTCTTCTGTATCACCAAACACACAGAGAACAAACAGAAAGAGGGTTTGTCACAAGTTAAAATACTTTATAACTGTTTATGTAAGAAATTAGTTTAGAATGTAATTTTTAAATAATAATTTAAAACAAAAGAACAGACAAAAAATAATATTGTATCTGGTGATAAAATAAAAAAGGTGTAACAAATATTTAATTCACCATTGACAGCATTGAGAAAGAACGATTTCCTCATACGGTCGATCACGAGTTCATAACGTCCAGCATGTTCAGTTGTGATGTTAGTGATGATCAGAGATCCAGTTTGATCGTCCAGCTTCAGTCTGTCTCTGAATCTCCCGTCAAGAGCATCATCATTTACAGAGAATCTGCCGGCCGTCACATTGATTTCAGCTATTAAACTGTTTTCAAACTCCCACTGAATCCGATCATAATCTATTTCAGTAAGATCAGAGTTCAGAGTGACTGAATCTCCCTCCTTCACTGATATTTCATCTGTATCACCAAACACACAGAGAACAAACAGAAACAGGGTTCATCACAGATTGAGAGTGTTATTTAATGGTTTACTAAAGTAAATAGTTTGAAGTTTAAATTTGAAATGAATGACATCATAAAAGAACAGAAATGGTGTTTGGATTAATAACTGTATCTTTTTGCTGATTCTGTAAGGATCATCAGAATCAGAAACATCCAGCCTGATCTCACGGCAATTCGTACATGTTTTACGAGTTACATAATTCATTTGAATTTGTACGAATGACTTACTTTTTCTAGATTTTTCTAAACCCCAGTGTGAGGTTTTACAAATTCGTACGAATTAGCCACTTCGTAAAATACTTATGCAATGGTCGTGAGATATAAATATAAAACAGCTGAAACAATAATTTAACCCACCATAGACACGGAGCAGGAAACTCTCGATCACAGTGTTGGTCTCTACTGTATATAATCTATAAACTCCAGCATGTTCAGTTGTGATGTTAGTGATGGTCAGAGATCCAGTTTTATCATCCAGCTTCAGTCTGTCTCTGAATATCCCTTTATGAACATCCTCATATACAGAGAATCTGCCAGCCGTCACATTGATTTCAGCTATTAATCTGTTTTCAGATCTCCACTGAATCAGATCCTCATCCATCATTTCAGAAAGACCAGAGTTTAGAGTGACTGAATGTCCGATTTTCACGTACTTCATTTCCCCAAACACACCTGAAGAACAGAGATTTGTTTTAAAAGATATATAATACTTTCCTCAAATTATTGTTGGTTTAATCAAACTTGTAGAGTCATTAAAAACAATTCCTCAAACCAATTTCCTCCAGACATCACTTTTGGTCACACTTTTATTTTAATCTTTAATGTCAAACTAACACTGTTGGGTATTTAAGCTTCATATTTATTTTATTTTATCATTTCATAATAGACCTGAATTTAGATCTGAATTCAAACTTGATCTCACTGTAAAACCACAGTGCACTTATTTCTATATGACAATAATAGTGAATATTAAACCTCTCAAACTAAATTATCCAGTGTTTTATTACATGCTACCAGAACAGTAGCAACTGAAGCCATAAAAAATAATTTAAACTCACCAACCAGACGCCAGAAACACAAACAGAACCAGAATCTGTCAAACATCTTCAACGGTTTCAGTCCACAAATATGAAGACAAACTCTTCAGACAGATGAGCTGATGACAGACTGATCTGTAGTAAAGTCACGAGAAACTCTACTGTCAGCTGAAATAACCGCACAACTAGAAGTGTTAAACCGCGTCCTCCAGCTCAATTCTTCCTTATTTAGTCACACTTTCTTTGTTGCGTTTAGCTCTAGTCTCCCACAACTTCCTGTTGGTCAATGGTGTTAGTTTAAACAGAAATAAACTGAATCATGACATGGTCAGAGACTAGAGAAGATAATATCTATTGCTCTTACCTCTGTTATTAATCAGATGCAGGAGAGATTTCTTTACTTCTTCCCACCAGAGTCCAGTTCATAATACAGGATCAGGAACAAAATAAAATAATATCTTTACTCTTAATAAATTACTCAGAGACTTGTTTAAAAGATGTTAAACACATCACCATATGAAATGGTTTCGCTTTATTCAAACAATAACTCATAAGAAAATAATAACTAAAAGTAAATAGCATAAAGTCTTCAGCCGAATTTCGGCAATGAATGTGTTCAAACCATAACATTATATATTCACAAAAACAACACATCCTTTTTTCATGATTTTTTGCGGTGAACACACTCACACACCCGCATACACACACTCATAGACAGGTTGCTATGGATACAGGAAGTATGATATTTCACTTTCGTAGCAACCTCTCTTAGAACACATTCACATAAAGTAATTTCTGCTGTTTTTCTTTCATTAAAGCAAATTAATCCATCTCTAGTTTTAATCTTAACCCGTTACAACATCTTAAAAGTGTAGGCCAAGCAAATAACTATTTCTAAACCAAACTGCATAGCATTATTTCTCTTATGATAAGATAAATCATATTGCAATACAGCATTTAGAAAGAAAGTCCATACTGCAACGTAGTTGCAAATTGCACTTCCGTGTAGAGAAGTTGTGATGAAGCAATGGGTTAGCTGGAATCACCAGGAGTTCTGTCTTCGTAAGGTTAAGCTGAAGGTGATGGTTATTCATCCAGCTAGAAATGTCACTCAGGCTGAATATTATTATATTTATTATAGTGTTCTCTCTTTCTCTCTCTCTCTCTCTCTCTATATATATATATATATATATAGAAATATATACACACTAAGCAATAAAAAATGATAAAATGCATTCCGCATTCAAATATACCTTCTGTTTCCATTGACACTGTAAACAATGCAGCTTTTTTATTTTATTTTACAAAATAGGAAAGTGCACTAGGGCTAAAATTAGCTCTTCCTTACTTTTTGAATTTCTTTTTGAAGAGTTCACCAAACTTGAACTTTTTCGCATGAGCTTGTGTTTCCAGTCTGAAACATTCAAATGCATATGAATGGAAGTGAATGGAATGAAAAGTGCAGTGTGATCGCCCCTTTAGAAGAGGAATAGCCATAACCATAAACTCTAGTCTTCTGCACAACGCAACTTCAATCTCTTGACTTTCTGTCCCACCATTGAAAGTGTGTGTATGGTATACTGTCACGCTCACAACAGACCCGGAAGAGAAGACAATGCTGAATAAACAGTTCATTGATTTTAACTAATAAAGTTTCATTTCCAAACCCCCACTGAAACAGATCATCATGTATTTCAGTAATGTCAAATTTGAGAGTGACTGAATCTCCCTCGTTCACTGACTTCACTTCATCACCAAACATACCTGAAGAACAGTTGCAACTGAAATCATAAAAACACATCTCAAACTCACCATCCAGACGCCAGAAACACAAACAGAACCAAACTGAACTGATTTGAGGAACATTTTCTTCATCAGTTCACTGAAAAGCTCATGATAGTGCAGGTTAAAATGTCTGAAAACCCTCATGACTGAAGTGTGATATTTATGTATCTGACTGAATCCTTCCTCGACCTCAGTTTCTCTTGATATGTCTGTCTCCTTTAATTAACATCACAAAGATCAACAAACTTCTGCTGATCTTACATTTTCAAATGAATTCTGTCCCTGTGTGAAAACTCATTAAAGCAGGAAAAAAATGAAAAATTCAAGAAATGCTTCACACACAAACTACAGGCACACACACACACACACACACACACACACACACGTACACACAGACCACAATCATTGAGCAGTTTCTTCACCTACTGATCAATCCAGATTTACTGATGATGATTAAAATAAAACAAAAAGGAAAGGATATCACAGAGTCGATTAAAAAAAAAAAAGAAAAAAAAGGGGAAATCACATTTGTGATTTGTGTTTATGATTGCACTTTTATGAGGTTTGCTTGTGTTGCAACAACTCATTTCATAAGTTAATGTCATTGAGAATATCTCAGTTGATATAAAAAATATAGCTTTTGAAACTCAAGTTGAATCATCTAAGTGTACCTTGGTCTTTTCTTCTGGAGAAACTGAGCAGAGCTCAAATCAATGTTTTAAAGGGATAGTTCACCCAAAAATGAAAAGTTGATGTTTATCTGCTTACCCCAAGGGCATCCAAGATCTAGGTGACTTTGTTTCTTCAGTAGAACACAGACTGAGATTTTTATCTCAAACTGTTGCAGTCTATCACTCTTATAATGTAAGTGGATGGGAATCACGGATAAAACAAAAAAAAAATAAAAAATACACTAACAAAAAAATTAAACCCTGTGGCTAGTGACGATACATTGATGTGTAAAGACACAAAATGATCAGTCTGTGCAAGAAACTGAACAGTATTTCTACCAGAAAGACTCGGGAGATAAAATGTACGAAAGCATACATTTATTGACATTATTATAAATTTATTTGGGGAAAGGCCCCGTCCATAGTTCGTAATCCGAGGGTAGGGGACCAGCATTTCCTGCCTGAAGACGAAGGCAGGGGCGCAGCCGACCCCCCTGGAAGGTAAGGACAGGACCATCCTGGTGGTGGTGGGGAGGGTGGAGGTTGCTATCGCGTCGGCATCTGCGAACTGAAACGTGTAAGTACCGATCTCTTATACCGAAGTATAAAGACGTGATTGGATAATGATGAAGGTAATTAGTGACGAAGTAATTGAGTCTTCCTGGCAGGAACTTAGGCTAAAGCTTTCATTTCTACCAGAAAGACTCGGGAGATAAAATGTATGAAGCATACATTTATTGACAACTCAGCAAGCATTATTATAAATTTCTTTGGCGGAAGGCCCCGTCCATAGTTCGTAATCCGAGGGTAGCGGACCAGCATTTCCTGCCTGAAGACGAAGGCAGGGGCGCAGCCGACCCCCAAAAATAGGTGGATTGTAAAACCACCGGACGGGGCCAGCCTTTCCCCCAAAATAAGTAGATGGAGGTATACACACCGGTTGTGAATCCTAAGGTTCCTGGAAGATATAAAGAAAGTTAACAATCAGTATGATAAATGTTAGATTAAACCTCATATGCCGATATTTAATTGAATATTTTTTATTTATTTTAGAATTAGCCACATTAGCCAAACATAAGCAACCTCAATAGATCATGCAGGAATAGCCACAATAGGCCAGACATATACAGGCCTTGATAGACCATACGGATATAATTTTTTTTTTTTATTATTATTTTTTTTATATAAATATACCGCCAGTAACACCACCACCAATCATTGAATGAATATTTACCTGATTTGTTACTGGAGAGCTTGCGGAGCTTCGAGAATTTTTTTTTTTTTTTGAATCAGGTCTGATGTATGATTCAAATACTGAGGAAGACCATCTGCCTATGATCTTAATAGCTGACGTAGAGATTCCTCGTTCAGCTGCTGTAGTAGCTGCCCCAATTCTGAATGAATGGCCGGTATAGAGAGAGGAGGATAGACTGCAGCTTTTGATAACAGTGGTTAAGTGTGTTCTAAAACAAGCCTTGGAAAGGGGTGCTCCATTAGGTAAAATAAAGAGCGGCACGTTTTTATATCAGATTATAACTTAAAAGGATTTAGCTTATAGAGTAGAGGAGATGGGCCACGAAAGGCCAGAGTAGAGGAGAGGGGCCACCATAGGCCAGAGCAGTGATAGGGGCCACGACAGGCCAGAGCAGTGATAGGGGCCACGACAGGCCAGAGCAGTGATAGGGGCCACGATAGGCCAGAGCAGTGATAGGGGCCACGATAGGCCAGAGCAGTGATAGGGGCCACGATAGGCCAGAGCAGTGATAGGGGCCACGATAGGCCAGAGCAGTGATAGGGGCCACGATAGGCCAGAGCAGTGATAGGGGCCACGACAGGCCAGAGCAGTGATAGGGGCCACGACAGGCCAGAGCAGTGATAGGGGCCACGACAGGCCAGAGCAGTGATAGGGGCCACGACAGGCCAGAGCAGTGATAGGGGCCACGATAGGCCAGAGCAGTGATAGGGGCCACGATAGGCCAGAGCAGTGATAGGGGCCACGATAGGCCAGAGCAGTGATAGGGGCCACGATAGGCCAGAGCAGTGATAGGGGCCACGATAGGCCAGAGCAGTGATAGGGGCCACGATAGGCCAGAGCAGTGATAGGGGCCACGATAGGCCAGAGCAGTGATAGGGGCCACGATAGGCCAGAGCAGTGATAGGGGCCACGATAGGCCAGAGCAGTGATAGGGGCCACGATAGGCACCCCACAGTGGGAATGGCCCCGGCGGGCCACAGTGGAAAACGGCCCCGGTGGGCAACAGTGGGAAACGGCCCCGGAAGTGAAAACACGGAAGTGCCGATTTACAACGCATTTGATGACGGCACGGAGGAGAGCAAGAGGTACCAGTCAGGTAAGAAAATCTAAAGTTTTTCTTGTGTTAAGTAAAAGTCTTTAATTTCTCTTAGAGTTTCTGTTTTGGGGTGCTTTTGTTTTGCAGTCTAGTATTGTGTAATCGGTTTATAGCACCGTTAATAGATGATTTTGAGCGGTTGGGAGATGTGAAAGCGCACAACTCTCTGTAACGTATTGACTTTAGTATATATATATATATATACACTAGGGCTGAAACAATTAGTCGACATTTTCGACAACATCGACGATAAAAAAAAATTGTCGGCAAACGTTTTTAGTAACGTTAGTGGTTTGATGTCGTATCTGCCTAATGTGAAAGCCTGCAATAATGCAGTTTGACCAGTGTGGCGCTGTAGCACTAGATTGTAATACACTCTCCTGATTCAATTCAAAAGAAGATAGCACTTCAGTTTGAGGAAACCGAGCCGATCCGAACCTTTGATGAATATGTAAATATATACTGCACGGCACGCCTTCCTCTCAATAAATGCATAAACACAACAAAAACTGACCGCGACATAAAAGCAGCTCTTAAGAACACATTTGATTACAGCGATGTGGATGTTTGCACGAACTCTGAGGTTCTCCAGGCACTCCAGTAAAGAAAAGTCCAGTCACGTTTATTTATATAACAGTCCTTTATGCAACAGATAGCTTTTCGATATTAAACATGAAAATACATTGTCAGTGTCACTAGAATTATAACTTGATTTCTTGTTATAAAGCAGCTCTCCAGTGTGGAGCTAGCTAATGATAAAATCATTTTATAATTGGGGGAAATATTTCATTAAAGTTTTAGTTCTGTGCTAGATCAACCCAAACTGTTTTGATTATCAAGACTATAATCTTGATGTATACAATTAATCATTGTTGTCATCCTTAAGCACACCCCTCCAGCCGTTAGTTTGCTAGGAGTGAGACGGAGACCAGGAGCGCAAACAAAACTAATGCCGCTAATTAATATTCGGTTAAAACTGGAGATATGTCACTACTCTGAAATAAAGTCAGCAGCAACTTACGTGTCACGTGGACTTTAAGATGCCTGCTGAGCATTGAGCCGAATCTTACCTACAACTCAAATGAAAGGGTCCATATATACGTCAGCTTGATGAATCCAGTGTTCATAATAGTTCCAGTCCAAGAGTAAGCCGTGTAAAGATGAGGTGAGAGCAACGGTTCTCTGCATCTGCAGCCATAGAATCCCATTTCAGTACGAAGCATTCAGGAATAGACGCAAATGAACAATGACTGAATAAACAAAGATTAAAGCATAGGATTAAGACAACAAATATCTTAAGTGTGCTAGACAAAGCATATTTTTTTACAGAAATTAATAATGCGAACAACAATCTTGATCAGTATAAAAGATTGTAGCTTTATTACGAGCCTTAAAATGCCTCATTACGAAAGTGTTCAAAACATTGCATGCAATATGATCAACATCTTAATTATGCAGTGTGAGTCTGATAGATAAACAAGCACGGAACGCCCAGTGCTTTATCTTGAACGTGGGAGTATAAAACCTTGCAGAGAAAAATTAATGCCCAAGCGCCACAAGTGCATAGAACAAATTGATACTTATAATGCTGTAGACTGATGAAGTGATGGAGGCGAGATGCCGAAAGAGACCGGCAGCCTTGATTCTGTCTGCTGGTCCAGAGAGACTTCATTCGTGCAGGTTCACGTGAGCGTACAGATGAAATATTTGTTGATTGAGACCCAAGCAGCGCTGACGCGACATTTCGGAAAGCACCGGCGTTGCAATGACCGGGGGGTTTTTTTGTTGTTGTTGCTGCGAGTTGCTTTTCCTGTCCAGGGTTTGAGGTGACCCCAATAATGTCATATTTAGCCCCTAGAATGTGAATTCTACTGGGAACCACTTTTGAACGCGATTGGGCTAGTTTTTAGTAGTAATTGGCGGTTTTGAGAAAACCTGGCAACCCTGGAAAGCACACGGAACTCCGCCAATGTTTCACATCCTCTGCCGAGAAAAGCCAAAAGCCTGTATATCATCCGACACGAATGACCCAGGTAGTCAACGCGACACTGAGCAATGCCAACGATCCCGTGTGCATCTTGAGAGGAACGTCAAACTTGTGATAGTTTGCAAGACACAAACTTAACTATAGCAAGTAAATCAATAAACGCGACAGCTTGAGCAAGGAACAATCGTGTCGGCATCTGCGGTTGTTATCGCGTCGGCATCTGCGAACTGAAACATGTGTAAGTACTGATCTTTTATACCGAAGTATAACGACTTGA
This sequence comes from Carassius carassius, assembly GCF_963082965.1. Taxonomy (NCBI): domain Eukaryota; kingdom Metazoa; phylum Chordata; class Actinopteri; order Cypriniformes; family Cyprinidae; genus Carassius; species Carassius carassius. The sequence continues at coordinate 2,183,426 of NC_081802.1, forward strand.
TTGGATAATGATGAAGGTAATTAGTGACGAAGTAATTGAGTCTTCCTGGCAGAACTTAGGCTAAAGCTTTAATTTATATTGTTTTTTTTTTACCTCTGATTTACGCAATGTCTGAACTGTTAGAACTCTCCTGAGCGTGGAAATACAGCACCATATCTTCAGCAATGGGCTGATTTGGTTCTTGTAGCTGTCAGCAGGACTGTCATAATAACAATGCATTTAATCTGTAATGTGCTTTTTTTTAAACCAAAGGGCAACAATTAAAACAAAAACAACAAGAACAAAACAGTTAATTAAAAACCTTACACAAATGTGTCTTAATCAGCTTTTTGAAAAGAGTCCCAAAGTTGAAGCATTTCTGATGGTAGAAGGAAACATTCGCTTGGGGGCTTTGAATGAAGGAGCTAATTTAATGTCACCCACGTGTGCAAATTTAAAATCTAAACTATATACCGATTGTAAACCACAAACAAAACGTGAGAAATCGAGCCGAAATCTCATTTAGGCCATCCTTAAAGATATTCTTGTTTGTTGTAACCCGACTGACCCTGTCAATTTAGCACCGACTCAGTTTTTTTTTGCTTTTAGTCCGACCGACTTGCCGATTGTAAATTTGCGTTAAGACCGACCAATTTTTTTTTACTCTTCAAACAACTAATACAAAAGCAATAAAATACTATTAATTATATTTAAGTATTGTGAATATATAAATTGCCTAGGCCTACATACAAACGAAGGCTATCTTCTTTAATAAAAAGAAATCTATGTTTACACTATTGGTTAACGGATGTCACACTGTGGCCTGTGCTTCATCTCATACTCTCATTCATTGTCAGAGTCAACGGTTCGCGCTAGGTATTCTTCTATTCTATTCTATTCTATTCTATGACTGCGGCTGCAGTAAACAAAATGTTCCCGGTCTCTGTTCAAAGTCATACGGGTTCGGGCACCATAATACATCTAAAAAAAAATCATTAAAACAGCTCGACACCGCTTTAACTTGGCACGAAGTTCAGGAAAAACTGTGCCTAGATCTTTTCCCATCCCTTCTCCCATCTAGTCTAAATCCGTGACCGTGTCGACTGTCACTTTATGTTCGAAAAATCTATTGCACGAATCAAGCACGAATCAACCAACACAAGTTTCGAAAGCGAAAATAGGAAATAGATTTTAACGACCTTCTCTCGGAGCGCTTTTTTTTTCTTCTTTTTTTTGAACAGGCGTCACAGAGCAACTGCAGCTTGGGCACCCTTTAGTGAGCCAGGACACAAGCATAACAGCAAATAATACTTCTGCACAATGTTTCTCTTTTTACAACAGAAATATGAATTCAGCCGGTATTCAGTCTCATACAGATTCGGGCTAGAATCGCCTAGGGCTGTCAAAATAGCTGAAAAACTAAATTCGAATTTTTTTACTTAAATATGATCAAAATTCGAATTGTATTCGAATTTAAAATGCATAATTTCAGTTAGGGTGAAGAAAAGCTATTTGCCTCTCTTCTGAGGCCTCAAGATCGTGCATCGAGCAAAATATTACTGCACGTTTATTCAAAGCATTAGAATACATGACTGTGAAAAAACAACAATATTTAAAATAATGTTTATGAACCAATTATTATTAATTAAGTTGCTTAAAGAACTATAAACAAAACAGCGTCATGCATGCATGCATTGTTAAATAAATAAAAAGGGCGGAAAACCAGTCACACAGAATATATTTTTTCATTCAAAAACATGAGATGCAGTGGGATGGGGAACAAAAACCCAACATAAAGTCTCGAGATATATTTTTAGAAAATTAAATTAATACATTAATTTTACATGTCTTTCTAAACATGCGGCTCTCTTGTGCGAGACGCGAGTCCAACGGTGTCCCTCCGGAAAATGCGTGAAATATGCGTTCTATGTGAACGGCTTGGTTTAAGTTTTGATGTAAACAAGATCTTCTCCACGTTGATCTTCTCGCTCTCTCTCTCTTTTTTTTTTTTTTTTTTTTGTAGTGGCTTCAACTGGATAGGCTAACATAACCTTATAATGCAATGCCACATACGTCGTCATCGCATCTCATGCGCCACTGATAAAGCTCAAGTATACTTCGACGTTTTTGCATTCGAATGTGGATTTTTATTTTAAATTCGACGAATATTCGAAAAAACAATTTTTTTGACAGCCCTAGAAAATCGCCTATGCGATTTGTTGTTATTTAAATTTAATCGTAAACACAGCCATGTTGAAGCCTGCAGTTAATGTTTTGCATTATGGCAGTCCACTCTGCTTATTGTTTTTCGAAAATGTTGCACTCCTGTTTGTCATTGTGCACGTAACTTCACGCCAATAAATCATCAGAAATATTGAATCTTTGCATTCCTCCTGCCTGTTGTCCGTGGATTTACCTATATTTGGTGTTATTTGCCATATAAAACTTATTTAGACATGCAAAATTGATTTTACAATCGATTCAATGAACACTTGTCACTCAAATCAAACAGGATTTTTTTTCACAAAAGTGACAACCCAAGAAAGCGAAGTAAACGGTCTCTCATTTGTAGGTTGCATTGACACTTAGCGGTGGATGCAAGTAAAACAGTACCTCATTTTTTTTCTTCTCACCTGAAATTCATGCAATAAACATGTTTTTGACAAAGATTTCAATTTGTTTGTGCTTCCGGTTTGCCAGTACATGGGAAAGTAGACCAAGACGCCGTTGTCATTGGAGGAGAGGCCCCACAATGCTGAACAAACAGCTTTTTAGAGAAAACAGCTTATCATTTAATGAATCGACAGCCTATCTGCTAATCTTCAACATGTTTTACACTAAACAATACTTTTGGATTATTATTCCTTAGAGATTACCATGAAGTCACTGACTTTTTGCGACAGGTGGGATTCTGTTTACGGATTTCTCATTCATTCCTATGGTATCCATATACAGCAATTTATTGTTGCACAAATCTGACTGCAGTTAAATGACGTCAAGGCTGTAATGTGATTGGTTATTAAGGCACACGTGATACAAATTAGCCGTTATGCTTTCTCCAATAGTAAGTAATCCAGACCCTCTCATAAGAAAACCTCTTGAACAAACCTAATGATGTGCACCAAATGAGTTGCTGTAGAAATCTAATACTTTAATGGTTGCGGATGAAACGGCTAAACACAATAGCCAACATAAACGTGATGACGTGAAAGAAAACCTCATCGGGTTTGAAAGGGTGGCTCAATTAAGTTGTGGAAATAGCAGATGAGCACAGAATGGTAACAAAACTCAGAGATATTTACAGTCACACAGGTGTAGTAGTAACTCTACTCTAAACTCTACTTGGAATACTGTACAAGAACTCACGTTCCCTTTTTCAAAATATTTAACTTACAAATCTCAGTAAAATGCTCCAGTTGGTTTTCTATTCTATCATTTTAAATGATTCAGTCTGCATCATAAACCTAATAATTGACCTTAAAAAGGGAATTCATGGGCAACATCTGCTTCATATCATATAACAAAGAGCCAAAGGTTTTTTTTTATGTAATAGAATTTCTTGCCAACACAGCACTGTAAAAAAAATAATAATAATTCAGGTAACCAAAAATGTGAATTTAGTTACATGGAGGCACAAATCAAATATAAATACTGTATTTGTTGCAGTATTTTTCAAAAGTTTGGGCCAGTAAGTTTAATATAATCATACACTTATGCACTTCTAATGTTACAAAAAATTTCCATTCAAATACAGTATTTTTCAACTTTCCATTCAAAGAAAGCATCAGTTTCCACAAAAATCATCAACCAGCACAACTGCACAGAAACAATTAAAGATGAAAATGACTTTACATTTTAATATTGTAAAAATATTACCGTATTTAACAGGATTGATCAATAAATATGGCCTTTGTGAGCATAAGAGACTTCCGTCAAAAACAGGAAAAAGATAAAAAAAATTTCTGGACATTGTGTACTTAAAGTTATGGATGTATAAAACAAAAACTAAGATTACCAAGTGACTTATAGTGTAGGGTGCCAGATCTCACCTCAAACCTCCTTATCGAGCAGCAGTCTCTTCCTCCTCTTCCTCATCATCCAGAATGGTGTTCTCCAGCCAGTTGACTGAGGAAACTGATGTGCTGTGTCTTTTGTGTCTGAGTCTGTTCATTTTCTAGATCTGAGATGGGTGCAGGTGACCAGTGCTGATGAAGTCTTAAAAGTGATGAAACTGGGCTAAAGGAACCAGAGCATCTCCAGAACTAAACTCAATCTTCTCTCCAGCAGGAGGTACACTACACTAATTCTGTAACTCCACATGTATCCATCTTTTTGCAGTTGGTGTTGTATGCATGTTATTCTGACTATTTTCTCTGTCTGGATCCTGAAGGTGGAAGATGTGGGAAGATCCTGAGAGGAATCAGTCATTTCTTTATCAGGATCCGGACAGGGAAAATACTGTGGCTAGAAATTAGACAAAGAGGACATGAAGTCAGAATAGCATGCATATAGCACCCACTGCAATAAAACAGATAAAGGTGAAGTTCCAGAGTGTACCTCCTGCTGGAGAGAAGATTGAGTTTAGTGCTGGAGATGCTTTGGTTCCTTTTGCCCAGTTTAATCACTTTTAAGGCTTTATCAGCACTGCTCACCTGCACCCATCTCAGATCTAGAAAATTAACAAAATACAGTTATGAGCAAAGACACACAAAGTCTGACACACAGTACATCAGTTTCCTCAGTCAACTGACTGAAATCACCCTTAACACATGGAAATGCTGGCTTAACACCTGGCTGGACAGTTTAAATTTTTATACATCCCAGGCAAAAAGAAAATACAAACGAGAGAGTTCAATGATAACAATTGAAATAATTGCTCTTTGGAATAATCCATTGAAGAAATGTCAGAGTAATCTCAACAGCACATGGTTCTAGCAACACCAAGGTCATGGGTTCAATTCTCAAGGAATGCATGAACAGATAAAATGCATAACTTGAACAGAATGGAAGTCTTTTTGGAAAGTGTCATGTCAAATGTATAAAGTAGATAGGTGTATGAAACTGCAGCCTTATGACATGCATTTGTTGTAAGCAAAACTTTACAGCAGGGTTCAAATGAAGAGTTTGGTTCCAAAATGCGATAAACACCATTAAAAAAAAAAATCTAGCAAAATCTGTATTGTATCTGGTCGGTATTGAAAAGTCATTTTAATTTGATGCTATTAAGTCATGTTTACTGCCTTATTTTCTAAACCGTTACAAACGCCAGTCTCCCTTTTTTGCAGAATGTGATATATCCGCTCAACCAATCACAGCGCACCATTCCACAGACTGTATACAGTAACAACCAATCACAGGGCACCATTCCACAGACTGTATACAGTAACAACCAATCACAGTGCACCATTCCATGCACTCTACACAGTAATGGCAGTGCTTTGAATACACCCGCCATCCTAGTTTTCCTCATCTACTTTGTACTTTGTGATCAACAAACAAGGTCTGCACGATAAATCACATGTGTCTCGTCAGTAAAGCCGGTTCTGTGATTAATAGTACCGGTAAATCTCCTGCACATGCTTTCAGGTGGAAATTATTCAGATGCATTTAATAAACCAGCCATAGATCAGTGACAAGCTATGTTATATCACGCTCATTAGATGAATCGCATTCACGTGTCATTGTTAGTGTGTTTAGTAATGCCATTTATGTTTTTGTTAATACAGCACACAGCAATAGTCAACTAAATGAATGTAACATGCCAAAGATTAATGCACTTTTGGATGTTGAATGTGTTAACAAAGACCAGAGAGCACACACTAAAACAATGACAAGCCATATAAACTGTAAAGATGTTTTGTGTGAAACAGAAGTTTGTGGGGTTCATAATAGCAGATCAAAAAAAATCAGGAAATGCTTCACACACAAACTACTGACAAACACACACATGCACGCACACACACACACACACACACACACACACAAACATTGAGCAGTTTCTCCACTTACAGATCAATCCAGATGCACTGATGATGATTAAGAGAAAACAAAAGGAAAGACCACAGAGTCCATTTGGACTAAAAACAAAACAAAAAAGAGGGAATCAGGTTTGTGATTTGTGTTTATGATTGCACATTTATGATGTTTGCTTGTATTCCAACAAGTCATTTCATAAGTTAATGTCATTGAGAACACAGAGAACCCTGTAAATGTGATGAGAAATGATAGAGAAATGTTTCTCTTAGTGAATCTGAGTAAAAGATCTCTTTTGAAACTCAAGCTGAATCATGTAAGTGGTCCTTGGTCTTTTCTTCTGGAGAAAATGAGCAGTGCAGAAGCTCAAATCAATGTTTTAAGTTATGATAAGCAGAATACAGAATAATTATAATAGCAGAATCACATCACATCACATATTAAGTGTAACAATGGTTAGAAAAACATACACTTGACATTTTAGGGAACCGTCTCCAATAAAAAAAAAAGAAGAGGAAATATTAATGACAAAACAAATCCAATTCTATTTGAAACAGTAAGAGTGCAAAAGCCAGATACAGTTCTTGTGATCAATACATGATTTGTGAGGAGACAGAATCAGGGAGAGTGTTCTGTAATGAAACACGTGTAAATCACCTCCGTCACGTCTGATTCCTGTAAGACAAACGCAAATGGATAAGATTATTCATATTAAATAAACAAATACAATGCATATGAGAGGCGTCAAATGGAGTATTACAGAATCAGTGAATATTATGGGATACAAGTCTGTGTTTATTGCACTGAATGAGTGTTTTGTGTTTGTGTGTAATGTGTAAAAATCACTGACTCTCTGGAGTTGGTACTTTCTGAATAAGTTATTACTTCATGACGGCAAAAAAAAAAAAAAAAAAGTTGTTCTTTACAGTATGAATCAGAGGCGTAGGCAGAATTATATTTTTGGTCATGCCTGGGCAAAAGTGAGTGGGGCTTGTAGCCTAACTAATCAATATTCAAGGTAATTTCAATCTTATTTTCTTTGATCCTATTGAAAAATAAACACACAGTAAAACTGTGACGTCTCTGTCACCATCACGAACGTTCCCACTGCCAACATAACCTAAAATCATTCACAATAGCGCCCAAAACTGTTAGTGTATATTTTAAATTTCATTTTATCACATATTATATTTACTTAAATGTAGCCTATTCAAGGCACTGTATTTCCTCATCATACTTCCTCCAGTACATAACTAAAGTGTATAAAGTTATTTTATTTAGAAAAGTCATGTTTGTGATTGTTGTATAATTAGTTTTTATGAAATTAATAGACTTACGTATAGCATCAGTCACAAAATGTATCTAAAATGATCTTTGTGAGGAGGACTGGCAAGATCTGGTCTTAATTCTTTAGACACAGAACACTAAACGACTTTAAACAACACTTTAAATTTTGTTTCTTCCACATAAAGTTCTTCTAAAATGTTACTAACAAATTAAGAAAATAAATCTGGGAATTATTGGATTGTTAGATTTCATATCAGTAGCGGTTGAGGAATCAAAAGTAGCAGCTGTTTTATGGATGATAACTGTAATATTATACAACTATTCGAAAATCTGGAATCTGAGGGTGCAAAGAAATCACAATATTGAGAAAATCATCTTTAAAGTTGTCCAAATGAATTCTTAGCAATGCATATTACTCATCAAAAATTACGTTTTGCTATATTAACAGTAGGACATTTTCTAAATATCTTTACAGAAGGTGATCTTTACTTAATATCCTAATGATTTTTGGCATCAAAGAAAAATTTATCATTTTGACCCATACAATGTTTTTTTGGCTAGTGCTACAAACATACCCCAGAGACTCAAGACTGCTTTTGTGCTCCAGGGTCACATATACTATTGTTATGTGATATATAACATTTCTGAATGGTTATAAATGTAAGACTCTTACTCTCATTAGTCCCGTGTGTTTGTAGAGTAATGCAGCAGCTGGAGTCTCGTCTTCATGAACTGTAATGACAGACACGTTCAGTCAAAACATGAAGAATATTGGTGATTCACTATTATTTTTACAGATGTGTGAGCTGTAGATTCACTTGACCTGCGTCTCTGCGTTTCCTGCAGATACAAAACAACACAATCACAGCTACAATCACCAGAGATCCAGCAGCAACAGCAGAGATCAGCACTATTAGCAGAGATCCTGAGTGTGCTGTTGACACAGCTAAACACAGACAGTCATTAGTGTGAATGAATAAGTCAGTCTGATCTACAACAAAAGATAGACATCAGCTCTGCTGTACCTGCACATGTGTGACAGAGCTGAGTGATGTCCAGATGTTGAGTCTGGTTGCTGATGGGATTGTTGAGCACACAGCTGTAGCTGTTTTTATCCTGATATTCCACCTCCAGAGGTAGAGAGAGACTGATGCTGAGATCAGACACACTGATGCTGGACAATAAACTGTTTCCTTTGTACCAGGAGAGAGTCACATGACTCACATTCACCACTGAACACAGCAGTGAACAATTCTGCTGTGAGGATGATGAGGATGATGAAGAACAGTTTCTGCTGATGACAGGAACAGGCAGACGAGCTGAAAACATGAGAGAATAGATTAAATGTAACAGTAATTCATGGTCTGTTTCATCAGTCAGTGTTTAATGCAAAATTCATCTTAATTTATTTCTCAAGATTTATAACAGATTAATATTTAATAACATTACATTGTTGAGGATGATAATAAAAACACTGTTACTTCAGACGAGAATCACATCACAACAGAAACTAATGCTGCTGCTGTTTGTTTTTTACTTATTAATTTCTGTGATTAACTTTTGTTTCTTTAACATGTTAAAATTCTGAAAGTAACTCTCTGTAAATGTTTGGTCGTCTAGAGGTCAGATATAAACCTGCGTGCTTCTTCAGTGATGTGTGATCCATTACTCACAGCGTCACTGTATACACCTCTACAAGACACACACAGCTGAATGACGGCTATGAAACAATACAGGAAGTGGAAAAAATACTTTATCTCACACTGAAGATGACGTGATGTCAAAAACATTTTGTCTTTTCTTTTTTTTTATTGTATCTGAATAAATGTTTTTAAAGATGTTTAAGAAAATAAAAGAAGAGAAGAGTGATCAAATAATTTTTCATGCATCTTGCAGCACAAATGACTCAGTAGTTGTGACTCACCATAGACAGTAACTCTGAATCTGTTTGTGCTCGGGTTCGTGCCTTTGATGGTTACATTATAAAGTCCAGAGTCTGTGCTTCTGGTGTTAGTGATGGTCAGAGATCCAGTCTGATGATCCAGCTTCAGTCTGTCTCTGAATCTCTCCTCAGGTGTAGAGAAGCTTCCAGTGTCTTTATCAAATAAAGCTATACGAGTCTCTGGACGTCCAAATGTCCATGTTATCAGATCATGTGCCTTTAGTTCAGAAACACCAGATTCTAGAGAGACTGAATCTCCTTCCGTCACCATCTTCACTACATCTGTATCACCAAACACACCTGAAGAACATAAAGAAAATATTAAGACTTTAAAAAAGTGCTTTTGATTTACTAAAGTAAACTGTTTAAATTTACATTTGAAATCAATAACATCCAAAACAATCATTTGAGCTCCACGCATCATACACAGAAAACACTTTTACTGCAGATGAGAATCACGTCACACTGAAACTAAAGCTGCTGCTGTTTGAGCTTCAGTCATTTATATAAAGGACATTTCACTGAACCTGAAGAAAAACTGAATTCATAAAAACACATTTCAAACTCACCAACCAGACGCCACAAACACAAACAGAAGCAGAATCTGTCAAACATCTTCAACAGTTTCAGTCCACAAATATGAAGACAAACTCTTCAGAACTGGTTCAGTAATAAAATGACAGATGAGCTGATGAGAGACGGATCTGTAGTAAAGTCATGAGAAACTCTACTGTCAGCTGAAATAACTGCACAACTAGAAGTGTTAAACCGTGTGAACATCCAGCTCTTTTTAGCTGATTTCACAACATGTTAATTTTGTCACTTTTAGCTCCAGCAGAGCACAGCTTCCTCTTCGGGTCAGGTTTGTTGTTTTCAACAGAAATAAACTGAATCATAAGATGATCAGAGTCTAGAGAAGGTGCGAGTGTCTTAAAGCAGTGTTTGATCTTGTAGCCGCACTGGGTTGTACATTATAATAACTCAAATGATATATAGGGAATTTTAATAATTAATCAGGTATATGATTAATATATATATCTCATATGACAGTTACATTAAAATTATTGAAGATGAAAAATAGGTCAATTGTATATATCAATAACTCATTACAAGGCACTGTACTTTACTCATTAATATGTCAATATTCCATTCTTCATATCAATTATAGTGATAATTAAGTTTTGTGCTCCAGGGTCACATATACGTAGTCATGTATTACGTAGTATATTTTCTGTGTTGATGTGCGTGACCGTGCATCTCTCTTTTCTCATGATCATTTCACACTTTCTGAACACCGCGAACACTTTTAGCTCCAGTAGACCACAGCTTCCTCTTCAGGCCAGTCTTGTCGTTTACAGCCGAAAAAAACTGACAATAACATGATCAGAGGTTAGAGAAGTTAAATATGTTAATTTAAAAATAAAAAAAGGTATGGACAGTGACAAACTATTTTTTGTTTAACCACTTCAGCCGTTATTTTGATTTTTTGAGAATTAGGCATATGCAATATTGGACCCACCGGTGGGTCCCCAGAGTTGATGTGGTTAATAATAAAATAGGAAAGAAAAGTATGTGCTGTGTGGCCAAGTATGGAACTTGTGCTCTGCATTTCACCAGTCTGCACACACACAGCAGAGAACGTGAACACACACACACACACACACACACACACCAGGAGCAGTGGGGGTTCGGTGCTCAAGGGTCTCACCTCAGTCGTGGTGTTTAGGGTGGTAAAGAGTGCTGTTCATTCACTCCATCCACCTACAATCACTGCTGGACCTGAGACTCGAACCCACAACCTCTGGGTTACAAGCCAAATCTCTAACCTTCAGGCCATCTTTACTTCTTGTATTGTTTCATCGATGTAACCATTCTGTAGTTAAGGTTCTCTTAAGGATGTCCTTAACTTTATTAGTGTGATGGAAAATACCACATTCACAAAACATGATGCCTTAACTTTGAACCCAATCATAAAATATTCACTTCTGATTTACTTTTACTAAACAGCAAAAGATAAAAAAAATATCCAGTCTTATAGGAAAATATCAAGAATAAGTGGTAACTTTTATAATATTTATTTATTTTGTTTTAATTTCACGTAATTATGTATTTATTAGTTTTTACCGTATTCCTCACTTGTTCTTGTTCTATTGTTTATGTGTATCCTTGTGATATTGTTAATACATAATAATAAGTGTAATAAAACATGCAGAGACTCTTGAAGCTCAGAGTGAGAAACTTTATTGATAAAGACAAGCAAATACAGATGACAAATGGACAGCAGTAATAAAGTCTTTATAAATGTGTTTTACGTATCTGAGGAATAGTCAGGAACTCACCATAACTCTAGCTGCGTAAAAAAAAAAGCATATCAAAAGGTAGAACACTTAAAGAAAGTCTTCACACTCTACTAAAAAAGAAATCATCAGGTGTGAGATAAGAGCAATACTTTACTGAAAAAAGGGTCAAACGCTGACCTTTGTCACTGCCAAGCTAACAACATTTGAGATGAGCACAATCTGCACAGAACTCATCACCGGAGATCACTGTGAGATGCATGCTGGTTAGAAATGTGTCCGAGTTCAGTCTGATGCTCTGATATCACTCGCTGACGACACAGTTTACTGCTCACTGATTCAGACAGCCGTGATGTTGCTTTCTCTTCTAAAACTAATAATTTTTATCTGATTTCACGTGATTATGTGTTTCAATTATGCATGAATATTCCCAAACACTATGACAGTGCTATCTGTGTGTGAAATATGTGATTGTTGGCATAAGTGATTTCTAAAAAATTCTAAAATACATGTTTGTATTAGGCTAAAGTGAAAATGGATTATAAAGAGTCCAAGGAATAAATATGGGTCCCACTTTATATTGTGTCCCTAATATCTGTACTTACACAGTAACTATGTGTGTGTAGTACGTAACACAGTGTAAGTACACACTGGTACATAGTATTTACAGCTGTAATACTTCTGTAACTACACACATGTAACAGACCACCGAATGGTTTGCGTAAGTACAAATGTGTAACAGGAAATATATAACTACATTTCGTAACAACAATATGTATAAGAGTAATTGGAGCCATTTGATCCAGGGGGTGAGATGCTAGTGATGTGTAAAGTGGGAGGAGTTGGAGTTGGACTGTAATACCAGTGTACTTACAAGGTAACTAACTTCTCAGGAACTGAACTGTCCACTTAATATAAAGAGTAACATTCTGGACAACAACCACAATGTATATGTAAAGCCTAACTTACTGACCACTGCTGTGTAACGTCAGAGTAATTACATGATAAAGCTAATATAAAGTGTAACACTTTCTTTACCAAAAAGTGTTGTTACCAATGTCCTGTTACACATTTATACTTACACATAACATTCAGTGGGTTGTTACGTAAGTGTAGTTACACAATCATTACATCTGTAGATACGATGTAGCAGTGTGTACACATCTAGTTATTGTGTAAGTTTACAAGTATTATGGACACTTAATATAAAGTGGGAGCCACTTATTTCACTCCTCTGCTCTCTGCAGCCGTAACTCTCGTCTAAAGTCAAAGTCCCTTTAGACAAGTCATTTCACTCGGCGGCCATCTTTGAAACGTCTCTCTGGGAAGTACAGCTTCTATATCTTTATATCTCTACTTTTACATCAAACACTCCAAAACTGTTCGCCAAGCTTACGATGCAATTGCATAATTGAAATCACCAATGAAATCTGACAACAACTGTGTCATAAATGTTGTTTATTTTGCTCAAATAGCAAACATGTCTCCGAATGCTGACTGTTTCTATAGCAACCGGGACTTCTAACAGCAGCTGCAGTGATGCAATGACTTACTTTTTCTTTTACTTTTACTTTGATGTCATACACCGATGCGTCTGCGCAGCTCTGCTTCAAATCTAACGCAGGAGTCATCTTAATAAAGGAACCGCATGATTACACAGATCACATGATCAAACAAACCTAGATATAGTAAATAATCCAAACTAAATGTTGAACAGCAGTCTATCTGAGGGAAATACAAACAATAGTCTATATTTTAGTTTGACACTATAGACCGTGTAAGCTCAAATAATCATCAAATATTTATTATTACAAAAATGCGAGAAGAACCTTTGAAAGTTCAGGGTTCTGCTTTAGATTGCAAAAGAATAAAGCTATAAATTAATCTCACAAATATTTATATATGCAGTATTTTGTGAGAAATTACCTCATCACTCATGTAGCTGTGGATCTGTGCGTGATCTTAGATGTGTTTTATTTGATTTGACATCAAAGTACCGAGAGAGTCGCAGTGAGCAGACGGCTTCTTATGCTTTCGGTTCACTCTTCGATCGCTCATCGGTCTCTGCATCGCTACTTCTAGTCAAACACACCTCTAGTTCAGCTCTTCTGGATCTGATGTCATAAACCAGAAGAAGGACAGTAGCCACGCCCACCAGAGCAGAGAGGACCAATCGGATCACAGCTTCAGTAGAACCACAGCAGTGGACAGAGTCTGAGGAATAAAAACACCAAACTGAGATCAGATCAGTCAATAAACATTAATATCAGCGCCGACATCAACTAATATCAGCGCTGCTGTACCTGCAGATGTGTGACAGAGCTGAGTGATGTCCAGATGTTGAGTCTGGTTGCTGATGGGATTGTTGAGCACACAGCTGTAGCTGTTTTTATCCTGATATTCCACCTCCAGAGGTAGAGAGAGACTAATGCAAGGATCAGACACACTGATGCTGGACAATAAACTGTTTCCTTTGTACCAGGAGAGAGTCACATGACCCACATTCACCACTAAACACAACAATGAACAATTCTGCTCTGAGGATGATGAGGATGATGAAGAACATTGTGAAGAGTCTCTGCTGATGACAGGAACAGACAGACGAGCTGAAAACATGAGAGAATAGATTAAATGTAACAGTAATTAATGGTCTGTTTTATCAGTCAGTGTTTAATGCTTAATTCATCTTAATTTATTTCTCAAGATGTTTAATAACATTGCATTGTTGGGGAGGATAAAAATGTCATGAAAATGCTCTCTAGAAGAGGGAACGAGTACTGCGTCTTAGCTAAGACGCTATGGGAAAAGTCTCTTTTCACGAAATACTGAAGCAAAAAATTATCCTTAATTTTGAATTTTTGTAAAGCGCATTTGCAGCAGTACACAGCCATAGGCGAGACGGCTCGCTCGCTCATTGGCTGCTCTGCGGCAACTGCACAGCCTATCGAGCGCAGGCTGATGCAACATCAGACCAATAAGGGCGCATCGCTCGAAAAGGAGCTCGAAAAGTCTGACTCACCTGATTTATTTAATCACCGAAGCGAACCAGAGTGAATCGTATGCACGGCAGAGAACGCAGTACTCGTTCCCTCTTCTAGAGAGAACCGAGGTTACGTTAGTAACCGACAGAGGTGGGTAGAGTACCCAAAAACTGTACTCAAGTAAAAGTAAAAGTACTTCTAGAAATATTTACTCAAGTAAAAGTAAAAGTACTAGTCTTGAATAGTTACTTGAGTAAGAGTAAAAGAGTATCGGATAAAAAATCTACTCAAGTAGTTAGTTACTAGTTACTTTGGGTCATATATACTGAGCCTATTTTTATTTAGATATACAGATAAAATGTATGTAATGTATGTGTGTGTGTATAAATGTATATATTTCATCATCCTTTACTCCAATTTATGTAATTTATTATAAAAGCTTGTCTGTTTACTTAAGTAACAGATATAGGTATCATGCCATAACATATTTTTAATACGACTGACTTTATATTAAATGTGAATTTAACATTGAAAGTTAATGTGATTTAAATATTGCTACTAATCTTTCATTGTTCAGAAAGAGAGCAAATAACATTTACATTATTAAAGGTAATTTTCACTGACAGTCTAGATTTCAATCACTCTCAGAAACTCCCATTAAAATCACTGAAACTGTTAACACTGTGAAATCAATATCTTAATTAAAGATTCGTACACACATCTGCACTTTGTTGTTTCTGATGAGAGAATTTGCCAGAAAGAGGTATTCAGTCAGTGAGCGAGTGAAGGAAGCACCGGCATTTTAGCGATGACTCATCTGAACGCCTCTGATTGGCCAATGCTTTAATAAGCCCCAAAGAATCATGTGTGATTGGTTATAATGCGCAGCGCTGTATAAACGCATCTATCTCTGGCTCAGCGCCAGCAAGCAATCACAGATCTGAATTTAGCAGCTGACTTGCACCAGTGTGATTGTATTAAAATTAATAAAATCTTAATCGGCTATTTTTTGTCTTTTGGAAGCTTCATTCAACTTGACTCCCCTCTGTTATAAGCCACACACATACAACAAACTAATGTCACAGTGGTATCGTGTACTGTAATCGAATGTAGCCCAAGTTATTACCTGTTAAACAGTAGACAGCACATGCGGTGTTCATCTAATAAGGATCTCCATCGCTAGCAAATAATAACCTTTGCAGATTTCAATTCAGTGCAGTTCCAGCCACGTTTTCAACGCTCTTTCTGTTCTTAAACGTTACAACTCCGAGTGAACCACTTCAGATGCTCAGCGCGTGCGGCAGGGAACTGAACGACTCATTCAAACTGATTCATGAACCAATTCACTCGTTTGCCAATTGGTTTGATCAAGCCTTTGAACAGTATTGACTCAAAAGAATGAATCATTTGCGATTGGGCATCGCTCATTGCCCAGAGAAAAGTAGACGGCGCGTTTGGAATAAACTGAAGCATTATAACATTTATTGCATTAAGATAAAGTAACGAGAGGAGCGTCGCCCACAGTAACGAAGTAAAAGTACAGATTTTCCCCAAAAAATTTACTCAAGTAAGAGTATAAAGTACCCATCTTTAAATATACTCCGAAAAGTATTCGTTACCCCAAAAAATTACTCAAGTAAATGTAACGAAGTAAATGTAACTCGTTACTACCCACCTCTGGTAACCGAGTACGTTCTCTTACGAGAGTTCTCTCGTACTGCGTCTTAGCTAAGACGCTACGGGAACCCCATGTAAAACGCTGTGCGCGCAGGGATCACACACCAATAAACCTGAAGCAACGCCCAGGATTTACAGTGCACAGTCACCCGAGGGACTCACAGAGAGTCCAGGACAGGAGGCGGGGGGGAGCCCTCCGTCCCATATCTAGCAGCACCCGTAGATGCGGCAATATGACATCACACAGTCGAGGCAAGGCCTGACCAATGTGGCAATGCAGGTCTTACACAATACTGCCCATATAACAGTCGGCAGCGAATAATGCTCACGAACTCAGAATTCCCATCAGGGCCCTGATTCGACTATACCGACAGCAGCCTTGCTTGCTTGCCCAACCTGCCGCCATACATATAGCCTGCAAGGAGATCCCAGTAGACCACGCCCACGACGAGGCGACGCCCCTTGTGGAGTGTGCTCTGACGCCCAGTGGGCACTGAAGGCCCCTGGAAGCGTAAGCTAACGCTATAGCGTCAACTATCCATCTGGATAGAGTCTGTCTCGAAACAGCCATTCCCTTGGAACGTCCACTGAACGAGACAAACAGCTGCTCGGTCTGTCGAAAGACAGCGGAGCGAGACACATAAGCTCTTAAAACCCCAACAGGGCAAAGAAGACTCGAGTCTCCATCCTCTCCTGACACCGACAGGGCAGACAGGGCAATAACCTGAGCCCGAAACGGCGTGTTGAGGGACTTCGGCACATAACTGTGCCTAGGTTTGAGTATGACCCTTGAGTCAATAGGCCCAAACTCCAAGCACGACTGGCTCACTGAGAGCGTGTGCAGGTCACCCACACGCTTCACTGAAGCGAGAGCCAACAAGAATACTGTCTTGAACGACAGATGCTGGAGGCTAATCGATTGGATAGGCTCAAAAGGGGGACCCTTCATGGCCTCCAAAACCGCCGCGAGGTCCCATATAGGGACTGACGGAGGTCTGGGAGGATTCAGCCTCCTAGCTCCTCTAAGGAAGCGGATGACCAAATCGTTCCTTCCTATTGAGTGACCGAGCGCTGTTTCAGAAAACGCTGCGATGGCCGCCAAATAAACTTTGAGCGTGGATGGGGCTCTGCCCTTATCCAACAGCTCCTGTAGGAAGGAGAGAACCTCCGTCACCTCACAACTAAGATGTGAACATCCCCGAGCTGTGCACCAGCTGGAGAACACCGACCACTTCGAGGCATACAGCCATCATGTCGACGGAGCTCTAGCCTGAGTGATGGTATTTAGCACTCCCACTGAGAGATCAGCGGGTAACCGTTGAGCGCCCACACATTGAGGGACCACAACTCCGGTTGAGGTCGCCAAATCGAGCCCCTGGCCTGCGAGAGGAGGTCCCTCCTCAACGGCACTGGCCACGGGGCGATGTCTGCTAACTGCATCAAATCTGGGAACCATGGTTGGTTCTTCCAAAAAGGTGCTACAAGCAGTATTGAACATCTCGTTTCTCTCACCCGCTCTATCACCTGCGGAAGGAGGGAGACGGGAGGGAAAGCATAAAGCGGGCAGCACGGCCATCTCCGTGACAGCGCGATTTCGTTCTTGGAAAAGAACGCAGGGCAGTGAGCGTTTTCGTGGGACGTGAAGAGGTCCACCTCTGCCCTGCCAAATCTCTCCCACAACAGCCGGACTGTTTGCGGGTGTAGAGACCATTCGCCCGTGGGAATGTTGTTTCTGGACAGCCTGTCTGGACCCAGATTCTATAGCCCAGGCACATGAACTGCCCTCAGCGAGCGCAAGTTGCGCTGAGCCCAAACCAGGAGGCGTTCCGTCAGCCTGTACAGGTTTGGGACCCGAGACCGCCCTGGCGATTTATGTAGGACACCACAGACATGTTGTCCGAACGGACTAAGACGTGGCGGCCCTTGATTCGGGGACAAAAGTGCGTCAGTGCGTTCTCCACTGCCAGCATTTCAGTGTCAGTGTCACCTTTATTTATATAGCGCTTTAAACAAAATACATTGCGTCAAAGCAACTGAACAACATTCATTAGGAAAACAGTGTCAATAATGCAAAAATTATAGTAAAAGGCAGTTCATCATTGGATTCAGTTATGTCATCTCTGTTCAGTTAAATAGTGTCTGTGCATTTATTTGCAATCAAGTCAACGATATCGCTGTAGATGAAGTGTCCCCAACTAAGCAAGCCAGAGGCGACAACACCGGTGACGAAATTCGGTGACAGAATGGAGAAAAAAACCTTGGGAGAAACCAGGCTCAGTTGGGGGGCCAGTTCTCCTCTGACCAGACGAAACCAGTAGTTCAATTCCAGGCTGCAGCAAAGTCAGATTGTGCAGAAGAATCATCTGTTTCCTGTGGTCTTGTCCTGGTGCTCCTCTGAGACAAGGTATCTGTATCTGGGGCTCTAGTTGTCCTGGTCTCCACTGTCTTTCAGGGATGTAGAGGTCCTTTCTAGGTGCTGATCCAGCATCTGGTCTGGATACGTACTGGATCCGGGTGACTGCAGTGACCCTCTGATCTGGACACAGACTGGATCTGGTGGCCACGGTGACCTCGGAACAAGAGAGAAACAGACAAATATTAGCGTAGATGCCATTCTTCTAATGATGTAGCAAGTACATAGGGTGTTATGGGAAGTGTTTCCGGTTCCGGTTTACCTAATTAATGCAGCCTAAAAATCCTTTAACGGATTTGGATAATAAAAGCATATTAGTATGTTATGTGTATGCCAGGTTAAAGAGATGGGTCTTTAATCTAGATTTAAACTGCAAGAGTGTGTCTGCCTCCCAAACAATGTTAGGTAGGTTATTCCAGAGTTTGGGCGCCAAATAGGAAAAGGATCTGCCGCCTGCAGTTGATTTTGATATTCTAGGTATTATCAAATTGCCTGAGTTTTGAGAATGTAGCGGACGTAGAGGATTATAATGTAAAAGGAGCTCATTCAAATACTGAGGTGCTAAACCATTCAGGGCTTTATAAGTAATAAGCAATATTTTAAAATCTATGCGATGCTTGATAGGGAACCAGTGCAGTGTTGACAGGACCGGGCTAATATGGTCATACTTCCTGGTTCTAGTAAGAACTCTTGCTGCTGCATTTTGGACTAGCTGTAGTTTGTTTACTAAGCGTGCAGAACAACCACCCAATAAAGCATTACAATAGTCTAACCTTGAGGTCATAAATGCATGGATTAACATTTCTGCATTTGACATTGAGAGCATAGGCCGTAATTTAGATATATTTTTGAGATGGAAAAATGCAGTTTTACAAATGCTAGAAACGTGGCTTTCTAAGGAAAGATTGCGATCAAATAACACACCTAGGTTCCTAACTGATGACGAAGAATTGACAGAGCAACCATCAAGTCTTAGACAATGTTCTAGGTTATTACAAGCAGAGTTTTTAGGTCCTATAATAAACACCTCTGTTTTTTCAGAATTTAGCAGTATGAAATTACTCGTCATCCAGTTTTTTATATCGACTATGCAATCCATTAGTTTTTCAAATTGGTGTGTTTCACCGGGCTGCAAAGAAATATAGAGCTGAGTATCATCAGCATAACAGTGAAAGCTAACACCATGTTTCCTGATGATATCTCCCAAGGGTAACATATAAAGCGTGAAGAGTAGCGGCCCTAGTACTGAGCCTTGAGGTACTCCATACTGCACTTGTGATCGATAGGATACATCTTCATTCACTGCTACGAACTGATGGCGGTCATATAAGTACGATTTAAACCATGCTAATGCACTTCCACTGATGCCAACAAAGTGTTCAAGTCTATGCAAAAGAATGTTGTGGTCAATTGTGTCAAACGCAGCACTAAGATCCAATAAAACTAATAGAGAGATACACCCACGATCAGATGATAAGAGCAGATCATTTGTAACTCTAAGGAGAGCAGTCTCAGTACTATGATACGGTCTAAATCCTGACTGGAAATCCTCACATATACCATTTTTCTCTAAGAAGGAATATAATTGTGTGGATACCACCTTTTCTAGTATCTTGGACAGAAAAGGGAGATTCGAGATTGGTCTATAATTAACCAGTTCTTTGGGGTCAAGTTGTGGTTTTTTGATGAGAGGCTTAATAACAGCCAGTTTGAAGGTTTTGGGGACATATCCTAATGACAATGAGGAATTAATAATAGTCAGAAGAGGATCTATGACTTCTGGAAGCACCTCTTTTAGGAGCTTAGATGGTATAGGGTCTAACATACATGTTGTTGGTTTAGATGATTTAACAAGTTTATACAATTCTTCCTCTCCTATGGTAGAGAATGAGTGGAACTGTTCCTCAGGGGGTCTATAGTGCACTGTCTGATGTGATACTGTAGCTGACGGCTGAATGGTTGCAATTTTATCTCTAATAGTATCGATTTTAGAGGTAAAGTAGTTCTTAAAGTCATTACTGCTGTGGTGTTGGGAAATGTCAACACTTGTTGAGGCTTTATTTTTCGTTAATTTAGCCACTGTATTGAATAAATACCTGGGGTTATGTTCGTTTTCTTCTAAAAGAGAAGAAAAGTAATCGGATCTAGCAGTTTTTAATGCTTTTCTGTAGGATATGTTACTTTCCCGCCAAGCAATACGAAATACCTCTAGTTTTTTTTTCCTCCAGCTGCGCTCCATTTTTCGGGCTTCTCTCTTTAGGGTGCGAGTATGCTCATTATACCATGGTGTCAAACTGTTTTCCTTAACCTTCCTTAAGCGTAAAGGAGCAACTTTATTTAAAGTGCTAGAAAAGAGAGAGTCCATAGTTTCTGTTACATCATCAAGTTGTTCTGAGGTTTTGGATATGCTAAGGAATTTGGATACATCAGGAAGATAACTTAAAAAGCAGTCTTTTGTGTTAGAAGTGATGGTTCTTCCATACTTGTAACAAGAAGTAGAATTTACAATTTTGGCTATATGAATTTTGCAAAGAACTAAATAATGATCTGAGATATCATCACTTAGCTGAATAATTTCAACACCATCAACATCAATTCCATGTGACAGTATTAAATCTAGAGTATGATTTCGACAATGAGTAGGTCCTGAAACGTGTTGTCTAACACCAATAGAGTTCAGAATGTCTATAAATGCTGATCCCAATGCATCGTTTTCATTATCAACATGGATATTAAAATCACCAACTATTAAAACTTTATCTGCAGCCAGAACTAACTCGGATGTAAAATTACCAAACTCTGTAATAAAGTCTGTATGGTGCCCTGGTGGCCTGTATACAGTAGCCAGTACAAACATAACAGGGGATTTATCATTAACATTTGTTTCTTTGGATAATGTTATATGAAGTACCATTACTTCAAACGAGTTATACTTGTAGCCTGCCCTCTGAGAAATCCTGAAAACGTTGTTATAAATTGAAGCAACACCTCCACCTTTGCCTTTTAGACGTGGCTCATGTTTATAACAGTAATCTTGGGGGGTGGACTCATTTAAAATAATGTAATCATCAGGTTTTAGCCAGGTTTCTGTCAAACAGAGTACATCTATATTATGATCAGTGATCATATTATTTACAAAAAGTGTTTTCGTAGAAAGGGATCTGATATTCAATAAGCCAAGCTTTATCATTTGTTTATCCATATTGCTTCTGTTTTTTATTTGTTGAACCTCAATTAAATTGTTAATCTTAACTTGGTTTGGACATTTTTTGTTTTTTCTAGTTCGGGGAACAGACACAGTCTCTATAGTGTGATATCTAGGTGAAAAAGTCTCTATGTGCTGAGAATTAACTGACCTCTGTGACGGGAGGCAGCTAGCAGAACGGTCGGTTTAGCCAGTCTGTCTGCTTCCTGACCTGGGCCCCGGTTAGTCAAGTATAAACACTAAGACTATTTGCCATATTTCTAGAGAGAAGAGTGGCGCCACCCCAGGAGGGATGAAGACCATCTCTTTTAAACAGGTCAGGTCTGCCCCAAAAGCTTGTCCAATTGTCTATGAAACCTATGTTATTCTGTGGGCACCACTTAGACATCCAGCCATTGAGTGATGACAATCTGCTATGCATCTCATCACCACGGTAAGCAGGGAGGGGACCAGAGCATATTACAGTGTCTGACATCGTGCTTGCAAGTTCACACACCTCTTTAATGTTATTTTTAGTGATCTCCGACTGGTGAAGTCGAACATCATTAGCGCCGGCATGAATAACAATCTTACTGTATTTACGTTTAGCATTAGCCAGCACTTTTAAATTTGCCAAGATGTCAGGCGCTCTGGCTCCCGGTAAACATTTGACTATGGTGGCTGGTGTCTCTATATTCACGTTCCGTACAATAGAATCACCAATAACTAGAGCACTTTCATCAGGTTTCTCAGTGGGTGCATCACTGAGTGGGGAGAACCTGTTTAATGTTTTGATCGGAACAAAAGAGCGGTGTTTTGACCCACGACTACGCTGCCTCACCGTCACCCAGTTGCCCTGCTGCTGGGGCTCTGTTTCCGGAACAGAACAATGTACAGGAATCCCTGAGCTAGACGCATCCAAAGCCGTATCTAGAGCCCTAACATTCTTACTGTCCTTAATTAAAGTTTGGATGCGTGTCTCTAATTTTGAAATCTTCTCTGTCAGTCTAACTATTTCCCTGCATTTATCACATGTGAATCCCTCATCAGCGACAGAGATAGATAAACTGTACATGTGGCAAGAGGTGCAAGTAACAATGACGGGAGAAGCCATTACTCACCGTGCTTGATGAAATATTCTTACTGCGGTTGTTTGATGAACTTGTGAAAAACTGGAGCGAGGGAGAGGAGAAAAGAAAACAGCGATAGGTTCGAATGAAAACGCTAATGACAAGCTAACGAGTGCTCCAGACAGTTGATATGTTGGAGCTTTTCCCGTTCTGACCACAGGCCAAAGGACGGTCTGCCCTCGAGCAGCGCTCCCCATCCTGAAGTGGAGGCGTCCGTCGACACCATCTTCACTTTCGAGGAAGTCCCCAGGCTTACACCTGATTGGTACCAGTCGTTTTCTGTCCAAGGTTTCAGGGCTGTAACGCAGCCCTGATCGACCTTGAGACGCAGTCGACCAGATACCCGCGCTGTCAGCCAGAACTGCAGGGGGCACATGCGGAGCAGGCCCAACTGCAGAACTGGAGATGCTGAGGCCCTGAGACCCAGCATCTTCTGACATTCTCTGAGCGAAACGGTCGCGCCGCAGCGGAGAGAACTCGCTGCGCGCTGAATGCCCAACGCGCGTTGTGGTGACAGCATCTTCTGACATTCTCTGAGTGAAACGGTCGCGCCGCAGCGGAGCGAACTCGCTGCGCTCTGAATGCCCAACGTGCGCTGCGCTGATACTGACCCAAAAACAGTATCGTCTGACTGGGGTTCAGCGAACTCTTCGTCCAGTTGACACTGAGAACGAGTTTCTCGAGGTGATCGAGTAAAATGGCCCTGTGCTCCACGAGCTCCGCTTGTGATTGAGCCAGAATCAGCCAGTCGTCCAAATAGTTGAGAGGAGCGAGCGCTGCGTCCATGCACCTCGTAAACGTACGAGGAGCTACGGACAAGCCGAACGGCAGGACTGTAAACTGGTATGCCTGGCCCTCGAAGGCGAATCTCAAGTATCGCCTGTGACTTGACACTATCTGTATTTGAAAATACGCGTCCTTCAGATCTATTGACATGAACAAGTCTCCTCTGCGAATATGCGCGAGGAGCTTCCTGGTTGTAAGCATTCTGAAACTGCGTTTCACCAATGCCTTGTTCAGCTATCTTAGATCCAGTATGGGCCTGAGACCCCCGTCTTTCTTGGGCACTAGAAAGTATCTGCCATGCATCTGCATGAATGGCTAAGGGCTGGATGCAAAGCGCGCTCTGTTGACTGGGCAACGGCGGCGCTTGGGTGCGCTGCACCATGGGCGTTACGCCTGTGGCATTTGAGGCGGGGAGCGCGCTGATCACAGCGGGCAGATCGCTCCTCCTCGACCCCGTCCCGGCGCTTAACGGATTGAGGGAGGGCTGAGCGGGTCCCGTGGGACTCGTGATGTCTGTAAGTAACTGTGGGCTGCAAGTGTGCACATTTACCGCTTTCGGCTCGCTGTCTGCCTGGGCAGAGCGTACGTGCACGGGTTTCGTTTTTACAGAAACCACGCGCCGTGTGTGACATAGTGTTTGTGGGCACTGAGGAGTGGGCACGTTGAGTCGATCTTATGGGCGCGAGCCCTGTGTGCAGGGCTGTGCTTACATGTGGAGATGGGCACTGAGGAGTGGGCATTGTCACTACATTTATAGCACCATCGGCCGTGGCCGGAACACCAGAAATAACACTCTTTTCAGAAAATATCTGGGTGTGCAGGCAAGCGGGCACTCGTGCAGGCTTGCGCGTTGCAGAAGATGCTGAGACAGTCACAATTCTTGGAACTGCAACAGCGGCGCGCTTGGGTGAGAGCTCGGCCGCAGCGGAACTCGTACACCGGCGCTTTCCTAGCAGTGCTAGGATGACTTCGGGGCTTTCGGCTTCACCGTAATCCTCTGCCGCGGCTCCCATGGCGCGGGTCGACGGCTGGAAGAGCGAGAACGGGGTCCCGAGCTGCGTTGCTGACGCTGTCGCGATGAAGCAGCTGGAGGCGGTGGCCGTGACTGAGAGCTTTGTGGGGCCGGTCTAGCGCGGCTGGCTGCAGAACCGGAGCGCTTTGGCAGGAAGTGCTTAAACGCTTGTGACGCTTTCTGATCCTCGACGAATCTCTCGACAAACTCGTTGACAGACGATCCGAAGAGGCCAGCAGGAGTCAGCGGCGCGTCGAGGAACGCAGCGCGCTTAGACTCTGCGATGTCCGAAAGCGTTAGCCACAAATGCCTCTCAGCCACCGTAGCGGAAGCCATAACCCATCCCATGGCCTGTGCAGCGGACTTAGTAGCGCGGAGGGAGAGATCCGAAGCACTCCTCAGATCCGCGAGACAGATCGCTTCAGGTCCCATCTCATCCAGCTTGCGGAGGAGATCGCCCTGGAAAATCTGCAGCGTGGCCATGGTGTGTAGCGCAGACGCAGCCTGCCCAGCAGCAGAGAAGATCCGTGCGAGCAGCGATGACGTCATGCGGCAGGCTTTCGATGGCAACGCCGCCTTCGTCCGCCGTCCAGCGGGGAACGAGAAGGGGGCGCTGGTGCAGGCCGCGGCGAGCCTCGGCCTCGAGTGGTCTGCACCAGCGCCCCCTTCTCGTTCCCGGCTGGCGAAAGCGTGAGCACTCGCATAAGCTCCTTGTCGATATCAGCCCGTCTGCCGGGCCTCTGAGCAGAAGGCGCGAGATCTGCGGAGCTCGCCCAACCCTCACTGCCCGAAGCTAGCAGAGAGCACGTGTCCTCTTCCTCCGACGCGGCCCTGAGATCCACTTTTCTTTGGAGGACGCGGCAGCAGACAGCGGGCGCTGACCATCGGGAAGCGATGCAGGGGAGGCTGGTGAAGCGGGGAGAACCGGCGAGATCGGCAGAGCTGGAGGCGGTTCCGGTAAACGCTGAGAGCGGCGCTTTTTACGGCGCTGCGGCGCAGCGGAGGATGCAGGCTTGGAGAAGAATGCCAGGCGAGTCCTCAGAGTCACCATCGGCAGTAGCTCGCAGTGAGGGCAGCCGCCGTCAGCGAGCGCGAGCGCTGCATGATCCTCACCCAGGCAGGAGACACAGATGACGTGACGGTCTCCTTCGCTGAGCGGGGCTCTGCACGAGCCGCACGAGGGCATCTTTAAAAAGACGCAGCTCTTTTACGAGTGTGCGTCGCAGGGCGAACACACACAAGGATATAAAAAGGATATAGGCGCCGGAGAGCGCAGCAGGAACAGCAGTGGAAGGGGGCAAAGGCCAGCAGCTTCGGAAGTGGCTCGTCCCGCTGAGATGCCTATCAGACGGCGCTTGCTTCCTTCGTGATCCAGCGATGCGTGAGCTTCACTGAAGAGATGAAAAATCAGGTGAGTCAGCCTTTTCGAGCTCCTTTTATAGGGTTGGGCCACACCCGTTTCAGCCTGCGCTCGATAGGCTGTGCAGTTGCCGCAGAGCAGCTAATGAGCGAGCGAGCCGTCTCGCCTATGGCTGTGTACTGCTTCAAATGCGCTTTACAAAAATTCAAAATTAAGGATAATTTTTTGCTTCAGTATTTCGTGAAAAGAGACTGTTCCCGTAGCGTCTTAGCTAAGACGCAGTACGAGAGAATTCTCGTAAGAGAACACTGTTACTTCAGACGAGAATCACATCACAACAGAAACTAATGCTGCTGCTGCTGTTTGTTTTATACTTTAATTATTCATTTCTGTGATTAACTTTTGTTTCTTTAACATGTTAAAATTCTGAAAGTAACTCTCTGTAAATGTTTGGTCGTCTAGAGGTCAGATATAAACCTGCGTGCTTCTTCAGTGATGTGTGATCCATTACTCACAGCGTCACTGTATACACCTCTACAAGACACACACAGCTGAATGACGGCTATGAAACAATACAGGAAGTGGAAAAAATACTTTTCTTTTTTTTATTGTATCTGAATAAATGTTTTTAAAGATGTTTAAGAAAAGAAAAGAAAAGAAGAGAAGAGTGATCAAATTATTTTTCATGAATCTTGCAGCACAAATGACTCAGTAGTTGTGACTCACCAAAGACAGTAACTCTGAATCTGTTTGTTGTTGTTGTTTTTGTTCTTTTGATGGTTACATTATAAAGTCCAGAGTCTGTGCTTCTGGTGTTAGTGATGGTCAGAAATCCAGTCTGATTCAGCTTCAGTCTGTCTCTGAATCCCACAGCATCACCAAGAGATGTGTTGAAGCTTTCATCCTCTTTATTGATTCCAGCTATACGAGTCTCTGGACGTCCAAATGTCCATGTTATCACATCACGTGTCTCTATTTCAGGAACACCAGATTCTAGAGAGACTGAATCTCCCTCCATCACCATCTTCACTACATCTGTATCACCAAACACACCTGAAGAACATAAAGAAAATATTAAGACTTTAAAAAAGTGTTTTTGATTTACTAAATTAAACCGTTTGAAATCAGTAACATCCAAAACAATCATTTGAGCTCCACACAGCATCATACACAGAAAACACTTTTGTCTGTTCAACACAGTCTCACAGCAATGTATTCTATTGATTTGTGTTCATGAATTTCCCTTTCTCGTGTGTCACTCAGCACAACTTTCCATCTAATGTATTTCAAAAGGAAGTATCTTTTGTGCCTGCAGCATGTTTCTGTTTATGACACTCAGGAGCACAGACGCTGTGTTGTTGTTTTTTTTTTTTTTTTTTTTTTACTTTAAGTGTTACATTACTCACCATTTATTCAGAAGATTTGATCCTTGTTTTTATTGCTTTATATTCTGTAGGTTACTTACCGTTGCAAACCATCGTCAGTGGTTCCTTCCAGACGATATATACAGTAGTAAATATATTCTCCTGGTTAATTAACAAGACTGCAGGGTTGTGTTGGCCATCGCTTTCTTTTCTGACAAATTTCTGACCGTTTTTCCATGGTTTGGTGTGTCAAATCTAATAGAAATTACTACCTAATTCATATCGACTGTCACTATCAAGCAGAAGATAATAGAAAGTGACTCTGTAAGAGGTTTGTTGTAGCCGTTTACTTTGGGTTTCTACTGTTTCTGATTTTCCATTGCTTGAAAATAAGATCTTGAATGTGTATGTTATTTTATCTTAGGATGCTGATAGAAGGAATGTAAATATCAGTATCAGGACTGAGGTGCAGTTCATCAACATTACATTTGGTTAGCTAGCATCTATCATACTGTATTTCGTAATGGTTATGATTTCAGTAGTTATCACTTGCAGGATTAATTGGATCCTCATTTGATATTTCTTTAAAATGTATAAGAGCTTGTCTTGAAATATTGATCAAATGTGTTCCTGTAATTAGAAAAGGTCAATATGTTCAGATTTTATTAAGAATAAATGCATAAAGAAATAAAGCTGTGTGTGCAAGACAAGTGTGCTATTTTAGACCTATAGCTTCTTAGAAGATGATTTGCATTAAATACTTAGAAATGCATCATGAATACAGCAACCAGACCGCTTTAATTGACTTGCTTTTTCTGTTTTATTAAACAGCTACCAATTGTATGTGTTTTTCTACACCAACCACAGTTTAACCGTGGTATTTGCAGTAAAATACAAATTGTACGGTTATACCATGGTTAATTTTTGTCAAGGAAAAATATGATAATGCATTAACGGTGGGGAGGCACATTGCTGTGGCTCCCATGGAGCAGTGGGGGTTCGGTGCTCAAGGGTCTCACCTCAGTCGTGGTGTTTAGGGTGGTAAAGAGTGCTGTTCATTCACTCCATCCACCTACAATCACTGCTGGACCTGAGACTCGAACCCACAACCTCTGGGTTACAAGCCAACTCTCTTACCTCTAGACCATGACTGCCCCCCAAAATAAAAGAAGTATATTTTACAATTCTTCATCATGCAACAAATATTTAAGTAAAGTTATCCAAAATCTTTCTCCAGTCTGCTGCTTTGGCCAAGAAGAGGAAGAATCTCTCACATTTATTCTATTTCTGCCCTCATACTAAACAATCCTGGCCTCAAATTTCAGCATCTTTTTCCCATGAAATTGGGCTACTTTATCACTGTTGTCACAGTTGTTTTTCACATCCACGGGTTGAAGCAACCACAATAACGTGTATTTTAGCCCTTGGAAGCTTTGAATAACAATTGGGCAGGTTTTATGGCAACCTTTTCCATCAAGCAGGGATAGTTAGCTATTATTGTTGACCTAGTGGAAAATACTTCATGTATTAAAGTCAAAATAATTACTTCATCTGATGTTTAAACAAGGTGTTTAGGGCAGCGTGGAAAAGTCTTAACATTGATAAAGAATATCACTTTGGGTTTGAGACTTTAGTCTTTGCAACTTTACAGATCTTCTTTATTCACCAAGAGCTTGTAACACTCCAAAGAGAAAGTTTTGCAAATGTAGCTTTTCAAGTTCAACTTAATTTCAGGCAACCTAAAATGTAGAAAAATTGGTGGGTGTACAAAAAACACATCTACACATCAATACCGTATATTAGATAAAAGATTCATAAAAAAAACTACTAATAATAATAAATAATAATAATATGCATATATATATATATATATATATATGTATATATCAAGCACATAATCGAGCACTTCTGCTCATCAGAAACTGATTCGTTTTGTTCACTATTTTGCCTTCTATCTGACGAAAAGAATAACATGCTTCTTCATCATAACTTCTGAACATAAGATCTGTCGGAAATGTAGATCTGTAGAACTCTAATGCAATGGAAAAAATTGCTCTTTTCACAGATGATCTCCGGCTAGCTGTACATGTTACCAGCAGCAGGGAGAGCACTAGAGCTTCATTCACCACTCGACAAACTGAAACTTGAAACTAGACTTGCCCAAAACATGTGGTTGAGGCTAGAAGAGATACATCAAAAACCGGAAGCTAACAATAAATGTAATTTCCTACCTATGGGATTCTATATCTATCTATATCTACCTCAACCCTAAAACTACCCCTTACAATAATGCATAAATAGTAATTATTGTTGTACAGTGAACGATAAATTACTCTATGTATTGTGATGTGAACATTCCCAGTAGTTTTTGCTGTATGCCATCTAGCCTTAACCAAAATATTTCTGGCACTCATTACTTGCTCCTTTCCATCCAGGAACATCATGATGAGTGAATCTACATTCAACTGGAAACTAAACTAAAAATTCAAAGAGGACAAAGTACAAATCCAGCAGTTTAGTTTAACTGAAACTTAATGAAACGGGGAAGTCAGAAAAAAACATATTTGGCTGTATTTTTTACTATTATTATTATTATTATTATTTTCAAAACGGATAACATAATAGTGTTTTTGAACAGGCTAGAAATATTACGTTGTTACATTACATTGCAATATTACAAATAATTCAGAGAAAAGTTCTCTCGAATGGATGAAATGATCGTTTAGTTGCATTAAACTTCAAAGAGTGGAACGGTAAGAAACTCAAGTTGGAAAGTAGGGTACTACCTAAGCATCCTCAGAGTATTTTTAGGTGGCCCTGCGAAGGTTGACACTCTAAATTAGTATCGCTTCATGTGAAAATCGCCTGTCCAATTGAGCTAGCTGTGACTCACATCACATTTTTGTGTTTATTTTTTTATTTATTTTTTTTGTGGGTTTTAGACTCTGCCTATGGTTTTGACACCTGACTCTAAATCTACTTGGAAGGAACGCACTAAATACAGCGATGCATTTCAACATCAAGTTTCTGTGCTCGTCCATTAAAGGAAACCAGAGGAACCACACAGCATATTTTTTTATCTCCATCTGACTATTATGGTATCCTTTTTGCGACTCTGAGCTCACAAGCGGAAAACCAACAAATTATTAAACTTCTCTCCGATAAACATGTCAAGACTGTTAAACGCACTCATTCTCCTAATTCAAGGTAAGACAAATATTATATTGAAATAGTGAAAGGAATCATAAATTGTTGCCAGTTACAGCTCATACAGCTTAATTTTAATAGACCAACTCAACCAAAGCGCTCATGATACGAATAATAAGAAGACAGAGATCAAAAGAGCAAAGGGAGGCTGCTAAAGGCAGTTCAACATTGCAAACATGAATACAAAGTGCAAGCGTGCAGTAAATCATCATATAGAATATTTAGCAGTTTGTCACCCTTTAATTCTTGTCATTAAGTTTATTTCCCATTATAATCCCTTGTCTTGATACTAGTAATCTATAAGACATCATATTTTATTAAAACCATATTAATAGTAGGCCTATAAACAGTTAAAATATAGTATAAATATTCTAAATGAGTTGTTAATTAGTGTATAATTTGATCGAGTTAAATGTCTAATACTTACAGGGGAGAGTTGGGTAAGATAAGCAAATTTTTACTAGTGTGGTCCTCAAGATAAGAGAAAATGACGCAGAAGGACAATGATTTTATCTATCCTATCCTAATGAGTGTTCCTATCATTTTAAATGACCAGAATGTTTCAATGAAAAGGGTTCTAAAAATATAGCTTCTTATAAAAAGTATTCCCATGGTGCATTTTTCCATGGGTTTGGGCAACAGAAATAGCAGCTTTTATGCAAGGCAAGGCAAGGCAAGTTTTTTTACATAGCACATTTCGTACACAATGGTAATTCAAAGTGCTTTACATAAAAGAAAGTAAAATAATAATGAAGAAAAATAATAACAAAAATAAAACAAGCAATTTTACAACTTTTAAAATTATTAAAAAATTTACTTATTTAAAATGAATTTAAAACAGTTAGAAAATGATTTTACATAAAATAAAATAAGAAAAACAGTGAAAATATAGTGCAATCAGTTCGGACATTGCACAGTGCTCATTCAATAAATGCACAGCTAAACAGATGAGTTTTAAGTCTAGATTTAAATGTGACCAGTGTTTTAGCACATCTGATCTCTTCTGGAAGCTGAAGAGTAACTAGTAACTAAAGGAGGACTCCCCTTGTTTTGTGTGAACCCTTGGTATTTCTAACTGACTCGATCCTAATGATCTGAGTGCTCTGTTAGGTTTATATTCAGTGAGCATATCTGAAATATATTTCGGTCCTAGGTCATTTAGTGACTTATATACGAGTAAAAGTACTTTAAAATCAATCCTAAATGTAACTGGAAGCCAGTGAAAGGACCTGAGGACTGGTGTGATATGCTCAGATTTTCTGGTTCTAGTCAGTATCCTGGCAGCAGCGTTCTGGATGAGCTGCAGCTGTCTAATGGTCTTTTTGGGAAGGCCGGTGAGGAGCCCATTACAATAGTCCACCCTGCTGGTGATAAAGGCATGAACAAGTTTCTCCAAGTCTTGGCTGGAAACAAAACATCTAATTCTTGCAATGTTTTTTAAATGATAGTATGCTGATTTAGTTACTGCTTTGACATGACTATTGAAACTAAGGTCTGTCTCCAGAATCACACCAAGATTCCTGACTTGATTTTTAGTTGTTTGACCCCTAGAGTCAAGGTATGCATTCACCTTGAACACTTCATCTTTGTTTCCAAATGCAATGACTTCAGTTTTTTCCTTGTTTAACTGAAGAAAGTTCTGGCACATCCAACTATTAATTTTACCAATACATTGGCAGAGGGAGTCAATTGGGCTGTAGTCATGTGGAGATAAGGCTAGGTAAATCTGGGTATCATCAGCATAGCTGTGATAGGCAATTTGGTTCTTTCTCATTATTTGACTTAGTGGGAGCATATACAGGCTAAACAAGAGCGGTGCAACAATTTACCCTTGTGGGACTCCGCATGTCATGGACGTCCACTTAGACTTATGCTCTCCTATACTCACATAATATGCGACCACTCACAAAATTTAGTTGCAGTCTGGATACCTGGAAATAATAGTAAATATAACCAAACAGTAAAACTCGCCCACTCGATTTTGTAGCACTAGATTATTAATAAATAAATCAAATGTCTTTTCCCCGAAACATTCATAATCAATTTGATGGTGCTTTGAGACAATTGGCTTATGCGGGACTTCAAGCGAGGAATGCCTATATTAAAGTATGGTTAATAAATTATTATATTAAGTTAATCAATTTAGTATAACGTGCGACTAGTTGACTATAAAAATCTTCAACCCGATCTCACGGCAATTCTACATATTTTACGAGGTGGCTTATTCGTACGAATTCATACGACCATACTTGTACAAATTCATACGATTTTTGCCAAGTCGTACATATTTAACGAGTTGCACAATTCGTATGAATTTGTATGAATGACCTACACCTAACCCCGCCCCTAAACCTAACCGACACAGGTGTTTAGACAAATCGTTTAAAATAATACGAGTGAGGTTGTACAAATTCGTACGGTAAAGCCACCTTGTAAAATACATATGAATTGGCGTGAGATAGCTTTGAAATCTTTAGTAGAGAGCAGGCCGATTTAGCACAAGTAAGCATTCCATTTTTAAAATAAAATGCTACAATGACATTACGAAAGAGCAACAGCTGGAAACCATGTCGTTATTGCACTGCACAAGTTATATATGCGTAATGAGTCAAATGTTTTTGTTTTTTTTATTACCCTAATTAGATTGAATGATTTGTTGATCTTGTTTTCCCTTAAATACATACATTCCGCAATATATTTTTTAATTACTTTTAAAAAGTGGTAGGGACAATAGGGCTTGGGCACATCATTGCATTCTGGGACGTGGCGGCCATGTTGATAGCCTTGTGAATGTAAACATACAGCAAGTCCAATGAGTAGAAGCAGAGTTGGGAGAAAGTCAGTTAAAGTCAGTTAAAATCATGAAAAGGTTGTGGGATTTAAAGGGATACGCTAAATAGGGGATGCCAGAGACCGGTATGTGGACAAAATCGGCACTATTAACGGTTTGGATCCATCTGAAATTCCCAACAAAGAGTGGAGCACCAACGACAACTTGCTGCCGCACTTTTGCATTACAGATATCCTCGGCTACCTTGTTTGTTTTGTGAGCACCTACACTTCAGAATAGTTCCGAAGCTACAAGTCATTGGAGTCTCATGTGCAGTTCACAAATGGATGGGTTCAGGAGCTGCAGATCATAAAGCCAGCAAACAGTATACAGTTATACAGTAATCCGGACAAAGGTAATCTGCGCTCTACCTAGCTCCCAGTTTAGTAACTGTTAGTGCTAACAACCATTCACACATGTACTTTTAACGATGTGGTTCAAAAGTGTAGTTAGTAGCTGTCAACCCTCCAATTTTTTTTCTGGGGTTCTCACGCATTTAAGCTCTTTTCCCGCTGTCTTCCGGTTTTAGTATTTTTCTGTAAAATATCCCGTTAGCCCTTTTATCGGACCTGTCAGTCTCTGGACTGTTTGTCCTGTTGTTATACCCTTGCTCTTCCAGCGAAAAATATGTTTTCAAAGCATCGTTTTGCTTACTTGAAAGCAACCTTAGAGTGATGTTGGCCTTTTTAAGATAGCGTGGTTGTTGTGAGAGCACAATTTCATGCCAATCTGTAAGCAAAGTCAGTTAGACCTAGCTTTACAACTCGCTTAGTTAATGCAGCAGTTTTGTAGTAACGTTACGAATTTTTGCTGTCAGCAGAGGGATAGCAACAGAAAGATAAATGTTGAAATTTTCCTGTATTTTAGATTAGTAAGCCAGGAAATTTGCTTTATGTTCAATGTTGACTTAAGCTATATAAAGTAAATATTCAGATGTTATGGTCTCCGTGGTCGCGCCTCCAAGCAGGAAAGCGGTGGAAAGTTAACCCGTTTTAATTTTTTTCCCATGGCGATTATGTGTTGCGCTATTACACCCCACAATAATTCAACGGTTTACCATGGTTGAAATAGATTTTTAATTAATCATATTAAGGCTGAGAGGGAGTACATCTAAACACTGCGCAGTAGTCCGAGTAGCAGTAAAGGAGGCCATCAACATGGTGGCCACACCAAGTAATGACGTCACGACGCCCAAGCCCTATATCAACCATGGCAAAAATTGGTGGGGACATGTCCCACCCGTCCCACCCACAAATTACGCCTATGAGGGGGTGGGTGCTTGTTAATACAAGTGATACAGTTGTTACAAATATACAATTAAAAGAGAAGACAGCTCTGTAATAATGTCAGACTTTATATGTTTTGATAAGAATGGGCTCTCCCTCACTCTCTGAGCCTGTTTCTGCCTCATCTTCCATGGAAGTATGGGGTAGTGGGGTAAGTTGAGCCTCCCCCTTTGCCACCCCCCACAGCTGTACAACTTTACTGTCATGTGACCATTTATTTTGGAACCACCCATCATTTCTGCCAGACTGTGATAAAGAGAAACACATGGGAGGATCGGAAGGCAACCATTTACTTTAAAAACTGTTTTTGGCTTCTCAAAGATGTTCTGTTTTTGGCTTCTTATAACAGATATTATGGTTGTTACATCAAAGGAAATTTATCCAGGTCTAAAAATATTTATGATACATATAGGTGATTTAGCAATAAAACCATGTCAATCATTTAGCAAAATATTAGCCTGAACTGGAAAGCTACAGTAGATTTTTTTTTCCAAAATGGCAGCTATGGGCAAAAGGGAGCCAAATGTTATGGGGTAAATTAAGTCAATATTTTAATTTACTCCACCATAAGGCACTGTAGTTAAGTTACAGTTAAGATGCACCGATCTAATATTCAAATCAGGTATCGGCTCCGATACTGCCATTTTTTTAGGTTCAGGTATCGGTCAGAGAGGGCAGATCCAAATCAGAGATTTTTTCTTTTTCTTTTTGATTGTGCGAATTATTCTGTTACTTCTAAAGCCATTCAATAGCTTAAAGGGTTAATTCACCCAATAATCAAAATTATGTAATTAATAACTCACCCTCATATCGTTCCAAACCCGTTCATCCTTGGAACACAGTTTAAGATATTTTAGATTTAGTCCGAGAGCTCTCAGTCCCTCCATTGAAGCTGTGTGTACGGTCTACTGTCCATGTCCAGAAAGGTAAGAAAAACATCATCAAAGTAGTCCATGTGACATCAGAGGGTCAGTTAGAATTTGTTGAAGCATCGAAAATATATTTTGGTCCAAAAATAGCAAAAACTACGAACTTTTTCATCATTGTCTTCTCTTTCGTGTCTGTTGTGAGAGAGTTCAAAACTCTGCAGTGTAGTGATATCCGGTTCGCGAACGAATTATTCGATGTAACCGGTTCTTCTTGAACCAGTTCACCAAATCGAACTGAATCATTTGAAACGGTTCGCGTCTCCAATATGCAGAGAAAAAAAACTTTTATAGCATACTATTTGATACAAATGTTGTATTATTAACCAGTTTTAAAGTTTTACTACATTCTGTTCCTGAAATCCACACTTTTGAAATCAAGATAATCAAAGGTAATCAAATCAAGCACAACCTAATAAAACATGTTTCGTGAATAAAGGGTATTCTAAAAAAAGATCATGGTCCGTGGATAATTAATCTCAAAGTGCACCACAATGCAGTATATGATTAAAGACAAAAACAAAGTAAAGACATTTTACAACCTTTCTATATAGTTATAAGGTATAACTACATAGTACATTTTATCTACTAAATGTATCAGATTTGGACAAAAAAAATTTATTAAAAATCTTTATATTCCAGTTCATGTGTGTATTTAAAAAAAAACATTCAGCTTTCGCTTTGTTATTAAAAACTTGTTTTTGTATGATTGACCAAACGATTAGGAACGACACAGATCCCTGTCCATGATTGCAAATGCGGTTACTTCCGTTCATGGTTAAACGACTTCCTTTTACACTGAAATGCCTTCCGTTTACACTGAAAATTCAAGCACATCCACATATGAAATCACTTGCATATATATATATATATATATATATATATATATATATATATATATATATATGTACACAAATAATGCAATTTTTTCTCTGTATACTGTTAGTAAATGTTATTTTTTTATGTATGCGCGCATCGAGTTTATATGTATGTGCAAGTGTATAATAGGTGTATATGCACGGATCAAGTTTATATGTATGTGCGAGTATGTGCAGGTGTGTTTGTATGCAGCGAGTTTATATGTATATGCAAGTTATTCACAAGTGTGTATGCATACATTGTTAACATTATATGTATTGGTATCGATTTCATATTAGTGTTCACGTGTATTTTATATATGTATTTTTGAACATCCAGTAGTATGCATGTATATGTGAGTAATTTATAGGTGTATATGCACGTGTTTTATGTATGTATTGATAGGCGAAGTTTGATTTAAATCCTACACGGTGCCTCATACAGACACATGAATAACTAAACCATTTTTTTAATAATCTAGAGCATTTATTCTTCAGGATAACAATAAACTCATTAGTGGAGATCAAAGATGACAAAAATCACGTTATATTTGAAACTAGATGTGATAGTGGATCACCTTGCAGTGTATATATACTGTATGATACAAGGGTTTGTATGTGTATCCCTTTATAGCCTTTTTCGTTTGCCAGGAATATGGCATCTATGCTGACTGAGGTGATTTGTATCTCTCATGTGCTTTCAGTTTATTATTACATCTCTCTAGCTTCTACCCTCTTCCCTCCTTTCCATTCACGCACTGTGCTGCTGTATGTTGAGGTGAGAAGTTGCACAGATTCTTATTGAAATGAGTTTATTTCAACAGCAAAAATTCAGTAAAAAACTGTAAATGATGGGGAGGAATGGAATCGGAAAATTGTGAGGCAGTTGTAAGTCTGTATGAGCACCAATGCTCTGACATACACAGTGCTCCCATGACAGTGTCTGTCAAGGTTGTGGTGGATGATGACTGCTTCTTACAGAGAGCAAGCTGGATGTGTTTTTTGTTTTTTTTCATAGATATTTTCACACACTTGCATGCACACATTTACATCTTGATTCACACCCTTTCACACTCCAGCTGAGAACAGAAACATTGGCCTACTTGCTGGTCATTGGTCACCTGAATTTAGCGGTTGTTTCCTGTTCTCAGTGCCTTTTCTCTTTTTTTTTCCAGGGTCGCTGACTCAGTGCGTGAGGGTGGATCCAGAAGTCGTGTCATATCCTGGTCAGACAGTGACACTGCGATGCCAGTTTCCGAACCCAGGCAGACCCCTTACTCAGGTCTGAAATCAACTGTTTCCTGCCAGTCTAAACCCAATGAATAAGAGTCTGTAGAAAGAACTTGTTCACTGGGTTGAAGTAAGAACTTTCTGAAAGCATTTGATGTGCTGTAAGCATCAATTGGTGGTAATCTGAATTGATTTTGGATTTGTTTCTGTTGGCATGCAGGTGTCATGGGTCTTTGAACGGACTGATGCAGAGCTAACCAACATAGCAGTTTTCCATCCAAATTTTGGAGTAAATTACCCAACGACATCCCCTTTATCAGGACGTGTCAGTTTTGTAACAGATCCACCCTCTTTGGAGAACCCCTCAATTAAGATCAGAGAAGTGAAGATGACCGATGAGGGACGATATATCTGTGAATATGCCACCTACCCTTCTGGCAACGAACAGGGAGTCACTTCGCTGGTCCTGCTGGGTGAGTATGAGTATGTGTTTGTGTGGGCAAGAGGAAAAGAAACAACAACTGCAGTGACTAATCAATAAAATAGTTTAAAAAATGATCATAAACCTCATCATGACTTTATTAAAATTTATATTTATTTACGTGTATAGCATTAACAAAATGCCTGGTGTGCATTCATCAAACTATAAATATATTGTTAATATTATTTAGTATGCATATTGTTTGTTGAAGATATTTTTCTTCAATAAAATAAGGGGAACTGTAGCTTTTTTTATTAATATTATTTTAGAAAAAAATATATCCAGTTATAATTGTCACAGTGTCTGGGTTGTGTTCCCTGGGTGTCCACTAGATGTCCTCTTTTCCCACGGTGTCTTTCACTTCATTAATCACATTCCTCACGTCCCTGCATATTTAATATAATATTTAATATAATATAACATAATTATTGCACCTAGCTGTCACTAATACCTATCATCACACCCTGTCAGTTTCCCATTAGCGTTTGTCTCTCCTTGTGTATATAACCCGGTCTGTCTTAGTATGTGTCACGCAGTCGTTGTTAATTCATGTCCGTCATCTTGTCGTGCTCTTGCCTTGTGTCCTTGTTTGTTTATGTTTGGTTTGGTTTTATTTGGTATCGACCTCTGCCTGGACTGTTTATTCTCTTTGGATTGCCCTTAATAAAAGACTTACTCGCAATTGGATCTCTCACCGTGTATCCTTGTATCACCGGACTTGACAGAACGACTCCGTCACAGTAAGAACCAGCAGTATGTCTTTTGATGTTTCCCGTTCCCCAGCCAGGATGGTGGAGCGGAGGGCAAAATATTTGAAGTTGACCGCCCTCCGCCAAGAGGGCAATGAGGTGGGTGCCATGGCACAGATGTTCTGGTCCTTGGCAGAGGGCATGGGATATAATGACGCGGCCCTAAAGGACTATTTAAACAGCGGGCTGGATGACCCGGTTCCTCAAGAGGAAATGGCCCATCTGGACACATTTGAGTTCTGGGAATTTGTATTTTATTTGCAGCATAGGCTTCCATGGGATGCCCCAGCCACTCCTGTCTCTTCCAGTGGGATGGCCGCCGATCCAGCGCCACTGCCCAAAATGGCCGTCAATCCAGCGCCACGGTCCAAGATGGCCGTCAATCCAGCGCCACGGTCCAAGATGGCCACCCATCCAGAGTCATGGCCCAAGATGGCCGCCAGCCCAGCGCCACAGCACAAGATGGCCGCTAACCCAGCGCCAGGAGTCAGGAGTGGCTGGGGCATCCCACGGAAGCCTATGCGCCACAGCAAAAGATTGCTGTCAGCCCAGCGCCACAGCACAAGATGGTCGCCAGCCCAGCACCGCAGCACAAGATGGCCGCCTGCCCAGAGTCATGGCCCAAGGTGGCTGCTTGCCCAGCGCCGCTGCACAGGATGACAATCACAGCTGACCCTCCGGAGTCGAGTCAGGTTCCAGTTGACCCCCCAGAGTTGAGTCAGGTTCCCATTGACCCTCCAGAGTTGAGTCAGTGTCCGGTTGTTCCTCCAGAGTCAAGTCAAATTCCTGTTGAACTTCTAGAGTTGAGTCAAATTCCAGTTGACTATCCAGAGTCGAGTCAGGTTCCAGTTGACCCTCCGGAGTTCAGTCAGATTCCGGTTGACCTTCCAGAGTCGAGGCAGGTGCCCATTGACTTTCCAGAGTCGAGTCAGTTTCCAGTGGACCCTCCAGAGTTGAGTCAGGTTCCAGTGGACCCTCCAGAGTCGAGTCAGGTTCCAGTGGACCCTCCAGAGTTGAGTCAGGTTCCAGTGGACCCTCCAGAGTCGAGTCAGGTTCCAGTGGACCCTCCAGAGTCGAGTCAGGTTCCAGTGGACCCTCCAGAGTCGAGTCAGGTTCCAGTGGACCCTCCAGAGTCGAGTCAGGTTCCAGTGGACTCTCCAGAGTCGAGTCAGGTTCCAATGAACTCTCCAGAGTCGAGTCAGGTTCCAGTGAACTCTCCAGAGTCGAGTCAGGTTCCAGTGAACTCCCCAGAGTCGAGTCAGGTTCCAGTGAACTCTGCAGAGTCGAGTCAGGTGTTCGTGGACCCTCCAGAGTCAGGGCTAGTCATCGATGACCCTCCAGAGTCAGGGCTAGTCATCGATGACCCTCCAGAGTCAGGGCTAGTCATCGATGAACCTCCAGAGTCAGGGCTAGTCACCGCTGACCCTCCAGAGTCAGGGCTAGTCACCGCTGACCCTCCAGAGTCAGGGCTAGTCACCGCTGACCTTCCAGAGTCAGGGCTAGTCACCGCTGACCTTCCAGAGTCAGGGCTAGTCACCGCTGATCTTCCAGAGTCAGGGCTAGTCACCGCTGATCTTCCAGAGTCAGGGCTAGTCACCGCTGATCTTCCAGAGTCAGGGCTACTCACCGCTGATCTTCCAGAGTCAGGGCTAGTCACCGCTGATCTTCCAGAGTCCGGGCTAGTCACCGCTGATCTTCCAGAGTCCGGGCTAGTCACCGCTGATCTTCCAGAGTCAGGGCTAGTCACCGCTGATCTTCCAGAGTCAGGGCTAGTCACCGCTAATCTTCCAGAGCCAGGGCTAGTCACCGCTGACCTTCAAGAGTCAGGGCTAGTCACCGCTGACCTTCCAGAGTCAGGGCTAGTCACCGCTGACCTTCCAGAGTCAGGGCTAGTCACCGCTGAGCTTCCAGAGTCAGGGCTAGTCACCGATGACCCTCCAGAGCCAGGGCTAGGTACCATGGACTTTTCAGAGATAAGGCTTGTCACCATTGACCTTTCAGAGTCAAGTCAAGTCAAGTCACCGGCGATCTTCAAGGACAGAATCAAGTCACTGGCGATCTTCAAGGACTGAGTCAAGTCACCGGCGATCTTCAAGGACAGAGTCAAGTCACCGGCGATCTTCAAGGACAGAGTCAAGTCACCAGTGATCTTCAAGGACAGAGTCAAGTCACCGGTGATCTTCAAGGACAGAGTCAAGTCACCGGGGATCTGCAAGGACTGAGTCAAGTCACCGGGGATCTGCAAGGACTGAGTCAAGTCACTGGGGATCTTCCAGGACAGAGTCAAGTCACTGGGGATCTTCAAGGACTGAGTCAAGTCACCGGTGATCTTCATGAACAAAGGCAGGTCACCACTGATCTTCATGAAAAGAGGCAAGTCACCGATGGTCTTCATGAACAAATGCCAGTCACCAATGATCTTCGTGAGCAGAGTCAGGCCAGCACCGATCTTCTGGAGTCCAGTAAAGACACCAGGGGATTACCAGAGTTTCGTCGTCCCGTTGGTCCGGCCGCACGGAGGTCTGCTCCGCCTTGGGGGGCTTCCGCCCTGACCACACGGTTGTGTGTTGTGTCTTGTCGTGGAGCGTCTGGGAGCCACTCCGTAGAGGGGGGGTATTGTCACAGTGTCTGGGTTGTGTTCCCTGGGTGTCCACTAGATGTCCTCTTTTTCCACAGTGTCTTTCACTTCATTAATCACATTCCTCACGTCCCTGCTTAATTATTGCACCCAGCTGTCACTAATTACCTATCATCAAACCCTGTCAGTTTCCCATTAGCGTTTGTCTCTCCTTGTGTATATAACCCGGTCTGTCTTAGTATGTGTCACGGAGTTGTTGTTAATTCATGTCCGTCATCTTGTCGTGCTCTTGCCTTGTGTCCTTGTTTGTTTATGTTTGGTTTAGTTTTGTTTGGTATCGACCTCTGCCTGGACTGTTTATTCTCTTTGGATTGCCCTTAATAAAAGACTTACTCGCAATTGGATCTCTCACCGTGTATCCTTGTATCACCGGACGTGAC
This sequence comes from Carassius carassius, assembly GCF_963082965.1. Lineage (NCBI taxonomy): Eukaryota > Metazoa > Chordata > Actinopteri > Cypriniformes > Cyprinidae > Carassius > Carassius carassius. The sequence goes on from NC_081802.1 coordinate 2,225,395, forward strand.
AATAATTAATTGAAATATATGCATTTCTCCCCAATAAAATACAAGGGAAAATAGATTTTGTAAATCTAATTTATCAAGAAAAAAAAAACTAAAATAAAATGAAGGAAAATAACTAATTTAACAATGAGGAGGAGCATTAGGCATTTTTTATCTGATAATTTGCATTACTAATTGATAGACAGCATTATTTAAAAAAATACTGGGGGAAATGTCTCTTTTTACAATCAAAACTGTTAAAAATAATAATTGACAGCTTTCTTTCGGGTGGGGGAGAGGACTGTAACGATAAGTGACAGCTTGGATTGAATTTCAATATATTTGTCATGTTTTATGGAGCATACTCGCTCTCATGTCCGTGTCCGTTTGTGGACTTTAAATTAAATTAGATTAAATGTATGCATTTAGCAGACGCTTTTATCCAAAGTGACTTACAGTGCATTCAGGCTAACAATTTTTACCTATCATTAGGACTTAAAGGGGATTTATAAATGGTATTGTCAGATCAGTTGTGCAGCTGTTAATGCGTGTGAAATGTGGCAGTAACTTTGGCTGGTCTCTCGCTCGCTTGCCCCCTCGCCTCCTCTGTCTCCCTGCTATTGATCTGGCTGCTTATCATGATGAGAGATCATCACTTCCCTGTCGTTCCCCGTCTCCCCTACTTTTCTCCTTTCCTTCTCTTTGATGTCTTTCTCGGACTGAAACGTGAGTACAATCTGAGTGCTGTGCTAGCGTGTGACAGGACAAGCAGAGCTGTGATCCTCTCATCTTCTCTTAGCCTCGTTCACATTATAGCATCAAATAAAGGTCATATTCTCTCTCTTCCCAACAGCTAAACCGAAGAACTTTGCTACATCTGTCACCGTTACCACCGGGAAAACCCCAGTCATCGTGGCGCGCTGTGAATCATCCAATGGCCGTCCAGCAGCGTCTATTTCTTGGTCCATGGCGCTTAACGGAAATGTGACGATGCCGATTGAGACGAAGAATCCAGATAATACGATCACCGTCCAGAGTGCCTACATGCACACATTTACATCTTGATTCACACCCTTTCACACTCCAGCTGAGAACAGAAACATTGGCCTACTTGCTGGTCATTGGTCACCTGAATTTAGCGGTTGTTTCCTGTTCTCAGTGCCTTTTCTCTTTTTTTTTCCAGGGTCGCTGACTCAGTGCGTGAGGGTGGATCCAGAAGTCGTGTCATATCCTGGTCAGACAGTGACACTGCGATGCCAGTTTCCGAACCCAGGCAGACCCCTTACTCAGGTCTGAAATCAACTGTTTCCTGCCAGTCTAAACCCAATGAATAAGAGTCTGTAGAAAGAACTTGTTCACTGGGTTGAAGTAAGAACTTTCTGAAAGCATTTGATGTGCTGTAAGCATCAATTGGTGGTAATCTGAATTGATTTTGGATTTGTTTCTGTTGGCATGCAGGTGTCATGGGTCTTTGAACGGACTGATGCAGAGCTAACCAACATAGCAGTTTTCCATCCAAATTTTGGAGTAAATTACCCAACGACATCCCCTTTATCAGGACGTGTCAGTTTTGTAACAGATCCACCCTCTTTGGAGAACCCCTCAATTAAGATCAGAGAAGTGAAGATGACCGATGAGGGACGATATATCTGTGAATATGCCACCTACCCTTCTGGCAACGAACAGGGAGTCACTTCGCTGGTCCTGCTGGGTGAGTATGAGTATGTGTTTGTGTGGGCAAGAGGAAAAGAAACAACAACTGCAGTGACTAATCAATAAAATAGTTTAAAAAATGATCATAAACCTCATCATGACTTTATTAAAATTTATATTTATTTACGTGTATAGCATTAACAAAATGCCTGGTGTGCATTCATCAAACTATAAATATATTGTTAATATTATTTAGTATGCATATTGTTTGTTGAAGATATTTTTCTTCAATAAAATAAGGGGAACTGTAGCTTTTTTTATTAATATTATTTTAGAAAAAAATATATCCAGTTATAATTGTCACAGTGTCTGGGTTGTGTTCCCTGGGTGTCCACTAGATGTCCTCTTTTCCCACGGTGTCTTTCACTTCATTAATCACATTCCTCACGTCCCTGCATATTTAATATAATATTTAATATAATATAACATAATTATTGCACCTAGCTGTCACTAATACCTATCATCACACCCTGTCAGTTTCCCATTAGCGTTTGTCTCTCCTTGTGTATATAACCCGGTCTGTCTTAGTATGTGTCACGCAGTCGTTGTTAATTCATGTCCGTCATCTTGTCGTGCTCTTGCCTTGTGTCCTTGTTTGTTTATGTTTGGTTTGGTTTTATTTGGTATCGACCTCTGCCTGGACTGTTTATTCTCTTTGGATTGCCCTTAATAAAAGACTTACTCGCAATTGGATCTCTCACCGTGTATCCTTGTATCACCGGACTTGACAGAACGACTCCGTCACAGTAAGAACCAGCAGTATGTCTTTTGATGTTTCCCGTTCCCCAGCCAGGATGGTGGAGCGGAGGGCAAAATATTTGAAGTTGACCGCCCTCCGCCAAGAGGGCAATGAGGTGGGTGCCATGGCACAGATGTTCTGGTCCTTGGCAGAGGGCATGGGATATAATGACGCGGCCCTAAAGGACTATTTAAACAGCGGGCTGGATGACCCGGTTCCTCAAGAGGAAATGGCCCATCTGGACACATTTGAGTTCTGGGAATTTGTATTTTATTTGCAGCATAGGCTTCCATGGGATGCCCCAGCCACTCCTGTCTCTTCCAGTGGGATGGCCGCCGATCCAGCGCCACTGCCCAAAATGGCCGTCAATCCAGCGCCACGGTCCAAGATGGCCGTCAATCCAGCGCCACGGTCCAAGATGGTCGCCAGCCCAGCACCGCAGCACAAGATGGCCGCCTGCCCAGAGTCATGGCCCAAGGTGGCTGCTTGCCCAGCGCCGCTGCACAGGATGACAATCACAGCTGACCCTCCGGAGTCGAGTCAGGTTCCAGTTGACCCCCCAGAGTTGAGTCAGGTTCCCATTGACCCTCCAGAGTTGAGTCAGTGTCCGGTTGTTCCTCCAGAGTCAAGTCAAATTCCTGTTGAACTTCTAGAGTTGAGTCAAATTCCAGTTGACTATCCAGAGTCGAGTCAGGTTCCAGTTGACCCTCCGGAGTTCAGTCAGATTCCGGTTGACCTTCCAGAGTCGAGGCAGGTGCCCATTGACTTTCCAGAGTCGAGTCAGTTTCCAGTGGACCCTCCAGAGTTGAGTCAGGTTCCAGTGGACCCTCCAGAGTCGAGTCAGGTTCCAGTGGACCCTCCAGAGTTGAGTCAGGTTCCAGTGGACCCTCCAGAGTCGAGTCAGGTTCCAGTGGACCCTCCAGAGTCGAGTCAGGTTCCAGTGGACCCTCCAGAGTCGAGTCAGGTTCCAGTGGACCCTCCAGAGTCGAGTCAGGTTCCAGTGGACTCTCCAGAGTCGAGTCAGGTTCCAATGAACTCTCCAGAGTCGAGTCAGGTTCCAGTGAACTCTCCAGAGTCGAGTCAGGTTCCAGTGAACTCCCCAGAGTCGAGTCAGGTTCCAGTGAACTCTGCAGAGTCGAGTCAGGTGTTCGTGGACCCTCCAGAGTCAGGGCTAGTCATCGATGACCCTCCAGAGTCAGGGCTAGTCATCGATGACCCTCCAGAGTCAGGGCTAGTCATCGATGAACCTCCAGAGTCAGGGCTAGTCACCGCTGACCCTCCAGAGTCAGGGCTAGTCACCGCTGACCCTCCAGAGTCAGGGCTAGTCACCGCTGACCTTCCAGAGTCAGGGCTAGTCACCGCTGACCTTCCAGAGTCAGGGCTAGTCACCGCTGATCTTCCAGAGTCAGGGCTAGTCACCGCTGATCTTCCAGAGTCAGGGCTAGTCACCGCTGATCTTCCAGAGTCAGGGCTACTCACCGCTGATCTTCCAGAGTCAGGGCTAGTCACCGCTGATCTTCCAGAGTCCGGGCTAGTCACCGCTGATCTTCCAGAGTCCGGGCTAGTCACCGCTGATCTTCCAGAGTCAGGGCTAGTCACCGCTGATCTTCCAGAGTCAGGGCTAGTCACCGCTAATCTTCCAGAGCCAGGGCTAGTCACCGCTGACCTTCAAGAGTCAGGGCTAGTCACCGCTGACCTTCCAGAGTCAGGGCTAGTCACCGCTGACCTTCCAGAGTCAGGGCTAGTCACCGCTGAGCTTCCAGAGTCAGGGCTAGTCACCGATGACCCTCCAGAGCCAGGGCTAGGTACCATGGACTTTTCAGAGATAAGGCTTGTCACCATTGACCTTTCAGAGTCAAGTCAAGTCAAGTCACCGGCGATCTTCAAGGACAGAATCAAGTCACTGGCGATCTTCAAGGACTGAGTCAAGTCACCGGCGATCTTCAAGGACAGAGTCAAGTCACCGGCGATCTTCAAGGACAGAGTCAAGTCACCAGTGATCTTCAAGGACAGAGTCAAGTCACCGGTGATCTTCAAGGACAGAGTCAAGTCACCGGGGATCTGCAAGGACTGAGTCAAGTCACCGGGGATCTGCAAGGACTGAGTCAAGTCACTGGGGATCTTCCAGGACAGAGTCAAGTCACTGGGGATCTTCAAGGACTGAGTCAAGTCACCGGTGATCTTCATGAACAAAGGCAGGTCACCACTGATCTTCATGAAAAGAGGCAAGTCACCGATGGTCTTCATGAACAAATGCCAGTCACCAATGATCTTCGTGAGCAGAGTCAGGCCAGCACCGATCTTCTGGAGTCCAGTAAAGACACCAGGGGATTACCAGAGTTTCGTCGTCCCGTTGGTCCGGCCGCACGGAGGTCTGCTCCGCCTTGGGGGGCTTCCGCCCTGACCACACGGTTGTGTGTTGTGTCTTGTCGTGGAGCGTCTGGGAGCCACTCCGTAGAGGGGGGGTATTGTCACAGTGTCTGGGTTGTGTTCCCTGGGTGTCCACTAGATGTCCTCTTTTTCCACAGTGTCTTTCACTTCATTAATCACATTCCTCACGTCCCTGCTTAATTATTGCACCCAGCTGTCACTAATTACCTATCATCAAACCCTGTCAGTTTCCCATTAGCGTTTGTCTCTCCTTGTGTATATAACCCGGTCTGTCTTAGTATGTGTCACGGAGTTGTTGTTAATTCATGTCCGTCATCTTGTCGTGCTCTTGCCTTGTGTCCTTGTTTGTTTATGTTTGGTTTAGTTTTGTTTGGTATCGACCTCTGCCTGGACTGTTTATTCTCTTTGGATTGCCCTTAATAAAAGACTTACTCGCAATTGGATCTCTCACCGTGTATCCTTGTATCACCGGACGTGACAATAATTAATTGAAATATATGCATTTCTCCCCAATAAAATACAAGGGAAAATAGATTTTGTAAATCTAATTTATCAAGAAAAAAAAAACTAAAATAAAATGAAGGAAAATAACTAATTTAACAATGAGGAGGAGCATTAGGCATTTTTTATCTGATAATTTGCATTACTAATTGATAGACAGCATTATTTAAAAAAATACTGGGGGAAATGTCTCTTTTTACAATCAAAACTGTTAAAAATAATAATTGACAGCTTTCTTTCGGGTGGGGGAGAGGACTGTAACGATAAGTGACAGCTTGGATTGAATTTCAATATATTTGTCATGTTTTATGGAGCATACTCGCTCTCATGTCCGTGTCCGTTTGTGGACTTTAAATTAAATTAGATTAAATGTATGCATTTAGCAGACGCTTTTATCCAAAGTGACTTACAGTGCATTCAGGCTAACAATTTTTACCTATCATTAGGACTTAAAGGGGATTTATAAATGGTATTGTCAGATCAGTTGTGCAGCTGTTAATGCGTGTGAAATGTGGCAGTAACTTTGGCTGGTCTCTCGCTCGCTTGCCCCCTCGCCTCCTCTGTCTCCCTGCTATTGATCTGGCTGCTTATCATGATGAGAGATCATCACTTCCCTGTCGTTCCCCGTCTCCCCTACTTTTCTCCTTTCCTTCTCTTTGATGTCTTTCTCGGACTGAAACGTGAGTACAATCTGAGTGCTGTGCTAGCGTGTGACAGGACAAGCAGAGCTGTGATCCTCTCATCTTCTCTTAGCCTCGTTCACATTATAGCATCAAATAAAGGTCATATTCTCTCTCTTCCCAACAGCTAAACCGAAGAACTTTGCTACATCTGTCACCGTTACCACCGGGAAAACCCCAGTCATCGTGGCGCGCTGTGAATCATCCAATGGCCGTCCAGCAGCGTCTATTTCTTGGTCCATGGCGCTTAACGGAAATGTGACGATGCCGATTGAGACGAAGAATCCAGATAATACGATCACCGTCCAGAGTGCCTACATGCTGGCTCCACAGCCGTCAGATAATGGCAAAGACATCAGCTGCACGGTGTCACACCGTACCATGACCCAACCTGAGACCTTCCCGATGAAACTTGTTGTCGAATGTAAGATTCTAACAAGACCATTAAATACACCAGAAACTACTTATCCAAAGGCTGTTACACTGTTGCTATAGCTGAGAATAGTTTTAGTGAGTCATGTCTCTATTGGTCCAGGCCAGTAATGCCAGACATTAGTAACAGCCATTAATTCATTCTTTAAGGCTAGTTGTTCGATCCTTCAATTTACTCTGTCTTTTTTTCTCTGTCAGATCCTCCCCAGGTGAATATCGTAGGGTATGATAACAACTGGTACAGGGGTCGGACAAATGCAAATTTGACCTGTCAGGCAGACGGAAACCCTGTCCCCACCACTGTCACCTGGAAAACGTGAGCATTTCTTTTACTTTTCAGTTCTATATAGTGTCACCCTTAAGCGGGGTTTACACTGTCGTTACATTTTTAGGCCACATTTTAGTTTCTTTCAAAGATTGTAAAAGACTTAATATGGCAAAATGTCCAGTCTTTGACTGCTTTATGCAGGGTTGTCCAATCGTGCTCCTTGAGGCCCCCTTTCCTGCAAAGTTTAGTTTTAGAACAACTTCCCGCAAGTTTCTTGTGTTCCTGAAGACCTTTATTAACTGGTTCAGGTGTGTTCACCGTTGTCCAGTCCTGCTCCCAAAGAGCTGCCAACCTGATGAATTTAGCTCCAATCCTAATGAAACAGACCTGAACCAGCTCATCTAAGTCTTCAGGATTACCAGTGGCTTCTGTGGCAGACTGAAGTGAAACTCTGTAAAACACTGGCCCTCTAGCAGCAGGATTGGACACCTCTAGACTATGTAAAGAATCTTGGTTTCCAACAAAGTTTTGGCAGTGTCAAGAATTTGACAAAACTGTTGTGCAGTAAGGTCAGTCAGACCTTAGTGGGCAGTTTTTGGCAAGTATAAACTTAACGCTGATAGTCAATGGGTCTTTTAGGTTTCAATTGGATCAGAAACAATGTGTTAATATTGTCTGGACTTTGTCCCTCAGTTTGTCTGGACTGATGCCTGAAACGGTGCAGGTGCAGGAAAATCGGCTCGTTGTGCAGAAGGTGGATGACACCATCTACACCACCTTCATCTGTGAGGTCAGAAACAGTCTGGGATACGGCAGAGATCAGATCTCCGTCTTCGTGAGGGGTGAGTCTGTCTGTATAGTATAGTATTTGACTACAGGTTCCTCACACATTTTAACTGGGTTGAGTGTGACATTTAGACATGGGCAGTAGTTGGAAAAATGAAACCGGATTTCATTCAAGCAAGGGGTTAAAGTTCAGACCAAATACCATAAGGTAGTTTTTTGGCACTTTTCTTGTCTGTTTGTTTTTTTTTTTCATTACTCTATTTGTCCTCAAGAACACCCGGCATGCCGGTCATTCCTCAGCCTTCAGATGTTCCTCACTCTCTGATGCTGTTTTTTTCTTTAGTCTGGGACTTTCTTGATCTAGAAAAACGTGTGTAAATGCCACACAGTTCCTATATAATCCTGCAGGATGCTTTTCAGAAGAGAGTGGCGTGTGGGATTGCAGATGTGACTGTGTTAGGGTGTTAGGGTGAGGTTGAGTGCAGTTGTAAATGTTCTGCAGTGTCTGTAAATGTTCTCACACATTGGGTCAAACATTTGAGAGTCATGTGTTTAAAAGAACAGGATTCATTTGAAATAGAAATCTTTTGTAGCCATTTTGATTAATTTAATGCATGGTTGCAGGATACGTATTAGGTAGTATTAGTATTAGGTATTAAAGTATCGCAAATAGTAATTTCTTCTTTTTAAAGGAGACTGGGGAAGGACAGGACACCCCAACCCCCCCCCCCCCCTTTACTTTACAAAGGCAAAATATTATCGATCGAAATCGTCAATGAGGATTATTTTAGAGAAGATAATACACATTTTTTTATTTATTTTACATTTATTATGATTTTCCAAAAATGCAATGTTATGATTCCATAAAGAAAAAATATAGGCAGTGCATTAATAAAATTTGTAAACCGAGTAAACAAATGACAATTGAATATCAAATTTAAAAAAAAATAAGCTCTGTACGTTGTGCTTTACTTAAGATTAAAATAAATTTCTTACATTAAAATAAAATACATTAAGTTAGTATTCCTCAAGTGGGAGCTCTCCATAATGTAATAAACCATGAAGAAAACTTTATTCATGAGGGCAGGCAGACACATAAATAACTAAACCGTTTTTTAATAATCTAGAGCATTTATCATTCAGGATAACAATAAACTCATTAGAGGATGATCATAGATGACAAAAATCATGTTATATTTGAAACAGTAAGTGTAAAGGCAGATGCAGTTGTTGTGGTCAGAAAAGAGTTTGTGAGAAACAGAGTCACAGAGATTTTGATCATCGTTCTGAGCTGAAACACACCGTCATCTCAGATTCCTGTCAGACAAAAGAGAAAGCAGAGAAAACAAGCCTGATAAATGACAATCTGCTGCAAATTCATGCACCGGACCCGATCATCATTCAGAAACAATGAGCACATCAAGTATTATGGGATATGAATCAGTTGTTATATCAGCTAAAAAGAGACTCATTAGAGTCGATTTACAGACAGACAGAGATCCGCTCAACAAACAAACTGAAGAAGATTACACAGAGAGCAAGTTGTTTGTTTAATAAATACATATTAAATAATTAAGAAAACTGTTATTATAATTGTGTGACTCACCAGAGACAGTAACATTGAATCCCTGGTTAACGGTGCGTCTGCTGCTGCTGATCTTAACTTCATAAAGTCCAGAGTCTGTGCTTCTGCTGTTTGTGACGGTCAGAGATCCAGTCTGATGATCCAGCTTCACTCTGTTTTTGAAACTCTCATCAAGAGCATCATATATAGAGATCATACTGTGCGATCTACTGAGTTTAGCTTTGAGCAAGTTGTTTGGTTTAAACGTTATGGTCCACGATATCTGATCAGCTCTCTGTGTTTCATTAAGACCAGAGTTTAGAGTGATTGAATCTCCCTCCATCACTGACACTGACCTCACTTCATCTGGATCACCTAACACAGCTGAAGAACAAACAGAAGGAGATGAAAACTAGTAAATCACTAAAGTAAAAAGTCTTTGGCTGTTTGATACGCACTGTAAATCTCTGGTTCTGACAACTCATCAAGAGAGTTCAAATCTGCGCTGTGATATGAGACACATAAAAGTCAAGGCAAATCATGTTGCTATGGACAGGGGTGTTTATGAGAAAATATTATTGACCTATTGACCAAAATCAGGATTACATATTCCAGAAAGCCGACAATATCAGCTCTGCTGTACCTGCAGATGTGTGACAGAGTTGAGTGATGTCCAGATGTTGAGTCTGGTTGCTGATGGGATTGTTGAGCACACAGCTGTAGCTGTTTTTATCCTGATATTCCACCTCCAGAGGTAGAGAGAGACTGATGCTGAGATCAGACACACTGATGCTGGACAATAAACTGTTTCCTTTGTACCAGGAGAGAGTCACATGACTCACATTCACCACTGAACACAGCAGTGAACAATTCTGCTCTGATGATGATGACGATGATGAAGAACAGTTTCTGCTGATGACAGGAACAGGCAGACGAGCTGAAAACATGAGAGAATAAATCAAGAGCAAGTAACTGTAATCAAGAGGCTGTTATGTTTGTCAATGTGTTTAATGCTGAAACTGTTAGTCTTCATTTCTCAAGACCTATAATAGATTCAAATTTTAAAAAATTACACTGTCAGAGAGGAAAATGTCATGCAAAATGACAAAATGAAAAAAAAACGCACCGCATCTAGGACATCTTGAGGTATCGCTTACCGGACGTGCACTTTCTATACACACAAGCTCAATTTAAATTTTATTTAATATAAAACTATGCAGATGGCGCTCTGTGGCGCGGCAGGAATTTGAACAGCCTCCTGAATCATAGCTGGGCGCCGTGGACAGACGCCGAATAGCTTTGCCAGTGTTCACACAGTCATAGAAAACAATGTGTTCGAATTATAAAGACGTGACGCGATGTGGCGCTGTGCTTTTCGCCCGGTGTGCGATCCCTTTAATGATAAAAGCAGCCAAATCTATTAATTACAAACTTCATAAACCTGTCTTTTTAGGCAAGAACCAGACATGGGTGTCATGTAGGCTAATAAAATATGTTTAATGGGACTGTATTTAAGGTCTGTATTTAATTTGATTACAATTTTATTAAAACATTAGAAATTAGCCAATATAACGTTTCCTTCCCAAAGTTATTCAAACTGCGAATAAATTATGTACAGGCATGACATTATCACTATAAAAATAAAATAATTAAAAAAAAATCACTGAAGCTGTCTACACTGCGAAATAAAGCCCTTACTTATATTGTACCTACATCTGCGCTTTTTTGTTTGTGATGAAAGAATTCACAGTATTCAGTCATCGAATGTGGGCACATTCAACAAAGCTGATGAGTTTCAGCGATGACTCATCTGAACGTCTCTGATTGGCCATTGTATTCCTAAGCTCAACAGAATTGTATGCGATTGGTTATAATGCGCAGCACTGTTAAAAAACACCTCAAATGGCAAATGAAATACAGTGCAACATGAGCGAATCTTGATTTAATGCCATAGTCGAACACGATTTTTCTCATTTACACTTTGTAAGCAAAAGACGTAATAGATTTTATTTGTTTGTGCAGTGGCATTTTTGTCCAAGACCCCGTGGCCTTACACATGCTCCGCCTATGACTGTAACTGTTACTTACCATAGACAGTAACATTGAATATGTATCTGATCTCTCTGCTTCCGCTGATGATGCTTACTGTAAAAACTCCAGAGTCTGTGGTTGTGATGTTTGTGATGGTCAGAGATCCAGTCTGATGATCCAGCTTCAGTCTGTCTCTGAATCTCCCATCATCGCCATCATACAAAAGGATCATACTGGACTTAATACTGAGTTCAGCTATGAGTAAGTTGGTATGTCCAAACCTCCACTCGATCTCATCATCTGTCTGTATTTCAGTAAGACCAGAGTTTAGAGTGACCGAATCTTCCTCTGTCACAAACACTGACCTCACTTCATCTGAATCGCCAAACACACCTGAAGAACAAACACAAGATTCTGTAAACTGTATGAAAATTACAATTGAAATCAATTTCCAAAGCACACAAACGATTAACTATTGCATCTCTGTAGTGATTCTAAATGAAACCCATTAACTGATGAAGTTGATTTGAGCTCCACACAACATCATACAGTGAAAACACTTTTAATTGAGATGGGAATCATGTCACAGTGAAATTAAAGCTGCTGCTGTTTGAGCTTCAGTGTTTTTATAGAGCCACCATTTAGAAAAACAAACTGTGAATCTTTCACAGAAACAATTGAAGCCATAAAAACACATTTTAAAAAAAAACTCACCAACCAGACTCCACAAACACAAATAGAACAAAATGAATTTGATTGCCATTTTCCACATCGTTTCTCGAAAGGAACCCATAAAATGTCTGAAACACGACTGGACTGTGATATTTATCTGGTTGTGTGTGAATCCTCCCCCAAACTCCATCACCGTATACTCTCAGACGTCCATCCTCTTTGACATTAAAATCAACAAGCTTTTGCTGATCTTACATTTTCAAATTCAAAACCAGGAATAGGCAAAATCCAGGCAATCAGCAAACAGGTTGTCTGGAGCAGTTTAAGTCAAAACCATCGGAAATTCAGCAGAAATAAACAGGCTTTGTAATGTGTTTCTGTCCACAGTGTTTTCAAGTGTTTTCCAAAAGTCTGAAAATACTTAAATCATCTTATGTGCATGTGTAAAATGTAATAAAACCTTGCAGAGACTATCTGTAACCTAGGTCACAATAATGCATTGTCCAATATGCAAATCATGTTTTGATATATATTTTGTTATTGATGGTGGTTGCTTTCCCATTTGCTCTTCTAGCCGGCTTTAGTATCTTTTAAATATCATGCAATTTGCATATTGTTAATGTAACATCATCTATCACAGCACTTCTTCTGCACAATCTCTAAGTGTTTCTGTATATTCCTTATGACAGGCAGACGAGCTGAGAAACATGAGAGAATGGAAGATGAATGGAAATATTCAAGCATTCAAATATTCAAAATTAGTCAAAAATAGAGCATGTGAAGGAAATTAATTAATTTATCACACACTAACATTTATTTTCCTTGCACTACATTAATATGTTTTTGAAACTAAATGTCACCAACACTTGGGCCAAAGTGAATGTTTTGTAATAAATAAAGAGGAAACAGTACTAGACAGTTGTCTAGATTTGTGTATATATTTAACCTCATGACTTGAGTAGCAAGTTTAAGTATCTTTTATCTAGTAACAGAAGAAAGTTTGCTGAAATAAACATATGGCAAACAAATCATATTGGAGAACAATGATGTAATGGATTATGTCCCTTTTGCCATGTATTAAAATCAAGAATATGTGATTTGTTCTTTTAACCTTTATTTAATAATCAAAGGTACAAAGAAAAGATTTCCAATGTTTTGGAAATCTAAATTACTTGATGTGTGCTCCATTTGGCTTGTTGAAGACCACTCTAAATGATGCATTCTTGATCAGTTGCAAAGGCTTAACAGTACATGCTGGAAGGCCTGACGAGAGCATTAATAGTCCAGTCTGGAGAGAACAGGAGCTTGGATAGATTGTAGAGTTGTGTGGCCTGTTCCAATAGGACTGACCTGCTTGCCCTAATGTTGTATAAGGAAAATCTGTATGACTGGACAGTTTCAGCAATGTGGCCTGTGAAGGTTAACTGACCATTGATCAAAAATCCAAGGTTCCTGGCTAGGTTCCATCCAAGTAATGACATTGTAACAATGTTCAAACTTCATAATCATCGGGAAGAAGGAGGCGGGAACAGGCGGACAATCAAATGAGATTTTAAATAGATCAAAATAAAGACAAAACAGCGCGTCAGCCCCTCACGGACAACTGACATGCACAAATCAAAACCAAAACATAAACTAAAATCCAGGCCTGGTCCTCTCTCGTCCTTCACTGTCGTCGCTCCAGTTTTATATCTTTCCATCTCGTCCGTGGGACTCGAGACCGGTGGGTCGAGCAGGTGTCGCTCATCTTCAATCACTCAACCGGCCTCGCCTCGCTCCCATGGCTCTCGGCACCGCCCCACTCATCACAGACATGTAGATTGAAAAGAGAAGTGGTCCAAGCACTGAGCCCTGAGGAACACCAGTAGCTAGATGTTGTGACTTAGACAGCCTGAATGTCATACCTGAGAAGACTTGAACCATTGGAATGCATAACTTTTTTGCCAGTCTCATAGCTTCAATAACCAAAAGCAGGGCAGTCTCAGTTAAGTGGCAATTTTTGAAACCAGATTGGTTGTTGTCTGGGAGATTGTTCTGTGAGAGAAAGCTAGAGACTTGGATGAACATGACTCAACATCACTCAACTCTGTCACACATGTTCAGATACGAGAGCACTTTATATATTAGCATTTATTGACAGAGCCTATCTCAGTGACAGAGCCTATCTCAGTTTGGTGTTTTTATTCCTCAGATTCTGTCCACTCTTGTGGTTCTACTGAAGCTGTGATCCGATTGGTCCTCTCTGCTCTGGTGGGCATGGCTACTGTCCTTCTTTTGGTTTATGACATCAGATCCTGAAGATCTGAACAAGATCAAGCACATATTCACACATCAGGTACATGATTGATGATGTAATTTCTCACAAACTACATCATTTAAAAATATTTTGTGAGATTTATTAGTTTATGACTTGATATGTTCATCTTTTTTCAGAATGATTTGGAATCTAAAGCAGAATGCTGAACTTAAGAGGTCTTTAGTTTTTTTTTGTTGGTATTTTTCATAATAAATACTGATGATTATGTCCGCTTGTGCTCTCTATTTCAAATTTTTTAAATGTATTTATTTGAAAGGTATCAGTGCAGTTTTGCCTCAGACAACCAATTCTGACTTTACTTATACTCGTCCATTTGCTACATGTATTTGCTTGCCTTTATCAATAAAGTAATCTCAGTCTTAAGAGTCTTTGCAATTTGTATTTGGATTCATTGATACTTCAGCTTGCTACTCAAGTTACGAGGTTAAATATATACACAAACCTAGACAGCTGTCTAGTTCTGTTTCCTTATTTGCTATTACAACACACTATCTTTGGCCCAAGTGTTGGGGACATTTCGTTTTCCAAAGCACATAAATATAATGCAAGAAAAAAGCAATGTTAGTAATAATTAAAAATACCTTCACATGCTCTACATTTGATCAGTGATGGTTCCTCTCAGTGTTTCTTCTTCGCCTGCCTAAATATCTTCATTCATCCACATTTATCTCTATTCTTTCATGTTTTCCACCTCGTCTGCCTGTCATTAGGAAAAAACAGAAAAGTGTAGAGATTTTGAAGTAGGATAAGACATGCTGTGATAGACCATGCTATATTAAAGAAATGCATATTGAATAATATTTATACAATATAAAATTTACAATGCTAAACGCACGCTGAAATTGCATTTACTTAACAGTAAGGCATGGCCTGCTGAATTCGTGCGAAACCCTCATCATGTTAAAGGGTTAGTTCACCCAATTTGCAAAATTATGTAATTAATAACTTACCCTCATGTTGTTCCAAACCCATAAGACCTCCGTTTATTTTTGGAACACAGTTTAAGATATTTTAGATTTAGTCCGAGATCTCTCAGTCCCTCCATTGAAGCTGTGTGTACGGTCTACTGTCCATGTCCAGAAAGGTAAGAAAAACATCAAAGCAGTTCAGTCAGTGTACTATTTGAGTACATTAATTACTCCGGAATATTGGTTTGTTTTAACTCAGAGGGAGTGTCAGCCACATTAAACAGGTTAACATCTTAAGTCATTTGTGGATTAATGCGTATTGGAGACGCGAACAGTTTAAAACGATTCAGTTCGATTTGGTGAACTGGTTCAAAAAGATTCGGTTACAGCGAATGACTCGTTCTCAAACCGGATATCACAAACTGCTTTGTTTTGAACTGTCTTACAACAGACATGGAAGAGAAGACAATGCTGAATAAAGTCGTAGTTTTTGTTATTTTTGGACCAAAATGTATTTTTGATTCTTCAACAAATTCTAACTGACCCTCTGATGTCACATGGACTACTTTGATGATGTTTTTCTTCCTTTCTGGACATGGACAGTATACCGTACACACAGCTTCAATGGAGGGACTGAGAGCTCTCGGACTAAATCTAAAATATCTTAAACTGTGTTCCGAAGATAAATGGAGGTCTTACTGGTTTGGAACGACATGAGGGTGAGTTATATGGAAGTAAAATAATGACTTATGTCTTTGAAACAAAAAAGCATGCCGAATAGCACTATCTGAAAAAATAATGCATTGAATTCTGAAAGTTCTTGCATTTTAATGCCTTGTATTTCCAGGGCTTGCATCTTTAGGTCCTGAAATGTAATATAGTTGTTCGTTTAAGCTGTGAATATTTCAATTAAAAATATTTCACACACTTTTTCATAATAAAAAAATCAATAATTCATATTCACGTTCCAGAATTCACTTCCAAAATATTAAATCGGTTAAAAAATACGATGTATAATATTCAACAGGCAAATTTCGGTCCATTTTATTTCACTTTCCAAATTCGCTTCCACAAATTCAGTGGTTAAAATTCGGCAGATAATTCGCCCTTTCACATCCGGGAGCTGCAGGAATAGCAGTAGAGCACAGAGGCATGATCTCTATCTACTGTCAGTCGCTCACCAACAGGTGGTGCAAGCGGCTGTTATATAAGGCCAAAGCAACAGGTGGATTAAGTAATACAGTTACAAAAACTGATCTGCAGAAATTAAGCAAGCGCTAAGTCGAAGTTTTGATTATCGGGGCATGTGGAAAAGCTGATTGTGCGTATGTTAATTTCAACCTCTTTTCTGTTACCAAGTAAGCAGCATTCAAAGGAGATTATAATGGTGTTTTACCCAACGCTGAATTACAGAACTAACATTACATCTAAGGAAGACACATATTGCTTTCGGTTGTTTAGTTTCCGTAACTTTGTGTCATGGCTTTTGCGTGCTGAGCTGTTATACTGGGGATCCCCTCACGTCACACTCCAGGATTCCCCAATGACGAGTAACGCTTCTCAGTCAAATAATACTGTGATATAAGACCTCAGATCTCAGAAGACATTTTATTGATGATTATGCAAACTATATAGACAGTTAAGCAGATGTAAAATATGAACGAACGCTCAAGGTTCCACGCGGTTTCCCTCAGAAATCTGTTAAAGAAAAGAAAACACATTACGTGGCTCAGCGCACTAACAGTGACAGCGATTTAAAGACAAAACTCACATCTGACTGATGATGCAAACTATATACAGACAGATGAGGATATGAACGCAAGTTACGGAACAAGAAAAAGTGCATGTTATATATATAAAATTTATTTAATTTATTTAAAAAATAATTAATGAATGAATAAGGGGCGATTCACATATCGCGCCTAATAACGCGTGGAAAAGGCTAGGCGTGCCGCTTTCTCCTTTTTTCCAAAGCGCTCAGGCAGAAGCGCTCCTGAGGCTAAGCAACAATGACGCACTCTCTCCATGAAGACGCGGAAATTTCAGCGAAGGATAAATGGATTTGCAGCACAAAAAAAAAATCGCTTTCAGTAGCTCTGCTACTAAATTTATTTCAAAATGGCAATCCATTCAAAGGAGATTATAATGGTGTTTTACCCAACGCTGAATTACAGAACTAACATTACATCTAAGGAAGACACATATTGCTTTCGGTTGTTTAGTTTGCCTAACTTTGTGTCATGGCTTTTGCGTGCTGAGCTGTTATACTGGGGATCCCCTCACGTCACACTCCAGGATTCCCCAATGACGAGTAATGCTTCTCAGTCAAATAATACTGTGATATAAGACCTCAGATCTCAGAATAGATTTTATTGAGGATTATGCAAACTATATACAGGCAAGCAAATGGGATCAAAAAGAATCCAATGCGCTGCATTTTCTTTATAATTGATTTCCATTACCACTGGTCTATAAAGTCGACAGTCACACAAAGATATCAATACCATGATTAGTTTTAACAATATGCAACCAATTTATATTAACATAAAAAAATGAGTTAAAAACAATCTAGGTATATTCTGAAAATTTAAACTGAAGAAATTATTGACGTGCTACCGCACCCAAGGGACCGTCTGACAATTCCACTGACTGGGTTAAAAGGTCCAATGTGTTTTAATTAAAATTCTAAATAACACAGTCAAATTCTTAATCTTGTATTTCTCATAGTGATTTTCTACAGGTGAGATTTTGCCAATACCTCCCTTCATATATTTACAGTATACAATCATTTACATATTAAAGATCCCTGGAAAGGGTTTTCATGTTCCAACAGTTGTAGTACATTGCTAGATACAAGACTGACTTACTAGGGATGGGCGTTTTCCACAAATATCACATTCGACTATTTGAGCTCACAAAAAAAAAGAATATTCGAATATTCGTTTATTTAAATTAAGTTTAATGAGTCAGACGTTATTTTTCAGCAACATTTGTTTTCGTCATTTTGAACAAGCTTACACACAATAAGCTTGAACATTACACATCGTGTTTTGTAGCTGAAAATCTTTAACAATGCGTGCAAACAAATAAAAGTACAGATTAAAAGCAAAAAAATAATAATAAGTGAACAACGAAAAAACGTAAAGCAGCCTGCAGCAATTAGGCTATTGACAACGCTACACTTAACTTTTAAACTGTCAGCAAATCTTTTTTTCTTTTTTTCTATTCTTTCAAATGTTCTTGTTAAGAAACACGGGCATGTAAACATGATTGGGGGAAAGTCGGCTCCTTAGTCTGTTAACAATAAGGCCAGCCGCGGAGAAAACGCGCTCTGACGATACAGACGTTGTCGGGACTCACAAATAACGGTGTGCTAAGCGAATAAGTTTTGTGAAGCGCTTCGTGTTTTCGTTTACCACTGAATGGGATCCTCATCTGGTGGAATACATGGAATACATGGCTCCAGCAAGAACTGTTCCCACTCGTCTCGGCTGGACTCTCTGTAATCATCGCTGAAGAACTGGCTCAGCCTTTTCCAACGAGTGGGCATTGCATCTTCTTCATCGTGGCGACTGCATCCGCACCACTCGCATCAAGGAAAATGTTCTGATAATGTTCAAATAAAGTTTTTTTTCTTAATTCTCTCATGTTTTCATCGAGAAACCTGAGATGTTTGTGCCGAGGGTCTAGGGCAGACGCGAGAAGAGGAGTTTTCACTGTATTCTCCAAGTTAGCGGTGTTTATTCGTTGCATGAGAGACGCTGCAACAATGTTCTCCACGGCATATTTGAAGTACTGTAGAAGACCGCATTTCTTAGGGGGCGTTCACTTATCGCGTCTTTTGCATGCTCAAGTTCGTTATTTCCAATGTATGCGCGCTCATAATGGAAGCGACGCGGTCGCGATGCGCACGCGGTGCGACGCGCCCGTTTTTTCCAGGCGCGTCCAAACAGCATCGAGTAAAAACATCTCAACTTTCAGAATGTCGCAAGCGCACCGCAGGTCATGTGACAAGAACTAAACATTCAGCTTCATCCTTTCCCGTAACAACGTTGAAAGCTCAGCCAAGATCAAGGAACTGCTGAACATAGCTGCTTACTTGGTAACAGCAAAGAGGTTGAAATAAACATACGCACAATCAGCTTTTCCACATGCCACGATAATCAATACTTCTACCTAGCGCTTGCTTAATTTCTGCAGATCAGTTTTTGTAACTGTATTACTTAATCCACCTGTTGCTTTGGCCTTATATAACAGCCGCTTGCACCACCTGTTGGTGAGCGACTGACAGTAGATAGAGATCATGCCTCTGTGCTCTACTGCTATTCCTGCAGCTCCCGGATGTGAAAGGGCGAATTATCTGCCGAATTTTAACCACTGAATTTGTGGAAGCGAA
This sequence comes from Carassius carassius, assembly GCF_963082965.1. Taxonomy (NCBI): domain Eukaryota; kingdom Metazoa; phylum Chordata; class Actinopteri; order Cypriniformes; family Cyprinidae; genus Carassius; species Carassius carassius. Next base: position 2,244,769 of record NC_081802.1, read on the forward strand.
TTTGGAAAGTGAAATAAAACGGACCGAAATTTGCCTGTTGAATATTAGACATCGTATTTTTAACCGATTTAATATTTTGGAAGTGAATTCTGGAACGTGAATATGAATTATTGATTTTTTTAATTATGAAAAGGTGTGTGAAATATTTTTAATTGAAATATTCACAGCTTAAATGAACAACTATATAAAATTTCAGGACCTAACAATGCAAGCCCTGGAAATTCAAGGCATTAAAATGCAAGAACTGTTAATTCAATGCATTATTTTTCAGTTAGTGCTATTCAGCATGCTTTTTTGTTTCAAAGACATAAGTCATTATTTTGCTTCCATAGAGTTATTAATGACATAATTTTCATTTTTGGATGAACTATCCCTTTTAAGCACACACCCCTCTTCTGACTGAGATGGGTGTGGTACTGGTCTGATCTTCTTCAGTGAGTGGATATTTAATCCTTAACATTCTTTTTGTGATAATGGCTCCTTTGAATCACCCAATTAAAAGACCCCCAGGTCAGCGAAGTAACTTCTTGGAGTGGTTAGATGAGTTACTCTCATTCTTCCCTGAGAATGGTGCTTCTCTCATAGTACTTCAAGACTTGATCCACTTTGAAAAACCTCAGGCAGCTTACTTCCACATTCTGCTTGCCTTGCTTGACCTCTGACTTTGCTGCAACCTGGAATTGAACTGCTGGTTTCGTCTGGTCAGAGGAGATCTGGCCCCCCAATTGAGCCTGGTTTCTCCCAAGGTTTTTTTCTCCATTCTGTCACCGATGGAGTTTTGGTTCCTTGCCGCTGTGGCCTCTTGCTTGCTTAGTTGGGGTCACTTCATTTACAGCGATATCGTTGACTTTATTGCAAATGATTGCACAGATACTATTTAAACTGAATTGAGATGATGACATCACTGAATTCAATGATGAACTGCCTTTAACTGTCATTTTGCCGTATTGACACTGTTTTCCTAATTAATGTTGCTTTGACGCAATCTTTTTTTTAAAGCGCTGTATAAATAAAAGGGACTTGATTAGACTCAAACAACTGCAGCAAATCATAAATAAGGTAATCAATTGGTCAAGGTGTCATCTACCTGCTAAGAGAACACAATTGGCTGCCACACTCCACACTCAAATTGCCGCCATTGATGATGACCAGCCTGTCGAAACACTCTGGGCAAATGTGACCAAGATGATCCATGACACAGCAGGAGAGAGTCTCATTGCGACTAAGCCAGGACAACAATTCATCAACAAACAGGTCTGGTGGTGGATGTACAAAATACAAGAAGCCACATAGGCGAAAAAGGCAATTAAGTTGTAGCGTGTCTTGCAGGTGGCCAACGACTGGCTAGAGTACCAGTGACTAAAGTTGAAAGCCTAAAGACGCTTATGATCGCTTGACCCTGGACTTTTGTCAAGTGATGAATATGAAAGACACCAACCACAGAATCCTCTTCAACTCCCTACCATTTTGCAGTGCTGGAAAGCGTACTTTGACTCAACAAGGAATTCTTTCATTCACCAATCACAAGTGCTCAGCCCTGCAGAAGTCGAGCTTGCTATCAAAAAGATGAAAAATGGAAAAGTCCCCAAACCTAATGACATTCCCGCTGAAGCGTGGAAGCTACTTGGACACCAAGGTGTTAAAGTCCTCACTTGACTTTTCAACAACATCATCGACAAGGGTGCCACACCCTCAGCGTGGGCTGCCAGTGTTACAGTCCTGATCTGGAAAGGCATAAGTGATGTCGGCGAATGCACCACTTACCGCCCAATCCTCCTGCTCTGCCACACCATGAAGATATACAAATGTGTAATCGACAACTGTCTCCAGAATATCATCACCATTAGTCCCAATCAGTGTGAATTTGTTAGAGGAAGTTGGACTACTGATGCAATATGTGCCATTAGGATGTTGCTAGAAGGGCACCAAGAGTAGAACCAGCCGATTCACATGGCCTTCCTCAATCTTTAAAGCATTTGATCGCATGTCCCAGGACAACATCTGGTGTTCTCTCCACTTGCACGCCGCTCCTGAAGAGTACGTAAGGTGGTTCCAGCTCCTCTATGCAAACACCACTAGCATTGTCCAATGGCCTGCCAGACGGTCCAATCCATTCCCAATAACCATTGGCATGCACCAGGGATCTGCCCTCTCCTCGTTTCTGTTCATCGTTTGCGAGGACATGGCCACAGTAGATGTTCAACTGCATCAGCACTGGTAACCTCTTTTGACTGATGATATCTTCCAAGCTGACAAAACCCATTGTGGGCTTGAGTGTTAACTGCAAGATTGGAACAAATGGCTGAATTTGCACAGACTGCGCATCAACATCAAGAAGACTAAGTACATGGCGTGAGGGCCCCAGATTAATGGCAAATTCAGACTTACAGGGCAGCCACTGAACAAGGTTACTGAGGCAAAAACAGCCTACCTATCACTACATGGATGACGACCACGTGGTCGGCCAAAGAAGTGGTGGCATGATCGTCTGGCGGAGGACATGCACAAAATGCAGAAGAAAATAATTGGTTCTACTAACCTTTGTTGGATTAGTTCCTTCTTTTTCTACTGCTAAAATGAAATTATACCTCAACAAAATTAATTATTCTGACTCTTGCATGCTGTTCATAACATTTCCCGCACCTTTGGCCAATTTAACCGTTGACGACTTTTCTATATTCTTCATAAATAAAACAACAACCATTAGCATCCAAATTTCCACACCTCAAACACCTATCAACACCTCTATTCATGGTGCATTTCCCACAACATTTAAGCAGTCTACAGTAAGATAACACACTATTTAAGAACCCCACTCTACAGTAGATCCAGCATTATTAGAAAACTACAGACCTGTATCCATGCTGATGACAAGAACAGGCAGAATAGCTGGAAAACATGACAGAATAATGATATGAACAAATCAATTCAAAAAATCTTATGTGTGTCAAGTGAGTGTTTATATATCCAACTATAAAATTATTCAACAATTCAGTATGGAAATGGTTAAAGAGGACATAACACACATGGTTTCTACCAATCTTATGTTAATCTTCAGAACCTATAGAGATGTCTTAACTGTACCTTCTCTCAGTGGCTTTATGGAGCAGGAACAGATCTGCTAGGACTGTATGTATGAAAGTGATTTGATTGTTCCAAAAACTGCATTAGTGAGATGGTCACACTAAAACAACCTGAGACTGTACAGCAGTTTCTCACATATTTCACAAAAGACTTCAGAGTTGTTGAAGAGATTCAGTTATGAGATGTTGTTTTGAGAAGAACCTCATAGACTCTAGACTGTCATTCAATTTTTCCAGCAACGTATTAGGAATTTAAGAATAAACAGTTTTTAGAACATTTAATTCAATTAAATAATGGAATAATTGTTTTCTAAACTAGATGAATGAGCTTCATCATGTCTCTCACAAGCTATCATGGTTGCTTTATCTAGTGACACCCTGCAGTGAAATATATTTACCAGCCACTACTTTCTCAGTTTGGCTTAAACTGCTTTAAAGGTTCATATTTCACCGAGTTTGGACAAATCTGCTCATAGTCTCTAAATAAAAAAAAAAAGGTCTTTTTTTTTATCTTGCAGACATTCATATTAAGTGAAGAAACCTTTCAACCACAAACTACTGACCACAACACAAATGAGACTAAGGAGAAATTCACGCAGAATGCATGTTTAGGATGAAAAACACAAGGGGGTGCTCAACATCATAACTGTAATAAAACATGGAGAGACTCTTGAATCTCAGAGTGAGAAAACTTTGAGAAAGACAATCAAATAGAGATTACAAATAGACAGCAGCAAAGTGAGATATGTGTGTCTTAACAGAGAGAAATATAAATAAAGTCTTTCAATCTGAATTAAAAAGCATGTAAATGTAAAGCAATTCAAAATAAATGAAGATTAATAAATGATTGAAACAGTTATGAGAAGTCACAGGGATTTTCTTTTAAGATTTAGTAAAATTAAACTAATTACTTATTTTAATATGCTGAATAAATTTAGAAATAGTTAATGAGATATATTTTATATAGAGTAATAACTAAATTAAAAAGAAAGACTGTCACACTAAATATAATGATGTTGGGTATTTGAGCTTTATATTAATTTTATTTAGACATGAATTCAAACTTTCTCTGACAGTAAAACTACATTATTACAATATTTCTACAATTACATACATACTACAATTATTTCTGTATGAGAGTAGTATCATTTTTTTAATGCCTTGTCAGCATCTGAGGCTATATTCATGGAAAAAAACTCAATGACATTGTAATGAATTAAAACTTCCTAATCATCCGGAAGAAGGAGGCGGGAACCGGCGGACAATCAAACAAAGACTTTAATAACAAAATAAACACAAAACAGCGCACCAGCCCCTCACGGATGACTGGTGCGCTCAAATAAAAACCAAAACACAACTAAAAGCCCAGGCCTGGTCCTCTCTCGTCCTTCACTGTCGTCGCTCCAGTTTTATATCCCTCCATCTCCTACGTGGGACTCGAGACCGGCGGTGGGTCGCAGGTGTCACTGATTTCCCAATCATTGCCGGCCTCCCTCCTTGTTCCCACGTCCCTCGGCCCCGCCCCACTCGCCACAGACATTAATTCAAATACCACATAAATGTGTTAAAAAAGCAAGCAAACAAACAAACACAGAATTAAATTCTTAAAAATTCAAAAACATTTTCAAGCTAAATCTTACTGCATAAGACCTTAATTGAATAAATATGAATACATTTCACTAAGGAGCTTTTCACTTGCAATGAGAATGCTAGTGAATTTTAAACCTCTTTCACTAATTTAACCAGTATTTTATTACATGCTACCAGAACAGAAGCAACTGAAATCATAAAAACACATTTCAAACTCACCATCCACCATGAAATTGATATTTAACTCCCCATTGACAGTGAGACTGAAACTCTTGATCACACTGTTGATGTGTAGTAAATGATCTCCAGTGTGTTCAGTTGTGATTTTTGTGATGGTCAGAGATCCAGTTTGATCGTCCAGCTACAGTCTGTCTCTGAATCTCCCATCAGGACCATCATATACAGTCATCGTGTTGTTCTGTTTGTTGATTTCAGCTATTAAAGTTCTTTGATATCCAAACCTCCACTGAATCAGATCACCATTCCTTATTTCAGGAAGACCGGAGTTTACGGTGACTGAACGTCCCTCCTTCACATACTTCACTTCCACTAAACCAAACCCACCTGAAGAACAGAGTTTTTCACAGATTATACTTTCACAATATCACACATACATATAATTAAATAAAGTAAAGGATGTGTATTTGGTGTACTGAACCCAGAGTACTCCCCCATCCCAGGTTTGGATAGGAATATTTAGAAGCGAGGACATGAGGTGGTGGAGGGATGCTGCAAAACCTTCAAAGAACAGAGTAAGACTGTTGTGTCAACTGTATATACTGTACACTCACCGGCCACTTTATTAGGTACACCTGTTCAATTGATTGGTAACAGAAATTGCTAATCAGCCAATCACATGTCAGCAATTCAATGCATTTAGACATTGATGCCACATTTACACATAGCCGGGTATTTAGAGAAACGAATATTTCCCCCCCTCCGTTTTCAAAAATAACATTGTGCACACAACATCGTTTTCAAAAAAGTTGTCGTTTACATCAACCCGCATAAATATGCCGTCGAGGGCCATCATAACTATGCCAAACCTATGGGCAGCAGTGTAGGGAGAAGGATAAAGCCATGCAAGCCAATCAGAATCCTCAAAATCGAACTTCCTGTTCCTTTCAAAACAACACAGACATGGCGCGAGGTTCGTTTGTGCAAACAGACCAAAAGCGTTTGCACAAACGTAAAAATGAGTACCACCTTAACAGCATCCATGATCAAACAGTAATGTTACCCAAACAAACTCTAAACATAGGGCGCTCACATGACGTTAAGCATTTTCTGGCGCATAATGTGACGTTTGAGAACCTAAAACCCCGTTTTTCCCAGTTGACACGGCAACACATAACCGGCGTTTTCAGAAATCTCCACTTTGGCCGGAGTTTTTAGAAATAATCGTTTTCAGGGATAAAAACGACGTTTTCGTGTAAATGACAGGCCAAAACGCAGGGAAATATCTGCATTTTCCCATCGTGTAAACGGGGCCCTAGATGTGGTGAAGAAGACCTGCTGAAGTTCAAACAGGAAACAGAGGCTCACCAAAATTGGACAATAGAAGATTGTAAAATGGTCTGATGAGTCTAGATTTAGGTGGTGTAATGGTGTGGGGGATGTTTTCTTGGCTCACTTTGGGCCCCTTAGTACTAATTGAGCATTGTTTAAATGCTAAAGCCTGAGTATTGTTACTGACCACGTCCATCCCTTTATGACTACTGTGTGTCCATCTTCTGATGGCTACTTCCAGCAGGATAATGCACCATGTCACAAAGCTCAAATCATCTCAGACTGATTTCTTGAACATGACAATGAGTTCACTGTACTAAAATGGTCTCCACAGTCACCAGATCTCGATCCAATACAGCAGTTTGGGGATGTGATGGAACGGGAGATTGGCATCAGGGATGTGCAGCCGACAAATCTGCAGCAACTGCATAATGCTATCATTTCAATATCTTCAACATCGTGTTGAATCGATGCCTTGAAGAATTAAGGCAGTTCTGAAGGCAAAAGGGGGTCCAATCAGGTACTACTGTAGCAAGGTCTATAATTGTGATGCTTGAAATATCTATTTATCTGTTGAATCTTCTCTCAACAAGATTCAAACTCTGTGGCAGTTTCCTTTAGCAGAGGAAGCTATGAAAATGATCAAGCTTTTGCTGATCTTACATTTTAAAATGAATTCTGGTCCTGCATGAGTGAAATTTTGCATACTTCATGAAATGTTGCATGGGATATCTGTATCTACTGTGTGTTATTTAGAGTTGTGAGCTGTCAATCATATTTGAACTCTGACTGTCAAATTGACTGCTGATGGATTAACTGGATTACTATTTGCCTTGGTCTTTTCTTCTGGAGAAACTGAGAAGTGTAGAGGCCTGGATCAGTGATTTCTGAAATGATGATGAGCTTGCATAACAACTTTCATATTTCAACTGCAACAGTAACATGGATAGGAAAATCACACTCAAAACATTAAACATTTAAGTGACCAACATCTCCGCTGAGACAAAAAAAGCATCAATAAACATTAATAAGGCATTGATATTTGGTTAAATTTCAGTTGCGATGTCGGTTGAGCAAAATTCATTGTCAATTAAATGTCTAATGTCAATGTTATTTGATGTCTAATACCGACATCAGCTGAGGTTGATATTTTATGGTTTTAGTTTGTGTTGTAAAGCAACCAAAATCCAACTTTTTTAGTCACTGTCAAATACTGACGTCAACCTGATTTTCATACTCAACCAAAATGCAAGATCTGTCTACTGTAATGTTCAGGGTCCAACGTCAACCTGATGTGTTACATTACCAAATAATATTTTTACTGACTTCAATCTAGCACAGGTTTAAGCACTCAAAGGGCCCTATCTTGCACCCAGCGCAATTGACTTTGTACACCGACGCATGTGTCATTCCTATTTTGCACCCGGGCAAAGCGCGCTTTTCCCTCCAGAGAAGCACGTCGCTAAACTAGGGAATGAACTTGCGCTCCCTGGACGGTTCAGCGCAAAAAAGGAGGCGTGTTCCGGCGCAAACGTTCCTTTATGCTATTTTGCAGGTTTAGAAAACAATTGCGCCACTAACCAGGAAAAAATAGTTTAGGGCCCATTTTAACAATCTGAAACGCAAGTGTCAAAGCGCGAAGCGCAAGTAACTTTGTGGGCGGGTCTCGGCGCTGTTGCTATTTTCCCGGCGGGATAAATGGCTCTTGCGCCCGGCGCAAATCTAAAATGGGTTGGTCTGAAGTAGCTTCATTATTCATAGGTGTGGTTTGGGCGTAACGTGAAATAAACCAATCAGAGCGTCATCCAACATTCCCTTTAAAAGCAGGTGCGCAAGTTCCATGGAGTCAATTTTTTTTTCCTGGTTCTTGACGGACAAACCAATTTGTCAGATGTCCTTATATACATATATGTCTTGCCACTATTGGGCAAACAGGTCTGATCCTTAATTACTACAATTAGCCTGAATAATTTGTAAGCTAGATTTATGCCTATTTTTTCACATCTTCGTGGCACACCACAATGATTTCCGTCATCTCATGTGTTAATCTTTTTTTATTGTAACCAGAGGCGTCGTGCCCATTCGAAGTGAGGGGGCACGTGCCCCCTCAGATTTCTGAGCCAAGTGGATTTTAAATGCAGCTTCCAAACGAAAAAAAAAAATTGCAGAATAATATTTTTTACATATTTGATACAATCACAGCGGTGTGATTAGATCGTTCAGTGCACAGCATCAGCTGCTAAATTCAAATCTGCGTTCGCTGGCTGGCGCTGAGCCAGAGACAAACGCGTTCATACAACGCTTCATGATAACCAATCAGAAACGATTCTGTTGCCCTTATGGATGCAATGGCCAATCAGAGACGTCCAGAAGAGTCATCACTGAAACACAGTGTTTTGTTCACTTGCTCGCTGACTGAATTATTTAGCGAATTCTCTCATCAGAAACAACAAAAAGTGCAGATGTGCGTAAGAATGTAAGTAAGATATTCGTTTCATAATGTAAAGTGCTTCAGTGATTTTAATGGGAGTTTTTGAGAGTGCCTGATCTCTGGCTAGACTGAATGAAAATGTTTTTTGATAATGTAAATGTTCTTTACTCTCTGTAAAATGAAAGTGTTAAAATAAGTATCTTACAATATTGTTATTAAAATTTACATTAAATGCAAATTCAGTCGTATTAAAAATATTTTATGGCATGATATGGCACTTAAGTAAAAAGTCAGGTTTTTATGTGTAGTTAATAGATTACACTCCATTTCCATATATTGATCAAATAGCAATCTATAAAGGTGCAAAACGCGTTTACCTACACATATTTGAGAAACGAGATATTTCCTGATATATTAAGCATGTTTGGAATTGTTTTGAATAAAAAGGAAAAAAAAATAAAAATAAAAATAAGCCTATATCAGTTATACAGTGCTTTCGTAGAATAACTTAATCCTCCGACCCCCCCCCCCCCCCCCCCCCCCCCGACCCCCAGCTGTGTGCCCCCTCAAAAATGACGCCCCTGATTGTAACAATTTATGATTTGCAAAAATAAATGTTGCATCTGTGTAGATTACATGAGCAAAGTGTATGCGCGTTGTGCACGCTATACATTATGGTCAAGCATGCACCCTTAAAATAGCATAATGAACAACGCGCAACGCGCCACTGACTTTAGACTAGGTTTTTTCTGGTCAGTGGCGCAATTGTTTAATAGAACAGCAAAATAGCACCAGGGATTGTTTGCGCCGGAACACGCCTCCTTTTTTGCGCTGAACCGCCCAGGGAGCGCAAGTTCATTCACTAGTTTAGCGACGTGCTTCTCTGGAGGGAAAAGCGCGCTTTGCGCGGGTGCAAAATAGGAATGACACATGCGTCGGTGTACAAAGTCAATTGCGCTGGCTGCAAGATAGGGCCCTTAAAGTCAGTGGCGCGTTGGGCATGTTATTCATATGCTATTTTAAGGGCGCATGCTTGGCCATAATCAATGTAGCGTGTGCACAACGCGCACGATTCTCTCATCTACACAGAAGCAGCAGTTATCATTTTTGCAAATCATACATTATTACGATAGATAGATAGATAGATAGATAGATAGATAGATAGATAGATAGATAGATAGATAGATAGATAGATAGATAGATAGATAGACAGACAATTTATTATAAAAGCATACATCTAGCTTACACATTTACCCAAATTATAATACGCCTTTTTAACCGAAGTTATTTTGGGTGGGTTTCTCCATCCCCAACGTCCCTGACGAGAGCGTTGCTCTCCTTGGCTGTGAACCGCTCCTGGCGCGCGTCTGGCAAATCCGCCGTTATAATAGGAATCCGCTTTAGAACAAGCGCACCTGCTCTTAAAGGGAATGTGAGATGATGCTCTGATTGGTTTATTTCACGTAACGCCCAAACCACACCTATGAATAATGAAGCTACTTCAGACCAACCCATTTTAGATTTGCGCCTGGCGCAAGAGCCGTTTATCCCGCCGGGAAAATAGCAACAGCGCCGAGACCCGCCCACAAAGTTACTTGCGCTTTGCGCTTTGACACTTGCGTTTCAGATCGTTAAAATAGGGCCCAAACTCTTCAAAACTGGTTCAGGAATAAAATGACAGATGAGCTGATCCGTAGTAAAATGAAGTAAAACTCCCTGTTCATCTTAAATAACTGCACATCTTTAAGTGTTAATACATGTGACTGTCTGGCACTTAGCTTTTTTGGCTGATTATTTCACACATCATTACTTTGAGCTCCAGTAGGGCGTCCACTTCTTGTACAGTAGATCCAAGGTGTCAGTTTCAGCAGAAACACACTGACACATAACATGTGAAATATGCAAAGACACTCTAAATGCTTACTTTGTTCAAAAAGTAGTCCTTACAGGAACTACCACCACAAATAAGGTTTCTTTTAAACTTGCAGAAGGACATTGCAAGGCTTTTACTGGTAAAATAACATAAGTCTTTCAACAGTTAAAATCGTATCATAAAAACAACACAGCATCACAAAATAACTGTTAAAAGCCATATTCTGAGTAGAACATTAACTTTCTATAAAAATGAAGGTCAATCAACAAAATTTGTATAATTTTGGTAAAAAAAAGAAAATGTTTTAAAGAAAATGAATGCTGGAATCAACATTAAATCACACATTCTGTTGTTTGAGCTTATGTTCTATTAACTTAATAATATTCCTGCAAAAGACAGTTCAATAAATACATACTGAAAGTCTTTCTGAGATGAGCACACACATGAGTGTTGTCCCTCTTCTCAGAGACTTTTCCGCTTGTTTTTCCTCTGTGTATCCGTCATTTATCCAGTGAGTGTTGTGATTCCAAGAAAGCATCTGCACATAAAAACAAGCAGGAATATGAGGAAGCTTTTCATTTGTCTTTGACCCTTGACCCCATCAGATCTGACTGTGGCCCTCAGATCATGTCAACAGTTCTGTGAAGCAAATAATGTCTACATGTGAAGACAACACCAAAATGGCCACAGCTGATGTGATCATATTAAAACACTAACATATAGCTCAGGCAGAGGGGCTAGACTGGAAACAGACCTCATACAGATCCAATGAACACAAAACTTCTGCTTCTTGCTGAGTTGCTTCTCCAGCAGGAGAATCAGGGTAGCTTAAATTATCCGTCGGCCTCCCTGGAGGATGAAAAACCTCTCTGGTGGCCCCGGCCCCTGGGAAAGGACCACTGCTCTAAATGCTTACTATACTAACACCGCATTAGTGAGACAAAAACAACATGACACTGCTTCTCACGCCCTTCAGTCAAGCTGCTAAAGACTGTGAAATAAAGTTTTGAGCAAATTCTTGCAAATGAGGTGGACAAATAAAGCAATAATTCCAGACCGATGTGCCTTGATGTCTTCCTACCTTGTGATGCATCCTCTGAAGGCAGCATTTTAGAGTTTCAGACAGCATTTGATGATTTGTCTCTCAAAAGCAAGAGACGATTCTGGGAGATTAAAAGCAGCCTGGGAGAAAGACCTGTCAGTTGAGCTCTCTGATGATATGTGGGGTAATACAGGTCTGTTTAGTAAACAGCAGACACCAACTGATCCAATTCAAGGTTGTTCACCGCTTGCATTACACTAAAAACCAAACTGCATACAGTTTTCCCCTCTGTTTCACCAATGTAGAACCGGTGCAAGGTGGCAGAGGATACAACTTCTCATTCTTTCTGGTTTTGCCCTTTATTGTCTGGGATTTGGTCAAGCATATTTGACTTTTACTCATTTACATTTACATTTAATCATTTAGCAGACGCTTTTATCCAAAGCGACTTACAAATGAGAACAATAGAAGCAGTCAGGTCAACAAGAGAACAACTACAGTATACAAGTGCCATGACAAGTCTCAATTAGTCTAGTATAGAACGCATAGCCAGGTTTTTTTTTTTTTTTTTTTTTTTTTTTGCTAGTGTTAGTTGGTTAAGTGCAGGCAAAAAAGATGAGTCTTTAGATGTTTCTTGAAAATGAGTAAAGACTCAGCTGTACGAATTGAGATTGGGAGGTCATTCCACCAGCTGGGCACAGTCCAGGAAAAGGTCCGTGAGAGTGATTTTGAATTCTTTGGGATGGCACCACAAGGCGTCGTTCACTTGCAGAGCGCAAACTTCTGGAGGGCACATAAGATTTAACCAGTGAGTTTAGGTAAGTTGGTGCCGTGTCAGTGGTCGTCTTGTAGGCAAGCATCAGTACCTTGAATTTGATGCGAGCGGCTACTGGTAGCCAGTGTAACCTGATGAGGAGAGGAGTAACGTGAGCTTTTTTCGGCTCATTGAAGACAACCTTCGCTGCTGCATTCTGGATCAACTGCAGAGGCTTGACAGTACCTGCAGGAAGGCCCGCCAGGAGAGCATTACAATAGTCCAGTCTGGAGAGAACAAGAGCTTGGACAAGAAGTTGGGTTGCTTGCTCTGACAGGAAGGGTCTAATCTTCCTAATGTTGTATAAAGCAAACCTGCAGGACCGGGTCGTTGTAGCAATGTGGTCTGTGAAGCTTAACTGATGATCCATCACAACTCCTAGGTTTCTGGCTGTCCTAGAAGGAGTAATGGTTGATGAGCCCAGCTGTATAGAGAAGTTGTGATGAAGCAATGGGTTAGCTGGAATCACCAGGAGTTCTGTCTTTGTAAGGTTAAGCTGAAGGTGATGATCATTCATCCAGCTAGAGATGTCACTCAGACAGGCTGAAATGCGAGCAGCTACCGTCGGGTCGTCTGGCTGGAATGAGAAGTAGAGTTGAGTGTCATCAGTGTAGCAGTGATAAGAAAAGCCATGCTTCTGAATGACAGATCCTAATGATGTCATGTAGATGGAGAAGAGAATTGGTCCAAGTACTGAGCCTTGAGGAACCCCAGTAGCAAGGTGGTGTGACTTTGAAACATCACCCCCCCCAAGACACACTGAAGGATCTGTCAGAGAGGAAGGACTTAACCCACAGGAGTGCAGTTCCAGAGATGCCCATCTTTCTGAGGGTGGACAGGAGAATCTGGTGATTAACAGTGTCAAAAGCAGCAGACAGGTCCAGTAAGATGAGTACCGAGGATTTTGAAGCTGCTTTTGCTAGTCGCAGGGCTTCAGTAACCGAGAGCAGAGCAGTCTCAGTTGAGTGGCCACTTTTGAAGCCAGATTGGTTGCTGTCCAGGAGGTTGTTCTGTACAAGGAACATAGAAAGCTGGTTGAACACAGCTCGCTCAAGTGTCTTTGCAATGAATGGAAGAAGGGATACCGGTCTGTAGTTTTCAAGAAGCGCTGGATTTAAAGATGGTTTCTTGAGCAGTGGGCTTATCCGAGCCTGCTTGAATGCTGAGGGAAATGTTCAAGAGTTAAGAGAGGAGTTGATAATGTGAGTAAGCGAAGGTATGACTGAAGAAGAGATCGCTTGAAGGAGGTGAATGGGGATTGGATCAAGTGGACAAGTAGTAGGATGATTGGACAGGAGAAGTTTGGAGACGTCCATCTCTGAGAGTGGGGAGAAGGAGGAGAAAGAGTGTGCGTTGGTCATTGTGAAGTTGTCCTCAGTCTGCGGTGTGGAGAATTGGTCACTGATGGATCTTGTCTTATTTGTGAAGAAAGCTGCAAAGTCGTCCGCTGTAAGAGTCGATGGAGGAGGTGGTGGCGGCGAATTAAGAAGAGAAGAGAAAGTCTTGAAGAGTGTCCGAGCGTCACAACAGTTGTTAATTTTGTTGTGGTAGTAGGATGTTTTAGCCATGAAGACATTTGCAGAGAAGGAAGAGAGGAGAGACTGATACACACTGAGGTCGGTAGAGTTCCTTGATTTCTGCCATTTCCTCTCTGCAGCACTGAGTTTAGAGCGATGTTCACGGAGAACCTCGGTCAGCCAGGGGGCAGATGGGGCGGTGCGTGCTGGTCTAGACAACAGTGGGCAAAAGTTGTCCAAGCAAGATGTTAAAGTGGAGCAAAGAGTGTCCGTAGTGTTGTTCGTGTCCAGAGCAGAAAACTGAGAGAGTGCAGGAAGTGAGGACGAAACCACAGAAGATAGGCGAGATGGAGAGAGTGAGTGTTCCGTCGAAAGGTGACCTGCGTTGGAGTGTGAGGAACTTCAGGAGTAAGTGCTAGGTTAGCAGTAATGAGGAAGTGGTCTGAGGTGTGCAGTGGCGCAACTGAAGAGTTGTCCACAGAGCAACAGTGCGTGTAGATGAGGTCCAGTTGGTTGCCTGATTTGTGAGTCGCTGTAGTAGACACTAGCTTGAGACCAAATGAGTTGAGCAGAGTTTTGAAGTCAGCAGCCTGGGGTTTATCTAGGTGGATGTTGAAGTCACCAAGCAGTACCAGAGGAGTACCATCTTCAGGAAAGTTTGATAGCAGCACATCCAACTCCTCCAAGAAGTTTCCCAATTTACCTGGGGGACGATAAATGACCACAAAGTGGATTTTAACAGGGTTGGTTACAGTAATGGCATGTGATTCAAATGAACCAGTACCTGTAGGTGATGGCTGAAGATCAAATTTCCATTCTTTTGATATAAGGAGACCCGTACCTCCACCCCTCCCAGTGGTACAAGGAGTGTGGGAACAAGTGAAATTAGTGGAGAGGGCTGCAGGGGTGGCAGTATCTTCAGGTTTGATCCAAGTCTCTGTCAGTGCCATGAGGTTGAGACCGGAATGAGTAGCAAGAGAAGAAATGAAGTCTGCTTTGTTAACTGCAGACTGGCAGTTCCAGAGACCAACTGGAATAGAGAGCGTAGTTGTAGAGGTCAGAGGGACAGGCCGTAGGTTTGTCAGACAAGCCTTCCTGTGACGTATGTAGTGTGCTCTACGAGTGTAAGTAGTGATAGTAGAGATCTGAAAGCACATAGTGACTACAAGTGTAAGAGATATTTGAGAACAAGGTATACAAAAAGTAAAGAAAGAGGACAAAAGCAATACTCAAGTGCCCTGTCGGTGTCCTTGCGCAGGTAGAGTCGATTGTCTTTACACTCGTCGGTCTTCACACGAGGAGGGCTCACACGAGGGCTGCCGCTGTGAAACCTAACGCTTTTGTATTTGTCTTATTACCTGTGATTGAAGTCAGCTGGCCACGCCTCACTATTTAGCAGATCGAAACTGGGCAGTTGCAAAACCAAGCGCCACTTTCAGCACGTATTTACCAGGGTAAGACACACACAATTTAAACCAAAAACTTTCCTAGCAATGACGATCACACAGTAGTCTAATGAGAAAACGACACAAAACACTCACAAGCTGCTGTCCTTCTCTGTTGCTCGACTGTTACTCCAAGGCTTACAATAGGCCTCGTCCACCGGATACAGAATCTTTGGTTTTTCACAGCGCAAAAAAAAAAAAAAAAAGAAGAAGAATGGTAATGGGCGTTTCGTTTCCGACAAGCATTGTATACTAAAAGACCAATCACAACAGACTTGGCCAGCTGACCAATCAGAGCAGAGTAGGCTTATAAAAGGGAGGAGTTTGTAGACAAAGAACTGCTTCGAACAAATCGTTTCAATATCATTGAAAAAAATGTAATATAAAACGTATATTCTGAGAAAATGAAATGCATTTAAACCTGTTGTAGGGGACGCCAGCGCTTTAAAATACCATATGACCTGCTCTTTAGAGACTTTATCATTGACTGTTGGAGGTGAGTAAAACCTGCAGAGACTCTGGAAGCTCAGAGTGAGAAAACTTTATTGATAAAGGCAAGCAAATACAGATGACAAATAGAGATCTAAGTGTCTTGTCTGAGAAAATATGAACATTAAGTCTACTGGATTTATGCATAATCTGACACTAAAAATGCAAGGAAAGAGTGCTTAATGTTTTATTGAGTTCATGTTCAGCCAGTAGAAGAGCTTCAGTAGTAGAGATGTCTGATCTATACAATAATATTTGCAACTCTTCACTACCTTTAAGTGTGATTTGAGGTGATCTTGAAAGAAAAACACTAGAAGAACAAAAATGCTCTTAAAGAACCTTTAAAGTTCAGCGTTCTGCTTTATATTGTAAAAGGATAAAGCTATAAAATATTCTCACAAATATTTATATACATGCAGTATTTTGTGAGAAATGACATCACTCATGTAGCTGATGTGTGAATCTGTGCGTGATCTTAGGTGTGTTTGATTTGAAGTGGCGCTGTGCAGACCGATCGGTGGATGACGTCAAAGTACCGCGAGAGTCGTAGAGAGCAGACGGCTTCTTATGCTTTCGGTTCACTCTTCGATCGCTCATCGGTCTCTGCATCGCTACTTCTAGTCAAACACACCTCTAGTTCAGCTCTTCTCGATCTGATGTCATAAACCAGAAGAATGACAGTAGCCACGCCCACCAGAGCAGAGAGGACCAATCGGATCACAGCTTCAGTAGAACCACAGCAGTGGACAGAGTCTGAGGAATAAAAACACCAAACTGAGATCAGATCAGTCAATAAACATTAATATCAGCGCCGACATCAACTAATATCAGCTCTGCTGTACCTGCAGATGTGTGACAGAGCTGAGTGATGTCCAGATGTTGAGTCTGGTTGCTGATGGGATTGTTGAGCACACAGCTGTAGCTGTTTTTATCCTGATATTCCACCTCCAGAGGTAGAGAGAGACTGATGCTGAGATCAGACACACTGATGCTGGACAATAAACTGTTTCCTTTGTACCAGGAGAGAGTCACATGACTCACATTCACCACTGAACACAGCAATGAACAATTCTGCTCTGAGGATGATGACGATGAAGAAGAACAGTTTCTGCTGATGACAGGAACAGGCAGACGAGCTGAAAACATGAGAGAATGAAGATAAGAACAAATCTAATCAACAATCATTTTCGGCTGTGTGTTGAGTGAGTGTTTATACAATCTATCATCTGAAACTATCAACTTCTTTGCTCCAGTTATCTGTAGCTGATTAAGTCCAGCATGTTTAGTTCTGGTGTCTGTGATGGTCAGAGAACATAAAGAACATCCTCATATACAGTAAATCTGTTATTACATGCAATCATTTCAGCTGTTAAATCATTTCCACTTCCAAACCACCACGAAATCTGATCATCATCTGTTATTTCAGTAAAACCTGAGTTTAGAGTGACTGGATCTTCTGTATCATCAAACACACCAGAACAAACAGAAAGAGGGTTTGTCACAGATTGAGACATTTAAATAACTTTATGATTGTTTATGAAAGTAACCAATGTACATTTTAAATGAATAATAATGTCATAAAACTATTTAACAGACATAAAAGAAGCAAAATGGTGTGTGGATTAATGTTGAATTATAATATTCAAATAAAATGGGTGAAACAAATATTTGACTCACCATTAACACTGAGCTGGAAAATGAAGCTAATACGGTCAATCTCTACTTCATAATTTCCAGAATGTTCAGTTCTCATGTTAGTGATGGTCAGAGATCCAGTTTGTTTGTCCAGCTTCAGTCTGTCTCTGAATCTCCCATCAAGAACATCATCATTTACAGTCATGCTGTCAGTCTGTTTATTGATTTCAGCTATTAAAGTGCTTCCAACTGAAAACCACCACTGAATCAGACGACCATTACTTATTCCAGTAAGATCAGAGTCTAGAGTGACTGAATCTCCCTCGTTCACTGACACTGGCTTCAGTACATCTGTAGCAGCAAATGCTCCTGAAGAACAGAGTTTTTCACTGATTATGAATGATGAAGCAAAATACTTTTTATAATTTTAAAGTCAATAATATTCTGCAGCAGTACAAAGACAAAATATGACGAATGAAAATAGAAATAGATTTAAATTATATTTAATGTTTAACGTCACACTAAAACTAATGCTGTTGGGGATTTGACCTCATAATATAATTCCAGTTTTTCAATAAATCCTTGAATCCCCGGCAGCTCCTTCACGAACCCCAGTTTGGGAAAGCATTATGTAATGTAACGTTTAAAGCACTTCATGTTGTTAATAACGATAAATGGAATATATTATTGTTTTCTTTGCATTTTTATATCACTATTATGCCAGATGATCTAAAGAAAACTAAAAATAGTCTGATTGTATTAAAGGGGTCATATGATGTGATTTCAAGTATTCCTTTCTTGTTGGAGTGTTACAAGCTCTTGGTGCATAAAGAAGATCTGTAAAGTTGCAAAGACTAAAGTCTCAAATAGAGATATTCTTTATAAAAGGTAAGAGTCAACCACATCCCCCTAAAACGCCTCGTTCTAAAACGCGACACATGTCTACGTCACTATGTGGAAATATTTGCATAATGACGCCCAAATGTTTACACAAAGAAAGAAGGCGTAACTTGTATTCGTGCTTTTGCCGCTGCCGCCATGTTGTGGAGACTCTGTGTTTGTTGAGAAACCAAAACTACTTTGTTTGGCCTTCCAAAACAGGACAGAACTAGAAATCAGCGGTAAACTTGTATGTCTTCAAAAAAACACAGTCTGTAAGTACATTTTCATATTTAAAGAATTTGCCACTGACGATTCAAACACAAGTTTTGAGAAGTGTAGAGTAGCTCTTGTTGTTTGTCGTCTCTCTGATCAAAAACGCAGACATGGTTTTATGTTTATACATAAAAACACAGTTTAAGTCATTATAATCAGTAATTATGTCCCCAGTGGATGCTACAAATACTTTGTTTATAATGGGTTTTATTGGTTTTGTCTTGTCGTGCCAGGAGACAGCATCACAGTATGTTAAGGGTGTAACATTTCTGTCACACGCTTGAGGTATTCGGACCTGGATAGCTGGCCAATCACAGCATACAGCATTTCAGACAGATGAGCTTTGTAAAAATCTACACAATTTTTTTTTTTAGAAAGTCGAGACATAGAGTAGCCACAATAATGCACATTATGTGGGGAATAATGTGTTTTACATGCATTACACCCAATACACAAAATAATTATCTTTTTTTGCTAAGTTGTATGACCCCTTTAAAATGTATAATGTAATGGATTATGTTACTAACCACAATTTTTGTCATGTAATTTTTGCCTGGTTTTGGAAACATAAAAACTATTGCCGCAAAGATATATATAAAAAAATTATAATAATTTGAAGCTAGAAACCATGCCACCATGTTTAAAAAATAATAATAATTTCAATACAACAGCGAAAATGAATGATGTAAGTAAAACATTGTCGAGCTTATTGAAAACAAGTAAACGTTCTAATTATTATAGCTGCAAGCAACATGATAAATAAATATTTGACTCAAAAATACATATGAAATACAGTAGGTTTTAAGTTTTCAGATAGGTCTATATAGTAAAGGCTACCACAGAAATAGCCAACTACAGACATTTAATGAATAAATATAAAAATGAAATACATTAAATGTAGGTAATTCTTATTAAAGTTATTAAAGTGATCATTAATTCAACGACCCATCTTCGATTATTCCTTACTAAAATTAAACCATTGTAATTCTGATAGTATTCCCTTTTTTCTTTTTACAAAATGTAACTGTACTCTGATTATTTTGTTTTTTGACGTAATTGTACATTTGGCCCTGACACATTAAGCAAATGATCGACCAACGCTGAAAAATGTTTTATGTTTAATATCTGGTTTTATGCTTAATTGAGCAAGTCATGGGAGCAGTGTTTTAACCAATGTTTTGACTAACCACTTTGCTTGACCAATACTCTTTGAGTTTATTAATGTGTGTCGAGTCAAGTGGTGATTTACGTTCCTTGTTGGTGGATGTTAGTAATGATCGTGATTATGGCACTGACATTCATGTTGATGCAACAGGAATTGTGCGATCAGTGACAACAAAACTTCAGCTTCACTGCAGTTATGATACTCAAACCTCTTGACCTAGCAAACTAAATATGTCAAGCAGAAAACACTGATTTACTTGCAGCCATTAAATTGTGCAACTGATTGCATAATTTTTTTTTGCTTTTTTGCTGCAATCTGATCACAACTGAAGCAAGACTAAACAAAAGCCAACACGCAATGAGTCAGAACTCAACATTACTCTACTGAGGAAACCACATTCAGTGAAATTCAGACGCCTCTAACTCTAACTAGCTTTACTGGTTTTTTTAATTATTATTATTATTATTGTTATATATGCATATACCAGTATGGGTCCAGTGTGGTTCTTTTCTGTGTCTGCAGTGGATTTAGTAAATGTTACTGTGCACTGTATAGCAAGTGTATCCAGGTTTACATGTTTGTGGATTTTCTGGTACAGTTTTTATGAATAACTTTGTCACCTGCCACGTTTGGATTTTTCTATTAGTTTGTGTTTGCCCACCTTTAGAATGCTTTTCTATTAGTACTTGCCTGTAACACTGAATGTTTATGGTCCCTGACTGATTTAACCAGTAATTTATCATATTGTATTAGTACAGAAGCAAGTGAAGCCATAAAAACACATTTGAAACTCACCAACCAGACGGCAGAAACACCAACAGAAGCAAACAGTCCAAAACATCTTCAACAGTTTCAGAGAGTTTCAACTTGTCATGAGCAGTGTTGGGCAGTAACGCGTTATTAGTAACGCATTGTAGGATTGGTGGATGCCAACCACTGTAAACACGAAGACGCACTGTTGGCGTGTTTCCGTTTATTCAAGTATGTGCGGCAGTCAATGCTTACTCTATTAACAAGTGAACACCGCATTAGTGAGACAAAAACAACATGACACTGAAACAGTTTCTTACTCCCTTCAGACAAGCTGCTAAAGACTGTGAAATAAAGTTTCGAGCAAATGCTTGTTTGCTAATGCTAATTTGATACTTCTTTAGATTTACTGCAGTAAATAAAATAAATGAATCCAATGATACGCTCTCCATAGATTCACCATTCATAATCTCCAGCATGTTTCATGGTGGCCCTTACGAAAATTAACCATGGTTTTACTACAAATAAAAACAAAAAACCATGGTTACTATAGTTAAACCATGGTAACCACAAATTAACCATGGTTTTGCTATATTAACCATGGTTTAACCATGGTATTAGTAGTAAATCTGTGGTTATACAAATGGTAGTCAACACGCCAAAAAACCATGGGTTACTACAGTTTTACTATAATAAAACCATGGTTATTTTTTCGTAAGGGGGTGTTTGTGATGGTCAGTTTGTTTCAGTCTGTCTCTGAATCTCACGTCAAGAACATGATCATAAACGGAGATATCGGTCTGTTTAAAGATTTCAGCTATTACAGTGTTTTCAGTTGCATATCATAGTCCATTATTTCAGTAAGACCAGTGTTTAGAGTTACGGAATATCCTTCCTTCACTAACACTGAATTCAGAACTGTAACACCAAACAGAAAGAGGGTTCATCACAGATATAAAAAAAAATGGTTATTTGATGGTTTAGTAAAGTAGATAGTTTAATGTGTAAATATGATTATATGTATATATATTATTCATCTTTTAAATTCATTTCAACAGGTAAACAAGACTGCATGATCTATTTTCAAATATAACAACCATGAATGCAATCTAGTCCTTCGGAGGCAGAAACTACATTTACATTTAGTCATTTAGCAGATGCTTTTATCCAAACCAAGTTACAAATTAGGACAATGGAAGCAATCAAAAACAACAAAACAGCAATGATACGTTTTATAAGTCTCAGTTAGCTTAATGCAGTACACGTAGCAAGGTTTTTTTTATTATTATTTGTATTATTATATTGTGATTTTATGTTGTGAAGCATGTTCAGAAAGAGATATAGAGTTCACCTGGGAAAAAAAGGACTGGATTGGTTGGCACAAAGCAAATAAAATAGTCTAGTATTCCCTATAATCACGTAAATATAATGAAAGATTGCGTTATAAAAAGTTTATTTGATATTAGCATAAAAATATATTACCACGGACATAAGGTTATGTTTATTTTCAGGTTATGGCAATTTGATCCTGATAAAATCAGCCGTAGACATGTAGAAACTTGGCTGATACAGCTTTAACATGCTGCGCGCGCTCCCGCGGAAATGCGCAAATAACCAAAAAAACAAACAAACAAATCTTTGAACAACGTTACCTAGAGAGGCGTATCCTGGTCAGTCAGTGAGGGAATCCGAAACAGAGACACGATGGAGCCATTTGTGAAATCCGGATCATATTTATTAAACTTACAACTGTACAGAGATACGAAGAAGACTTTCACAATAGTTCTGTTTTTACTCTTCAATGGTAAGAGCTTGATATCTATTTGTTTTAACATTCTCGGTTTCACCTTAGGCTAAATATTAACAAAATAGGCCTAACAATAAATCAACTATTGCATGATTGTTAAATTCTAATTTAATATATTTTAAATTAATATTAAATATGACAGACTGAACTTTAGTGTATTTTTTTCACCCACTTAAGTTAGAACGTAGATAAATTTTATTTGTAATTTTATAATTATTAATAGTGCAGAAATGGCTAATACTACACATGAAAAAGCTTTTCTCCACATTGCACGGTTTCATTGAATGCGCGGATCCGTTCTGAATAGTAACGGAGCGATTAACGACTCTTTTATGATTTTAGAGCTCCGTGGATTCAGCCTCGACAGCGGGTTTAACAATTGATTGTTTTTTATTTGTTTTTTTGGTTGTTATTTATGGCGGTACTCGAAATAGACTTATGATAACTGCTTTATTTATTCAGAAACAGAAGCAGCTCACAGATTTTTCAACATTTGAAAAAAAAGACGTCGCAAACTATTTAACCTTTATATTTTGCTGTACTTGGCGGAATAGTACTTAACTTAGGCTATTAAATTATCAAGTAGATCAGGAACTCAGATTTCCTAAGATGCAATGTGCAAAGGATAATAGCCCACGTTTGCATTCATAACGTCCTTAAATAGGTCTAAAAAAAAGTCTTAAATATAACTTTTTGAAAAATGCAAAAACAACCTTGTAAACTAAATAACTGATATCAAGAATCAAAGGCATTCTGTTGCCCTGATTTTTTTTTAGAACTTATAAACAGTACAAAAATAGGCACAAAAGCCAGCTCCAAGAGATGAATGTGGTAAAAATTAAATAAAACAATAAGACATTTACAAGACGCCAAATACAGATCCATAATATGGAACAATAGAATTCCTTGAAACTATCATTTTCGATTTTGGAATCTTCATCATCTTTCACAAAAAATCTATTTGAGCAAAACCTCTGACGTTCTTTAAAAAGACAACAACAGAAGGTATTGTATTTCCTTGATTAGAGTTGAAAGATGTTTCCCAGACATAACGTGACTGTAAGGGATGCAGAGACATTATCAAGTATGTCAATTCTCAAGCCAGTCTGGGAAGACGGTTTACTAATGGGATTAGTAAAGGTCTTTTATTTGAATATAAAGTTTAAATCTGTAACATTTATGTAGACTAGCTCAGTTTATTTGAAAATGTTAATGAGTAGCTTTGACTTCTGTCTGTGTAAGATGATAACACCATTTCAAAAGTAAGGGGGTCGTATGTCAGAATTATAATTATGATTGTTTTGAAACATATCATATTTCTAGAGCTTAAGCATTTTGATCATATTTCAATACACCTTAAGTCTAGGTTAAGTTTCGGATGGCAAACATTAACACAGATTGTGAGAACAAAAGCTTATACCACATAAATAAATAAAAAAGATTCAGCCCTCAGTTTCAGTTTTATTTTGTCTGTTCTTATGTTTCTATTTGGTGTGTTTCACTTGCTGTTTTGATTTTGTTTAATAAAATACCTGCTGAAGGTTTTATCTGATGTGTCTTTGTGAGCCAATACCTGACACATAGGACATAAGTATATATATATATATATATATATATATATATATATATATACACTGTAAAAAAAAAACGTAGATTCTACGGTAAAACGCTGGCAGCTGGGGTTGCCAGAATTCCACCGTAAAGTTACGGGTAAAACATACATTTTTTTCTTTTACGGTTGGCAGCCATTGTCATTGTTGTTTCTACGGTTAAATCTGGTGCTTGAGTCAATGATTTACTGTAAAATAAAAAGTATTAACTTTAGGAAAAAACAATTTTTTGGTTTAACAGTTTTATACCGTAAAAAATAGTTACACTGTTGTAGGTTTAACGGTTTTACTTTATATTTACAGTTTAATACCATAATTTAATTGATATAATATTTATATTCGAACTTATTGAAGCACTGAAATCTATTTTGTACCTTCGTATTACACTGGTAACCACCAAAAGCAGGTGGTGATGAGAGAGTCACGTGGTGAAACAAAGCCCATCACAAGCAGCTTTTAAATAATAAGATATATAGAAGTTGCATGGTGTCATTCACACAAGCACTAAACACCATCATGGTGAGACTCATTAAACTGAAATATGCAATAAACATTAATTTAACAACATTTTATGTAACATACAAACCTAATAAACATAACAGATGAGAAAAAATTAAGGAGAAACATAGTTATTTCAAAGAAAAAACATCAAATGCAAACAAAATTTGAAATGCAACGCAGAGAATTCTGGGAACGTAAGTTTACGGTTTTTCCCTGTAAAGTTTACAGGAAATTACCGTTAACCAGTAAACAGGTTTGTACTGTAGCATTTTCACAGTTTTTTACCGTTAAAATCACAGTCATTTTTTACAGTGTATATATATATATATATATATAATGACAAATGATATTAGAACTTTTTGTATTTGTTCCCCAGATGCATTTGGTGCCGAGACACAAACAGTCAAAGTAGTTTCATTTAAAGAGGGGAAAAATCTTGCTCTGCGGACAGGGGAGACTGAAATACAGAGAAATGATCAAATACTGTGGATGTTTGGACACGAGCGTAAACTCTTAGCTGAAATCCATGTGAAGAACAATATCTTCGAAACATATAACACTGATGACGGAAGATTTGGTGACAATCTGGAGCTGGACAGATATACAGGATCTCTCATTATCAGAGACACCAAATCCACACACTCTGGAGTTTATCATCTGAAGATTATCAAAAAAAATGCCACCATTTACAAGAGATTCCAGGTCAATGTCAGCGGTGGTGGTGGAGGTGAGTAAATATTTGACATATATATATATATATATATATATATATATATATATATATATATATATATATATATATATAGTATAGTGTTTCTATACAAAAATTAAAGTTTTATTGGGGAGGATGTTTTTATTTGTTATTCAAGTGCAAATAGTCCAAATGTACCAATTTTATATTATAAAATATAGTGAATTACGTTAAAAATCAACATTTAAAATGCTGTTCTAAAAGAAAAAAGAAAGGAGGTTTAAGTTTTGTAATGTGTTCATATCAAATACATTAGATCGTTCTTATAGAAGTCATATTGCATCTTTTCAATGAAATGTGGAACTACTACAAAAATTTTATTGTGGATGAACTGCACTCTTTCTGATTTAATTCCTGAGCTGTACAGCTTTTCCACAAAGGACACAGGACAACTAAATATGATAGATATTAACCTTTTAGAAACCTTAAATCAAATGAACCAGTTGCTTCGCAAAATGATTTACTATTTAATTATGTTTGAAACACAGTGTTCGCCTGCTGGTCAAAACTGTAAATGCAACAAACTCTGACCAAAACATGCATAAAAACACTTTCCACAAACCAGCGGTATTATCGTTGACGATTAATTTTCATTATAATTTTCGTCAATGGCACTTTTTTTCACAAACGATGATGAACTCGTTTTGAATGACAGAAACTATGACGGAAATCTATTGACATTTTCGTCAATGAATAAAGACGAGACGAAAATGTTAGGTAGCAACAATTTGGGAAGAGATTCATTCAGAACGAATCTGCTGCACGGTTGCGAACATAGATGAGTACATATAAACCGGTGAGACATAAGCTAACATAAACTTGCTGCACGTCTCATAAAACATACAAAAATTTTGATATCTGGGAGTAAGAGAAAAGCAGACATATGGATAAACGCAAGATGACGCAAAAGAGAACTCAGTTTGAACAAGGAGATGTTCTTGTTATTTATGAGAAGTGGTTTTATTTAATTTTAAGATAAAGGTGCGCTTGTTACCACAGTTGAATCGGCGTCTATGATAAAACCTTAATATCAAACCTAGTGAATTTGGAAAACCATTTACATACATTAAACTAAAGACTAAAACTAGACTAAAAAATAATAATGATAATCAGATGACTAAAATATGACTAAAACTAAATCAAAATTTGCTGTAAAATTTAAAACTGCATTGCGATGTGTTTTTGACATTTTTTGAATCATTTCAGCAGTTGTTGCGTATGCTCTTGACTGTGCGACTCAAGCTTTTTTTCGGTCAACCATAGCAAACTATTTAAATTCAATATGTCACTTACATAGCCATACATGCTGTCTGTACTGTACCACCCACATAGTTTTACCATTATTATTTGTTATGTTCTTTTTGTTTGATTATAGTTCAGTTTCCATTTACTGGAAAAACAATGTGACTAGTTCCAGGAACTGAATTGTTTATGCAGCAGAAAAACACCTATCATTATCTAATCAGAAGTCATCTATGTTTATCATTACCAAAGTCCCTTTCACTCAGCTCA
The DNA here is from genome assembly GCF_963082965.1 of Carassius carassius. Classification (NCBI taxonomy): domain Eukaryota; kingdom Metazoa; phylum Chordata; class Actinopteri; order Cypriniformes; family Cyprinidae; genus Carassius; species Carassius carassius. The sequence continues at coordinate 2,271,448 of NC_081802.1, forward strand.
TCTGTCATTCAATGCTCAATTCATAATTGACTGACATCTTTAACAATGTGTTTGCTGTCATCGAGAAGCAGGTTTTGAGTGTAAACAGAGATTAGCTGAAGCAACTTCCCTAACCCTTTAGAGATTTGTTTTTAATGGCCTAGAGACAAATCTGTCGACGCAGACTGTGTGTTGGTTGTCATCCACTATGACACACAATACGAGACAAAATCACTGATTCTTTCATCCCGACGCCTTCCATACATCAAACAGATTGTGGCAAAATTGGGCTAAATGGTGTAGTATGATCCCAGCATGAGTCGCACATTACAAGCATTTGAATATTATACATGACTTCATGGTTTTAGGTTTTCTTTAATTTTAATAAAATTCAGTACAAATTTCAGACCACTCTTATTGCTGTATTTCAGAAAAGCCAGCTCCCATAAACAGATGGATTGTAAAAACTGGTAAGTAAATATTATGATATACATCAATGCATGAACATGTTACTCCATTTAAAGACTACAGGAAAACTAATATAATCAGCCATTCAATTACAATTTTTACTGTAATCTATATACTGTTTCTCTTTTTCTTTTTTAGTTTTGTCCTTCATGTTTGCAGGACTGATTGGACTCGTACTCATTACATGCTGTTTCTGGTACACGAGATAACTACAAATAATTATTTATCTTGAGAATAGTTTTTTTGTTGAAGTTAAGTTCAAAAGAAAAAAATTCTCAGAGAAGTTTATTTTGAGAAGACTTAATAAATCACTTGTCCACAGATATAATTTGGTTTGATATTTTTTTCTAATCAAGTTGACTTCTGTGTTTTAAGTGTCCAAGTATCCTTTGAAGGCATCAAATCTTTGACCCATCAAATCACAGCTTCAGTAAAACTGCAAATGTTAACACAATTTGTAGATTTATTTGAAACATGACTTTATAACAGAATTGTCCATTTGAACAAACTTTTTCAAAAGACTAGATTTGACAAAAGGGGGATTTGTGTAGCACCTGGGTTCTCTAAAGCAACACTTACACTACTGGACCAGTTCTATCTTCTCACGGAGAGGAACGAACATAAAACCAGACTACAGACCAGATCTTAAGTACAAAAAGCTGGCATTTCCTAAAAAGATAAACAATAATACACAGAAAAGTTATTTGGAAAGAAAAAAAAATGCATAATTAAGGGTAACAGGTGGTACTTGAGTGACAGGTGGATTGCCGCTGATGTCACCACCGTCGCACTTGGTGGGCGTGGCTTCAGCAACCAGCTTCCGCCTTTTTGGCCATTTTCGATTATCCAGGAGTGATGCGCAGTGACACGCTGCCAAGATGACTCAGCCCACTTTTGGCTACAAAAACACTCTTTGGAAACCTATGGGTGATGTCACAGACACCACTCCCATGTTTATATACAGTCTATGAGCTATATCATATTTTAATGTGAGTTACATTTTTCTCATTGCAGTTTGGCTTTATGAGGTAAATGAGAAATATAAAATTTTGTTTATATTGATATAAGGCTATAATATAGCACAATCAGTCCTTTTATGAAAAAGTAAATATCACATCCACAACTTTTGTTTTCTGACTTGAAACTGCTTTAATCAAATGTGTCAAAGATGTCTAAGTCTTGTTAGGACCGATATTACCTTCCCATTCAAAATTGCTTGTAAAATAATGTTTTATTTCAAAATTTGTTTTCAATATTTATTCTTATTCTTCATTCATATTCATTATGTGTGTGTTTATATTATTATATTATTTTAGCTTTAGATTTTTTACTAAAATTTTACCTTCACAACAAATATAAAAATATTTCCATAATTCCATTATTTGTGGGAACCATGTAACATTTTTTGGTTATTAACATTCTGCAAAATAACTTTTTATGTTCCACAGAAGTAATAAATGATGTTCTCGTTAACAAGGTTCGGGAGGAGCGCGTCAAATACTTAGCCTAATCAACACAGATGGACCACAATCTAGTAATCAATCCCACAGTATAAATATCGCTGACTTACCTCTATCCTTTGATGGTTAATCAGCAAGGCTTACTCGTCTGATGCCGTGTTCTCCCATCGTACGTCGGCGAGAGCCCACCAGCTACATCCTTAACTTCCTCTTTTACAGTCGTCGAGACTTACCTATCTGGTGCTGCGAGTATAGAGCTCCCACCAGATGCGGGCGAGACTTTCTACTCTACAGCCAGCAAGGCTACCCGTTCGATGCGTGTGCTCCCTTCGGACGTCGTCGAGAGTCTCCAGGCTAGGTAAACCTTACCTTTTCTTCCTTTGGCCGGCGAGACTTATACATTCATTGTGTGTGCTCCCATCGAATGCCGACGAGAGCCTCCCGGCCACACAACTTATCTCTCCTTCTACGCCCGGAGAGGTTTACCCATTCGATGCCGCGAGTAGGAAGCTCCTATCGGATGTCGGCAAGAACCTCCCGGCCAGACTACCTTTGCTTTCTCCTTACAGCCGCAAGCTGTCATTTCCACCATGCACTATCCGGCCGGCGAAAACCGTCATCGAGGCTTTCCCGTCCGATGCTGCGAGAACAAGCTACCATCGGACGTCAGCAAGAGCCCCACGGCCACCCAAACTTACCTCTTCAATCCTACGGCCTGCGATGTTGACCCAGCCGATACAGCGAGCATAAAGTTCCTGTTGGATGCTGGTGAGAGCCTCCTGACCACACTAGTTTACCTTTCCGTCTTTCATCCGGAGAGGCTTACCCGTTCGATGCCTTGAGTACAAGCTCCCGTCGGACGTCGGCAAGAGTCTCCCGGCTAGACAAACTTACCTTTTCCTTTTCTATGGTCAGAGAGGCTTACCGGTTCGATCGTGTGTGCTCCCGTTGAATGTCGGCGAGAGTCTCCTGGCTAGACAACCTTACTTTCCAATCTATGGTCGGAGAGACTTACCCGTTCGATCGTGTGAGTCCCCCGTCAGACGTCAGCGAGAGTCTCCCGGCCACATGACTTTACCTTTCCATTTGACGAGGGGTGAGGCTTAACCATCTGACGCCACGAGTCTCAACCTCCCATCAAATACTGTCCAAAAATAAAAATAAATAAATAAAAATACCCTCCGCTACCCTCACATCTTTTCCCCCCGCCTGGCGATGCTTACCCGTTTGATGTTCTGAGTTGATACCCCATTGGATGCAGCAAGAGCCTCCCAGCACGGGTTTTTTTTCGTCTCCCCGTCCGTCGAGGCTTACCCGTCTGATGCGTATGCTCCCGTCAGACGTCGGCGAGAGTTCTCCCGGTCAGATTCCATACTTGCAGGCCGCAAGCGAGTCTCATCCATCCGATGTCGTGAGTATCGAACTCCCATCGGATGTCGCAAGAGTATCCTTGTCGGTCAGCCCAAAAACCTTTTTATCTGCCAAACTGAGAGGACCCAGACGTCCGTCGTCCTGAGTCTTAATCTCCAGTCGGAGGCTTCATGGGCCCTCTCGGTCAGCCATTTGCCCTTCAGCCTCTGAATACCAGGTGCTTATCAGCCAGTAGGGCCCGTACACTGACACGTGACCTATTCCAGTCGAGGCAACTCGAGCTCTCCCGGTCGGGCTATACAACCACGCCGCTCCTCCTCATCGGCTTGTAGGACTCACCATTCCAACGCTCTGTAATTTGGCAGATTAAAGGGGGGGGGGTGAAATGCTCATTTTCACTCAATCTCCTGTTAATCTTGAGTACCTATTTTGGTTTTGGAAAATGACTAAGTTCCACTTAGTCCACTGTTTACTTGATGTGCATACGCGCCGATAGTTAAGTTAACAACACAGAGATATTTAAAGCAGTTTTACTCACCGCCTGCGTTTCCAACACACGATCGTTGGGACTGCATCATCCTTAAGAAATAAACGATATGCAAATCCGGCGTCAAACTGGGCCTTGTTTGTAAAATAAGCATTTTCGAAATGCAGGGAACAAACAAAAACACTTGCACAACTCCGTTGATGCTCTGTAAAAATAAACTCCATCCACTGGTCCCTTAATGCTGTTTTGGTAATCTGTGCAGGGTTGTTTTGCCCTGGCAACCAAAAACACACTTCTTTGGTGACATTTCGCTCTCTCGCTCTGGTCAGTGAATGTCTCTGCTCTGGTCTACGGGCGCGTGCACGCTCTTCCGGGAGAAGTGCCCTTAGGACCCATATAAGGAAATTCCGCTCCATCTAACGTCACACAGACCCATACTCGATAAAAACTTTCCGAAACTTGAGTATTGGAACTTTTGGAACAAAAATACTCCTTCAAACGTACAACTTAATTTTTTAAACCTTGTCCATGTTTAGCATGGGAATCCAACTCTTTAACAGTGTAAAAGACTCAGTATGCATGAAATAGCATTTCACCCCCCCTTTAAATAAAAATGTCTTCAAGTAGTATTCACCACAAGCACCATTTTACCAAAAGAAAAACACTTTTGTGGGACAATGCATGGCAGGATTACTAAATGAACAGAATTATTAGACTGATTTAGTTCCACAGCCGGTGACCTGGGTTTGAATCCGGTTTGGAGCGTGTTGAGTACCTCAACAAAGGATTCTCAGAAAGAGAGACAATTAAATATCAGAGTATCTGCTAGTAAAGTAATGTAACCAGTTTTGATGGAAGTATTTATTAAGTAGGGTCAGATTAGAAATGAATCTGTATAACAACAGAAAAAGTGTACTGGCATTGCAAGTGTTGTTCAATGAGGTCAAGACATACACATAAAAGTGCACTAACTGTGCTGTTAATAGGGAGTTATTAAGGAACAAAAACAGAAAATTACAATTAAAATTTGCAGAACATAAAAGAAAAAGGTGAACAAAATCCAGGTGTGCTGCAGTCGGACGAGCTGGCAGAGCCACCGGCTGTTAAACAGAGGTTTTTTCCACCCTGAAAGGTTTAGTTATGTTATAATATTTAATTTGGCATGAGAACCGGTGGTGTTAAGATAGAAACGTGATGACAAGAGATTGATCAATCACACTCAGTACATTAATACACACAGGGTAAAATGAACCTTAATAATAATGTTCAAATTTTGAAATAATGTTTACGGTAATATACATTTTTGTGCTTAAATTGTTAAAATACATACAGTTAGTATTCCTCCAGGGGGCGCTCGACATAATAAGGTTTTTATTCACTCCGAGGCTCTAGAGTCTCTCCATGTTTTATTGATAAAGACAAGCAAATACAGATGACAAATAGACAGAAATAAAGTGAGATCTGTGTGTCTTATCTAAAAGAAATAAGAGCTTCAGTATTAAAAATGTCTGATCTGTACAATAATAGTTATATTATAGTTATATTAACTATAGGTCATATTAACTAATCTAGAGTAACAGCTCAATATTTGGTAATCAAGACAAACACTCACATTTGAAACTTTGAGCATTAATGTTGCTGTTTGATCTCAAATCATCTTCTAGGTTGGAAATATACCCGCTTAAAACATACAAAAAGCCATCACAAATAAAAGAAAATTAAGAAATTATAAAAAGTTTAAATAGTAATGAGGAATGTCATCAACCATGCACCATATGTTTGAATCTGTGTTTGATCTAGTTCAGCTCTTCTGGATCTGATGTCATAAACCAGAAGAATGACAGTAGCCACGCCCACCAGAGCAGAGAGGACCAATCGGATCACAGCTTCAGTAGAACCACAGCAGTGGACAGAGTCTGAGGAATAAAAACACCAAACTGAGATCAGATCAGTCAATAAACATTAATATCAAGAATATTTGAAGAACAGGACACATAATCTCTACTCACCATAGACAGAAACACTGAAAGCTTTTAATGAGAGGTTTGCTCCAAATATCAGCTTTACATAAACTCCAGCATGTTCAGTTCTCACGTCAGTGATGGTCAGAGATCCAGTTTGATCGTCCAGCTTCAGTCTGTCTCTGAATCTCTCATCAAGAACATCATCAAATACAGAGACATTGCCAGCCGTCACATTGATTTCTGCTATTAAAGCAATTTCATTCACATATGTCCACTGAATCCGATCCTAATCTATTTCAGTACGATCAGAGTTCAGAGTGACTGAATCTCCCTCCTTCACTGATATTTCATCTGTATCACCAAACACACAGAGAACAAACAGTAATTAGTTTGGCATTACATTTTCAAATTAATAATATAAAACAACAGAACAGACACCAAAGAAGCAAATTAGTCTGTGGAATAAGATCTGGTGATTAAAGGGGAGGGCCAATGCTATTCCATGCATTCTGACCTATTTCCACTGTTAAATTGGATTTTCATGCAAGACATAGCCAAAGTTTAAAAAAAAACATGTCTTTTATAAATCTGATAAAACTAAAGACTCTTCAGAGATATGAAAGATGTAATACTACTCTATAGGTACTCAAGATTAACATGAGATTGGCAGAAAATGTGTGTGTTATGTCCCCTTTAAAAAAAAAAAAAAAAGAATAAATATGATTCACCATAGACAGCGAGAAAGAAAGTTATAGTCATATTTTTGGTCTTTACTGTATAAAATCCAGCGTGTTCAGTTGTGATGTTAGTGATGATCAGAGATCCAGTTTGATTGTCCAGCTTCAGTCTGTCTCTGAATCTCTCGTCAAGAACATCATCATATACAGAGAAACTGTCGGCCGTTACATTGATCTCAGCTATTAAAGTGCTTCCAACCCAAAACCTCCACTGAATCAGATCATCCGCCATTATTTCAGTACGACCAGAGTCTATAGTGACTGAATCTCCCACTGACACAAACTTCACTTCATCACCAAACACACCTGAAGAAGAGTTTATCACTGATTAAAGCGTTAGAATCACTGGATGTTGTAATAATATAGATTCATATATGGAACAATAACTACAGTAGTGATGTCATTCAACAAAAAAAAACATCTTCAAACTTTATTGTTACAGATTGGGTAAACATATTTCATAGTCGTTTTATTTATGATAATGCAATGAAACATGCCAAATAGTGTGGACATCATTTTTATTGAGGCTGTCATAGAAATAAATTATGAATAGCCTGCATGCAAAAACAAGAGAGAATCAACAAAATATTTTTCTCTTTGAGCTTTTGTTTTTCATCATAATCATAATCATCATAAAGCCTGTAGGTGTATTGTTGTTGTTGTTTTATTTTTTGGCCAAATAATTGTGTCAGATAAATACCTTATTTACCAAATCTATACCAAAAATACCAAATTTAGTTTTTTTGTTCTTACCTTACATGACGCAAAATATTTTAAAGTGTAAATAATTGATATTTTGAGGGTTTAATCACACTTGTGTGATCACACATACAGTGATTAAAAAGAAAACAAACCAATCCACTCCGGACATAAATAAAATAAAAATGACACTTTTATTTGAATAACTTTAATAAGCCACAAAAACATATGCTGTTGGGTCTCTACACTTCACATTTATTTTATGTAATAAATCACTAACAGACCTGACAAGGCCTTAATCTAAACTTGAGCTTAAATTATTACTATATGAGAATATCAGTGAATGTTTATCCTCTCTGACTAATTTAACTCGTATTTTATTACATGCTACCAGAACAGAAACAACTGAATTCATAAAAACATTTCAACATTTCAAACTCACTGTGTGTAAAACGTTGTGCAGTAGAACCACAAACGTTGTAAAACGTAATGACTGTGTGTAAAACGTGCACTATGTGCATGTAAAACAGTTGTCAGTTATATTCTATGAAGAGTGAGAAACTTTATGCAACACAAGTTTGCACAAGAAAGACAAAATTGCAGCAACGTGAAATGTGGAAATAGAAAAGAAATGCTTAAATATAGGCTGTAACCCACAACACTGCTTGCATGGTCAAGAAAAACCACACTGGTAAGCTAGTTTCACCATCTCAGTTTTCCTTTCAAAGCAGCATGACCAACAGTTTCCCACAGAGAGGTTTAATTCGGACTAACAATCACAGCTACTCACACTACACTCACACAAAGTAATGAGAAAAGTGGTCTTTATTTAAATCTGATTCATTCAGTGGAAAATGAGATCAGTTTTGCTGAGTTTGGAGAATTTGATGATCATTTTTGTGCACAACGCCTCCAACACAGAAAAAGCTTGCTGGATGAACAGTCAAGAGGATTTTAAATAGCCTATACATGTACACTATACATTGTGTTATATTACCTTGGCATTACATTACAAAGGAAAAGCTAATAAACACCGCGAGTACAAACATTTCTCTCTCCTGACTGCAAAAAGCAATTACTCCATACCCTTTTCCTCTTTTGGAAAGTCGCAGGAGTTTCTTTTGATATTTGAGCTAATGGGAACGTACAAATCATATTCTCTAATCTATGACGACTTTGTGTATAAAGTTTGTCCATATGGGAAAACAAACTCATATTGGTGTATATTATTCAGCATATTAATATAAATAGTTATAAGTACAGCTGATGTAATACAACAGCATGTTACATACAGTATATCATATGTGCCAATATAGCATTAGCAATGAGAATAAATTAAGAAACTTAGCTTAGCTTCGTGAAGACATTCGTGAAATAGCCAGCTGTGAGGTGGACGCTTTATCAGCATCTTGATATCTTACTTCTTGCAGTGGGAAAGGCAGATCTAGTGCAAAGCATTGCTGATGCAGTCACATTAGCACACGTACATCTCAGAGACGTCTATTTGACGTCTGCATTTACATCTGCAAGATGAATCTTTTAGAGTATTTGCTCATCTGCAATACGTCTATAGGACGTTTCATAACAGATGTCAAATAGACATTTAGAAGATGTTTAGAGATGTTAATGATATGAGCTGCCAGAACTGACACGCTTCATAAATGTTTCTGAAACATGAAACAAAGACTGTGAACTATGTGGTACTGGATTGTGGAGTTGGACCGTTAAACAGTTTTTCAGGATTTTGTGGGCGGGGCTGAAATCATGTCTCGATGACGCACTGGAGCCACTGATCATGGCCCCTCCCCTAATACTATGATAACTAGAGCACATTAATTTTTGTGGTTTGTCCACACAACTACTGTCTTCCTCCAGGAGATGCTCGACATAATAAACAAAATAAATAAAAATAAAACATGGAGAAACTCTTGAAGCACAGAGTGAGAAAACTTTATTGATAGAGCAAATACAGAGGACAAATGGACAAGACAGGTACATTTTTAAGAGCTCTTAAACCCCTGAATAAAATATGAAAGATTACATCAAGATCAGCACATGAATATAAAGCTTTGAAAACTGAAAAAAAAAAGGCAGGTCACATGAGTCAAGCTTGCATCAGCTGACTCTAATCTGATTTCTTTAAGATGTCAGTTTTACACACATTCTAGATCATTAACATCTCTAAACATCTTTTAAATGTCTATTAATCAATTATGCACCTGATGTGTGAATCTGTGCTTGATTTTGATTATCTCTTCTGGATCTGATGTCATAAACCAGAAGAATGACAGTAGCCACGCCCACCAGAGCAGAGAGGACCAATCGGATCACAGCTTCAGTAGAACCACAGCAGTGGACAGAGTCTGAGGAATAAAAACACCAAACTGAGATCAGATCAGTCAATAAACATTAATATCAGCGCCGACATCAACTAATATCAGCGCTGCTGTACCTGCAGATGTGTGACAGAGCTGAGTGATGTCCAGATGTTGAGTCTGGTTGCTGATGGGATTGTTGAGCACACAGCTGTAGCTGTTTTTATCCTGATATTCCACCTCCAGAGGTAGAGAGAGACTGATGCTGAGATCAGACACACTGATGCTGGACAATAAACTGTTTCCTTTGTACCAGGAGAGAGTCACATGACCCACATTCACCACTGACAGTGGCGGATCTAGAAAATTTTGCATGGGGGGGCAAAGGGGTGGCAAGAGGTCTTGGCAGGGTGGCAGGGGTACATGGAATCCCTATATATGAATTGCTTTAAAAAAAACACAAAAACACTTTTAAACTACAGTAGTTATTGTTTAATCATGCCCTTACACACTACAACGTTTTTTTAATTCACAACACACACACCAGTTATGTTTAGACTACTTAATTCTATTGTATTTGTTATTTCCCCAGTTGTAACCTGGTTTCATTGCTGTGATATCTGAGAGGAATTGGATTTAATAGGACTGCTTAGGCTTAGCTAATCAAATGATCGATCTCCTAACTGGCACTGTATTGTTTGTTGTAACGTAACAGCCCAAACTAAAATTGGGTATTTTTATTTAAAGTAATTAATTAATTATTAAAGCGATTTAAGGGAATAAAGAAAAAGAAAGGCTTGTTGTATTAGTGAAATAATTGTAACTATTTGCAACTAATATTTTATTTGTAATTTACATAAATGAATCAAGGAAATTATAGCATATTTTCAATTCAAAAAGGCAAAATTTAATAAATAAATAAAAAAAGTTGAACTTTTCTATTGTAAAACAGTCAAATATTAAATGATCTACTTACATTTTACCAGGCATTTGTTAACTTATTTAATAATTTTGACATTGATGAGCTAGACCGCTGAACTTTTAGTCTTCCTAACAACAAACAGAGCGTTGCGTAATGTAGTGCATCAGAGCAGCATCAATAATAATATCAAGTGAATCTCTTATCTGCATCTTAAGTTTATTGCCAATAATAATGACAGGTTTGCGAACGTGAACTCGGTGAGCTCGCGCAAAACACATCTTCAGCACAGCGACTCATTTAAATGCCTCTGATTGGCCGATGTGATCAACAGACATGTCTGTGATTGGCTACAATGCTCAACGTTGCAAAAGCACGTCAAAAGTACCTTTAATGCAAAGGACCGCTGATTTTGCCTAACGTAATAGACTCGCTGTTTTTGCTGATGCTGAATCGTCTTTAGCATACAATACATTCATTACAAATGTAACTTTAAGTTAAACGTGTGTTTAAACTACACCTGGGGAAACTCACTTCACCTTCAGAGGATCTGTCTGTCCGGGGCAGTTCAGTCTCTGGTTGCAGGGCCACCGCACCGAAGCAGACTCGCTGTGTGTATGAGCCAGACTGAGCGAACGCCGCTCTGCACGTTTGAATCAGGGACGTAACTAAGTATTTGAGGGGCAGGGGGGAAGGGCGAATAATACATTTAAAATTAAAAATTAAATTGTTCACTTTTGGTAAATGTATTGGACATAGTGGTGGGTTGTTTTTGTAAGTACAGTTTTTGGATCATTAAAGTTAGGGGGGCAGCTGGAGGCCTTACCTATTTGATCAATCAGCTGTAGATCCGCCCATGACCACTGAACACACCAATGAACAATTCTGCTCTGAGGATGATGATGATGATGATGAAGAACAGTTTCTGCTGATGACAGGAACAGGCAGACGAGCTGAAAACATGAGAGAATAAAGATAAATATGAACAAATCTTATCAATACTCTTATGTTTGTTTTATGTGTTGAGTGAGTGTCAAAAATATTTAACATTTCAATAAGTTAAAAGTAATTTCAGCTCCAAATGTCCACAGTATACGGTCTTCATGTCTTTCAGTAACAGCAGTCTGTGTAGTGACTGAATCTCCCTCCATCACTGACACTGACTTCTCTTCAATACCAAACACACCTGAAGAATAGAGTTTTCACAGATTACTGCTGTTGGCCTTGAACGTGGTAGTTATGTTGCTGTCTATTCAGGGTCAGAAAGCTTTTGAATTTCTTTAAAAATATCTTAATTTGTGATCCAGATATGAATGAAGGTCTTACGGGTTAGTAACGACATGAGGGTGAATAATTAATGACAGAATTTTCAATTTGGGGTTAACTATCCCTTTAAAACTATGAAATCCTAATGGAACAGCTTACAGTGGGGAAAATAAGTATTTGACACATCAGCATTTTTATCAGTAAGGGGATTTCTGAGTGGGCTATGGACACAATATTTCCACCAGATGTAGCCATCAAGACAAATATTGAATTCATACAAAAAAAATCAGAACATTTAAGTATACAAGTTGAGTCATAATAAAGTGAAATGACACAGGGGATAAGTATGGAACACATGAAGATAACAAGGTGCAAAATGGCCTAGAAAGCCAGGAGATCACCTGAAATCTGTCAGTATTGAGAGAGAAACCCTGCCCCCTGTCAGTACTGATTGATATCAGCTGCTTTAGTCCTAACTGATGGCCTATAAAGGCTTCTCATTACCCAGGAGGCAAACAGGAAAGACTTCATGATGGGTAAAAGCAAAGAACTCTCTCAAGATCTTCGTAATCTTATCGTTGAAAAGCATTTTGATGGGAATGGTTATAGGTGCATTTCCAGAATGCTGAATGTTCCTGTGAGCACTGTGGTCGCCATTATCCGGAAATGGAAAGAGCATCAGTTCACCATAACCTGGCCACGATCAGGTGCTCCACGTAAGATCCCTGTCCGAGTAGTTAAAAAAATAATCAGGAGAGTTCTCCAAGAGCCAAGAACCACTCGGGCAGAACTTCAGGAAGACCTTGCATCAGCAGGTACTGTTGTTTCAAAGAAAACTATAAGCAATGCACTGAACCGCCATGGCATCCATGTACGCTCACCACGCAAGACTCCATTGCTGAACAAAATCATGTTGAGGCTCGGTTAAAGTTTGCAAAAGAGCATTTGGAGAAGCCTGTGGATCATTGGGAGACTATAGTATGGTCAGATGAAAGCAAAATTGAACTTTTTGTCACTCATTCTACACACCATGTTTGGAGAAGAAATGGCACTGCCCACCACCTCAAGAACACCATAACAACAGTTAAGTTTGGGGGTGGAAGCATCATGGTTTGGGGCTGCTTTTCAGCAAGGGGTACTGGCAGACTTCATATTGTTGAAGGCAGGATGAATGGAGAAATGTACTGGGACATTCTGGATAAAAAATCTGCTGCCATCTACCAGAAAGCTGAAAATGAAAAGCGGGTGGACATTTCAGCAAGACAATGATCCCAAACACAAGGCCAAGGAAACAATGAAGTGGTTTCAAAGAAAGAAAATCAAGTTGCTTGAATGGCCCAGTCAATCACCTGACCTAAATCCCATAGAAAATCTATGGAGACAACTGAAGATCAAAGTTCATAAAAGAGGCCCATTTGTGTGGAAGAATGGGCCAGAATCACTCCTGAGCAATGCAGACGACTGGTCCCTCCATACAAGAGGCATCTAGAAGCTGTAATAGCCAATAAAGGCTTTTAAATTTTAATACTTTTTAAAAAGTATTAAATAAAGTGTGTTCAATACTTATTCCCTGTGTCATTTCACTTTATTATGACTCAACTTGTATACTTAAATGTTCTGATTTCTTTGTATGAATTCAATATTTGTCTTGATGGCTACATCTGGTGGAAATTTTGTGTCAATAGCCCACTCAGAAATCCCCTTACTGATAAAAATGCTGATGTGTCAAATACTTGTTTTCCCCACTGTATGTCCCAAAACACACTACAGGAAACCATTTTTAATGGGTTTAACAGTTAGCAGTTGATGGTTTGTAATGGTTGTATTTGCAGTGGATACCATTAGAATTTCTGTGACGTTTTCTTTTTCAGCAAGGAAATGTATTCACCATTCACAGAACCGTGAAAGCTTTTGATGGCAGTTTAGCTCCAACAATCAGTAGCTCATAATATCCAGCATGTTCAGCTCTGATGTCTGTGATGGTCAGAGATCCAGTCTGATGATCCAGCTTCAGTCTGTCTCTGAATCCTACAACTTCACCATGAGATGTGGAAAAGAGCTGAGCTTCTTTATGGATTTGAGCAATAAGACGTCCATGTTATCAGATCATCATTATGAATTTCAGTAAGACCAGAGTTTAGAGTGACTGAATCTCCCTCTGTCACTGACACTGTCGTCAATGCATCTGAATCAGCAAAAACAGCTGAAGAACAAACAGAAAAGATCAAGGCTTTTAAATAACTTAAGGATGGTTTACAAAAGTAAATAATAATAATGTTCCTAAACAACAACAGAACAGATTAATTACTGTATGTGTGTGGTAAATCTGGACAAAACTGATTTCCTGACGCAGGAACTGAAGTTGATTTGTATATGGCGTTATTTTACTGACAAATGTAGAGAATGCATTATTGTAGCGCGAGAAAACATTGATACAATGTTTGGATTTCCCTTGCTCTCACACAAAACTGGACACGTGCGCACAGATACACGCCACTCTCGCCCGGAGAAAGTGCGCGCACTTAAAACATATCTCTCCTCTCACTTAAACTGTGTCCTGTGCACTCTCAAATCTCTCTGTGCTCATGCGCTATTAGGATATTAATTATTTACGCACCTGAATCTTTTTTTACTGTTGTATTTTTGTTTTAACATAAATGTAGCTTCTTTGCTTTACTATATCTCTTTTATGTTTGTTTTTTGATCTTTTCTGCAAATGTATATGCATCTCTCTGTAAAATAGGCTACTTTGTAAACACTGTTTCAGGACCCAGTGGGGTGGTTTCAGGGGAACCAAGCGGTTTGGCGAGGCTAAACCTCTCCAGCTGCGATGACTTTCCCCTGGAACAGTCCCAAGATGAGACGCTTAGATATGCATTTGAACAAGTCCGTTTCATAGATGGGCAGGTCCTCCAGCCTGACCGCACGCTCTCCTACCCTTATTTTGCCGTTATTAAAGACTGGTTGTATTGAGTGACCCGTGATACACAAACCAAGGAAGATATAATCCAATTGTTAGTACCACGGAGCTACCACACCTGCCTGGTTGTACTAATCTGATTCAGCACCATATTGAGACAGATCCAGGCATGGTGGTTCGCAGCCGGCCATACAGGTTACCTGACCACAAGAAAAAAGTGGTTCAGACGGAATTAGAAGCAATGCTGGGAAAGGGGATAATCGAGGAGTCCCACAGTGATTGGGCGAGCCCGATAGTTTTGTGTCCTTAAATGGACGGCTCGGTGCGATTTCGTGTGGATTATCGCAAGGTAAACACAGTGTCAAAATTTCACGCATATCCAATGCCGCGGATTGACGAGCTGATTGATCGAATAGGTAAGGCTCTTTTTTAAAAATCATCCAGACGCCCAATTAATTTCTAATATGGGTAAGTAGTATTAAATTGTAAAGATTTTACAGATCCATCTTTGTAATCTGACTGCTTGATAACTTTTGATAATGTAAAATAATCAATATCCTAATAGCGCATGAGCACAGAGAGATTTGAGAGTGCACAGGACACAGCTTGAGTGAGAGGAGATATGTTTTATGTTTTAACGCTCGCCCATTGCATTAATGTGCTTTCGCGCTACAATAATGCACTCTTGAAATTTGTCAGTAAAATAACGCCATGATAATTTGAGCTCCACACAGCATCTTAGACAGAAAACACTTTTACTGCAGATGAGAATCACGTCACACTGAAACTAAAGCTGCTGCTGTTTGAGCTTCAGTCATTTATATAAAGGACATTTCACTGAACCTGAAGAAAAACTGAATTCATAAAAACACATTTCAAACTCACCAACCAGACGCCACAAACACAAACAGAAGCAGAATCTGTCAAACATCTTCAACAGTTTCAGTCCACAAATATGAAGACAAACTCTTCAGAACTGGTTCAGTAATAAAATGACAGATGAGCTGATGAGAGACTGATCTGTAGTAAAGTCATGAGAAACTCTACTGTCAGCTGAAATAACTGCACAACTAGAAGTGTTAAACCGTGTGAACATCCAGCTCTTTTTTGCTGATTTCACAACATGTTAATTTTGTCACTTTTAGCTCCAGCAGAGCACAGCTTCCTCTTCGGGTCAGGTTTGTTGTTTTCAACAGAAATAAACTGAATCATAAGATGATCAGAGTCTAGAGAAGGTGCGAGTGTCTTAAAGCAGCGTTCTGCTCATGAGATCCTGAGAGTGTTTGGCTCTGCTCTCTCCTCTAACTGTCTTCAGCTCGTTTCTTCTTTAGTTCTTATCAAATGTTTCAGTTGTTTATCCTCTCAGACTGATTTCAGAGTTTCTCAAATTGCTTTTACATCAGTTTTGCAAGCAAATTTTTTTCCAATCTCACTTGATGCAAGTCTGTTTCCTACAATAGTAAACAGATCTGGAGAGCAGACAGGCTAGTCTAGCACAGTCACGTATGTGTCTTTATGCAGAATGAGACCTGGGATTGTCTTGATCTAATAACCATGTACTTTCCATGAAAGACTATATTGATGGCAGTCAGTGTCACTTTACAATTACAATAAATGCCAACATGTCAATGGTACATTCCCACATATGCCAGTCACACATGCCGTTTGCTCTGCTGCACTTATATATAAGGGTTTTCTTCTGCATCTAACACTGATGAAAGTCTGGATGCTCCCTTTGATCTTTAGGACTGAGATATTAATGTCCATTTTTTTCAGAAAGCAGTTG
Organism: Carassius carassius; assembly: GCF_963082965.1. NCBI lineage: Eukaryota > Metazoa > Chordata > Actinopteri > Cypriniformes > Cyprinidae > Carassius > Carassius carassius. The sequence goes on from NC_081802.1 coordinate 2,287,819, forward strand.
AAATGTGGATTCATCTGACCACAGCACACATTTCCACACATAGTCTTTCTGACTATCTGAGAAGAGCTTTGTCCTAGAGAACCCCACGACATCGCTGCATAGAACTGATGTACAGTATAGCTTTCTCCCAGAGTTAAACTGTTATTCAAGTTACATTTATTGATGCAGCGCCAGACTGTGTTCAGTGACAGCGGTTTACCAAAGTAATCCTGAGCCCATGTGGCTATATTTAACATTGGGGTTTTGGAATTGGGGTTGTAAGTCAATATTTCTATCAGTGAATTCAAAAACACCAGGATATTAAATGTATGCATCAGGTACTACAGAAAATACTGCTGAAATATAAAATGTATAGAACACAGATAAACATCAAATGGCTTAAGTTTGAGGTTGAAACTAACAATCTTTAGAAGAGGAATTCAGAAAGATGTAATCAGTAATCAAAAATCCTACTCAGGAAATTCATCTGAATCTGATGTCATAAACCAGAACAATGAGCAGCCATGTTGCTTGACAGGACAAGGGGATGAAGAGACACACCTGGGATCAATGGAAATAAACGGGAAACACCTGGAGTAAAAATATCACAATTAATGTGAGACAGAAACTGGAGCCATGGAAAATCAGGAGACTCGGGAGGTCATGGCGAATTAGGGGACTCTTGGAACCATGGCGGCAGAGATGGGCACTCGAGGTAGTTTTTATAGACTTCAGACTCAACCTGAAATGACTCCAGACTTGACTCGAGGAAAAGGTCAGCCACTCATACAATATTCTACATTTACACAGACATTTTCATTTTTTCAAAGCTACTTTGCATTCAAGTTTGATAATCTTGTTCTTGCTTCCAAGGATTGTACCCACGACTCAGTTTTGAAATTATTAGTAAATAATTTAGTAAATTAAGGTTTTTACCACTGTGGGCTGGTTGTTTTCACACACTGCGGCTATGGAAGTAAAATAATGACTTATGTCTTTGAAACAAAAAAGCATGCCGAATAGCACTATCTGAAAAAATAATGCATTGAATTAACAGTTCTTGCATTTTAATGCCTTGTATTTCCAGGGCTTGCATCTTTAGGTCCTGAAATTTAATATAGTTGTTCGTTTAAGCTGTGAATATTTCAATTAAAAATATTTCACACACTTTTTCATAATTAAAAAATCAATAATTCATATTCACGTTCCAGAATTCACTTCCAAAATATTAAATCGGTAAAAACAATACGATATAATATTCGACAGGCAAATTTCGGTCCATTTTATTTCACTTTCAAAATTCGCTTCCACAAATTCAGTGGTTAAAATTCGGCAGATAATTGGCCCTTTCACATCCGGGAGCTGCAGGAATAGCAGTAGAGCACAGAGGCATGATCTCTATCTACTGTCAGTCGCTCACCAGCAGGTGGTGCAAGCGGCTGTTATATAAGGCCAAAGCAACAGGTGGATTAAGTAATACAGTTACAAAAACTGATCTGCAGAAATTAAGCAAGCGCTAAGTAAAAGTTTTGATTATCGGGGCATGTGGAAAAGCTGATTGTGCGTATGTTTATTTCAACCTCTTTTCTGTTACCAAGTAAGCAGCATTCAAAGGAGATTATAATGGTGTTTTACCCAACGCTGAATTACAGAACTAACATTACATCTAAGGAAGACACATATTGCTTTCGGTTGTTTAGTTTCCGTAACTTTGTGTCATGGCTTGTGCGTCGCTGTGCTCTAATACTGGGGATCCCCTCACGTCACACTCCAGGATTCCCCAATGACGAGTAACGCTTCTCAGTCAAATAATACTGTGATATAAGACCTCAGATCTCAGAAGACATTTTATTGATGATTATGCAAACTATATAGACAGTTAAGCAGATGTAAAATATGAACGAACGCTCAAGGTTCCACGCGGTTTCCCTCAGAAATCTGTTAAAGAAAAGAAAACACATTACGTGGCTCAGCGCACTAACAGTGACAGCGATTAAAAGACAAAACTCACATCTGACTGATGATGCAAACTATATACAGACAGATGAGGATATGAACGCAAGTTACGGAACAAGAAAAAGTGCATGTTATATATATAAAATTTATTTAATTTATTTAAAAAATAATTAATGAATGAATAAGGGGCGATTCACATATCGCGCCTAATAACGCGTGGAAAAGGCTAGGCGTGCCGCTTTCTCCTTTTTTCCAAAGCGCTCGGGCAGAAGCGCTCCTGAGGCTAAGCAACAATGACGCGCTCTCTCCATGAAGACGCGGAAATTTCAGCGAAGGATAAATGGATTTGCAGCACAAAAAAAATCGGTTTCAGTAGCTCTGATACTAAATTTATTTCAAAGTGGCAATCCATATACAGCTATGATCAGCTGGTCCTTCATCTTGGCTGAGCTTTCAACGTTCAGGGAAAGGATGAAGCTGATTGGTTAGTTCTTGTCACATGACCTGCGGTGCACTTGCGACATTCTGAAAGTTGAGATGTTTTTAACTCGATGCTTTTCGGACGCGCCTGAAAAAAACGGGCGCGTCGCACCGCGTGCGCATCGCGACCGTGTCGCGTCCATTATGAGCGCGCATACCGCGCGCCTACATTGGAAATAACGAAATTGAGCATGCAAAAGACGCGATATGTGAACGCCCCCTAAGAACTGCGGTCTTCTACTTCAAATATGCCGTGGAGAATCACAGAAAGTGATCCAAGAACATTGTTGCGGCATCTCTCATGCAACGAATAAACACCGCTAACTTGGAGAATGCAGTGAAAACTCCTCTTCTCGCGTCTGCCCTAGACCCTCGGCACAAACATCTCAGGTTTCTCGATGAAAACATGAGAGAAGTAAGAAAAAAACACTTTTTTTGAACATTATCAGAACATTTTCCTTGATGCGAGTGGTGCGGATGCAGTCGCCACGATGAAGAAGATGCAATGCCCACTCGTTGGAAAAGGCTGAGCCAGTTCTTCAGCGATGATTACAGAGAGTCCAGCCGAGACGAGTGGGAACAGTTCTTGCTGGAGCCATGTATTCCATGTATTCCACCAGATGAGGATCCCATTCAGTGGTAAACGAAAACACGAAGCGCTTCACAAAACATATTCGCTTAGCACACCGTTATTTGTGAGTCCCGACAACGTCTGTATCGACAGAGCGCGTTTTCTCCGCGGCTGGCCTTATTGTTAACAGACTAAGGAGCCGACTTTCCCCCGATCATGTTTACATGCCCGTGTTTCTTAACAAGAACATGTAAAACAATTTAAAAAAAAGCAAAAAAGATTTGCTGACAGTTTAAAAGTTAAGTGTACAATATAATTGGGAAGTCGTGGCCTAATGGTTAGAGAGTCGGACTCCCAATCGAAAGGTTGTGAGTTCGAGTCCCGGGCCGGCAGGAATTGTGGGTGGGGGGAGTGCATGTACAGTTCTCTCTCCACCCTCAATACCACGACTTAGGTGCCCTTGAGCAAGGCACTGAACCCCCAACTGCTCCCCGGGCGCCGCAGCATAAATGGCTGCCCACTGCTCCGGGCTTACTCGTCATTGGGGAATCCTGGAGTGTGACGTGAGGGGATCCCCAGTATTACAGCTCAGCACGCAAAAGCCATGACACAAAGTTACGGAAACTAAACAACCGAAAGCAATATGTGTCTTCCTTAGATGTAATTCAGCGTTGGGTAAAACACCATTATAATCTCCTTTGAATGCTGCTTACTTGGTAACAGCAAAGAGGTTGAAATTAACATACGCACAATCAGCTTTTCCACATGCCCCGATAATCAAAACTTCTACTTAGCGCTTGCTTAATTTCTGCAGATCAGTTTTTGTAACTGTATTACTTAATCCACCTGTTGCTTTGGCCTTATATAACAGCCGCTTGCACCACCTGCTGGTGAGCGACTGACAGCAGATGGAGATCATGCCTCTGTGCTCTACTGCTATTCCTGCAGCTCCCGGATGTGAAAGGGCCAATTATCTGCCGAATTTTAACCACTGAATTTGTGTAAGCGAATTTGGAAAGTGAAATAAAATGGACCGAAATTTGTCTGTCGAATATTATACATCGTATTTTTTTAACCGATTTAATATTTTGGAAGTGAATTCTGGAACGTGAATATGAATTATTGATTTTTTAATTATGAAAACGTGTGTGAAATATTTTCAATTGAAATATTCACAGCTTAAACGAACAACTATATAAAATTTCAGGACCTAACAATGCAAGCCCTGGAAATACAAGGCATTAAAATGCAAGAACTGTTAATTCAATGCATTATTTTTCAGTTAGTGCTATTCAGCATGCTTTTTTGTTTCAAAGACATAAGTCATTATTTTACTTCCATATGCGGCCACCCAACTATGTTGTAACCATAGACTGTATAAAAACATGGACGTAGTGTCCTTGACATCACCTGTTGAGTCATGAAGAGCGTTTTTACTTGACTGACAGAGAGAGGGGAGGACTGTTGCTTGAAGGAAAATTTTTGTTTTTGTTTGAAAATGTATTTATTTATTTATTCATTTTAATTATTATTGGGACTACTTGTCAATAAGATATATATATATATATATATATATATATATATATCCTTTCAATCGGAACGCACCTATTGTTTTATATTGGAGGGAGTTAAAGTACAATCCTTGATAATAATAAAAAATTAATAAATAAAAATAAAATACTAGAAAGGATTTTACTCAAATCTCATCTGGCGTATTTGAAAGAAGGTTTGCAGATTGTTCGTTATGAAACTCCATTAAATCGACGCAATAAATAACTACGGATTGGGCTTTTAAAAACAGACGAGGAAGTCGAAACCAAGTCGAGGAGTCGAGGTAGTGAAACCAAAAGATCCTGATCCGCTTCCGGTGACGTCGGAACGCTCGCCACGTTGTCATGGAGTCATGTTGTCGTAAACATGGAACATAGACAACAACTATGCGATTTGCTCGGCTTCAATTGAGACGAGGCTTTTTTGATGTAGTGTTGTGTTTATGTTATGCATGTGAAAAAGCAGACTGCGTCTAGTTTAACAAATTGTCGATGTTTACAAGCTGGGCAAGATGTGGAGTCTTGGAGGAAGGAGTTCAGCTCTGGACCGAGCGAAGGCTCATCTCTCTGGACAGAGAATCTCAAACAAAAGAGATGCGGTTAGTGTGTTACATAATTGCGTTACATTCGAAATGAACACAAAAACAACACTGTTTACTTCTTAATACACGTTTCTGGTGATATTATACATGATTCGTCAGGTTAATTCCATATCTTAATTATTTGTTATCAATCTTAAACGACTTTTCAGCTGACGTCACCGAGGCCGCGCAGTATTATCAATATACATATTAAAGTCAAAGTACCTTTATTGTCCCACAAGGGGAAAATTGGATTTGCAGCAAATGCTCCACATAAAACACATAAACATATAACAACACTCACCAACAAAGACCAACCAGCAGAGAAGGAATTCACAATAACGACCATTGAATAATGTACATAAGTGCAAAAATGCAACTTATTATAAAGTACTAAGTACCATTACGGTGCCTTACAGCTGACGGAATAAAAGATATTTGCATCCTCTTTGTTCTGCAGCTAGGAACTTGATAGCTTTTATATACTCGATATAGCTCTTTAGTCTGTCGTTTAGCCTTATGGAACCCCGTTTGTGCCACTCAATAGAGAGAAGAAAATGTATCTTTAATACTCACTTTCTTGTATCTCACAAAGGTCATAATTGTGAGATATGTAGTCAAAATTGTGAGATATACTCAAAATTAACACTTTTTTTCTCAGAATAGCGTGATATAAACGCTTTTTTTGATATAAAAGTTTTATCTCGCAATTTTGATTAGTTTTTTTTTTTTTTTTGAAAATACGAGTTTCTCGCAATTGCGAGATTAGTATCACACGAATCTGACTTTATTTCTAAGAATTGCGATTTTGTATCATTTGTAAACTTGCACTTTAAATCTGAATTGTGAAATAAAAATAAACAATTGTTTATTTTTTTTATTTCAGTGGCAGAAACGGGCTTCCATACAATTTTGGAAGTAATGTTGCCTTTGCAAAATTTGTCAGTATTTTAATGCCATTTAATGCTATTGTAAAAAAGGTTAGGGCAATCGTAGCACATAATGATATATAAAAAAAATGTAATAATAAATAAGCACCATTAAAACTGGGAAATGCAGAGATCATGTTACCAACTGTTATTAAATGTCTGGGGTGTGTTGCAATAACTCTCGTTTACCCAGGAGAACTCTGGAAAATTCGTGTCACCATCCAGGCAGATGCAATTCCAGGATTTGAGCGAAGTCTTTTCGCCATCAGAAAGTGAAAACCAGGACCCTGTGAAGACTACGACATTGGAGAGTTTCGGCATGGGTGGTGGGAGCCGATTTCTGAAGAAGACCTCCAAAGATGCCACTGGAGACAGCATGTCATCTGCTCCTCAAAGAACTCCTGCAGGAATGTTCATACCTCAACGCAGTTCAAAAAGCACAGCTTTGAGTAAGCTAGCGCTCATCGAGAACCGCATCAGAAACCAGAAAACCAAAAGCGATGGCCCTAGTATCCATACAAACCTCTCAGAACCACAAGAGACACATATATCTTTACAGTCCAGCAGTGATCTGAGCATGACAGGGAATCGCTTTCTAAAGAGGACTGTGTCCGCACCTCGAGGGGAGAAGGTTCCTGAGAGAACATCTGGTCTGAATGAACGTAAAGAAAGGAGAATCAGTTTAGACAGCGATGAACAGGACATGCGAAGACTTCTAGGAGATTCTTTAAGCTTATCAGAAGGTTCCTTGCAAAATGCAGCAAGGCAAAAGAGTCCTCAACCAGTTAAAAAGGTATTAGAACAATAAAATTGTTCTTTGACCCCAGTTTACTCTCCTGTCCTATAATTCTAAACCAGTATTACTTTCTTCTTTTTCCAGTTTTACAAGAAGAGCAGTGAGAAGTCCACAGTACCTTCGCCAACTCCTGAAAGACATAAAGTTCCCACCCATCAAAGTCTTTCTCCTCCCCCCAGCAGGCCTGAGTCACACATGGTCCGGTTTACTGAACATTCAGTGTCCTCTGAAACGGATCACAGTGAGATCCGGTCTTTGGATGATCTTTTTCCTGTTGCTGCGGCACCTGATTCTGATGATACTCTGAGCGAGAGGAGTGCAGTATCGGATGGTAAAACACCTGTGGATTCAACATTAAGCAATCTTCTGAAACCTTTCTTAACTATTGTTAAATTTAATTGTTCACTGTGTTTTAAAAAAAATTTCTCTTGATGATCTACCCACAGATTTCAAACTGAACGTAATGACACTGGATGATCTTGCCCCTATACCATTTGAAGCAGCTGAAATCACACAAGAAAAGGTGTGTTGAACATTTCATATCTGAACATAATTTACGCAAGATTTTTTACAACTGAAAAACATTGTCTTTAAATCACAGAAAGAAACACAAGCCAGTGAGGAAAACCGAAACAAGAAGTCATCCAACATTTCAGATGTTGCTTCACCACCCACACCTGAAGAGGCCTCGTTTGCCTACGAGAGTGATTTTGAGAGCGAGATCTGTTCTGAGACGCTTCAGAGCGCCAGTGAGATCTCTGAACGTCTCACAAATAAAGACAAAGATGCCTCTCTAATCAGCGAAGCCCAGTACAGCTCATACAAATCCCAGGATGGCGATGACCGTAATTTATCACAGTCATCGTCATCCAGTTTCCAATCAGACTCTTCCTCGAGGTCTACCTCATCATATGCCACACTCACACATGGCCCCAGTCCTGATCGTCACGTGAAGGAGGTTGCAGTACAGACTCAGGCGGATGGACTAACTTACACATGGTCTTCTGGTAGGTTTACATTTATCTGATACTTCAGTCAAGTCAAACTAACGAAAGGCATCAGGAACATGTCTAAATCATATTTGAAAGCGGCGTCCCTCAGGATTATAGTTTAGGACCACAATCCACATTCCTGTTCTGACTAAAATGTATTTGGGGAGAATCTTACGAAATCCATCAAGAACATGTCTTAATCATATTTGAAACCGCATTTCTTTGGGGTGTCCCCCAGGGTTATAGTTTAGGACCACAGTCATTCTTGTTCTGACTGAAATTTATTTGGGAGACTTTTACGAAATCCATCAAGATTATGTCTAAGATTTTATTTGAAACTCCATTTTTGGGGGGCATCCCTCAGGGTTAGAGTTTAGGACCACTTTGATTCTTGTTTTGAGGAAAATGTATTTTGGTTGTATCTAGCAAAAACTGTGAAAACATGTCTAGATCATATTTTGATCATTTCTTTGGAGTGTCCCTCAGGGACAGGGTTAGAGTTTAAGACCCCTTTCATTCTTATTTTGAGGAAAATTCATTTGGGTGAATCTAAGGAAAACGGTCAAGGACATATCTAGGTCATATTTTGTCTTAACATCAAAAGAAAATAGAATATTTGTTTTGCATCATGACTATTTTCATGACATTTAAGCACATTTTCCTCCAAAATTCCCATTACCATACTGGCAAACAACCTAGAAAGACGTGTTTTTGTGAAACCCACCCATTTACGTAAGCATTTTTTTCCAGGCATGGCTGCTGTTGGTCCGTCACTGGGCATGAAGTACGTGGACCCCACTCCAATAGCCAGTCACACAGTCAGCGCTGAAGCCATCGAGAGTAAGAATTACAATATGATCTACACGCTTTAGGTTTGAATAACCCTGACACACAAACATCTTAAGTGGTTACTATAAACAATCAGACCATTTTAGTCACTGAGAAAAATCCTTTGCTTATTAGTTGTACTAGCTCATTATCTTCCATGCTAACAGGTTTGACGGCGTACAGTCCTGCTGTTTTTGCACTCAACGACATGTTGCGGCAGCAGTTGGCCCTTACTACAGGATTCATCGACTCCACCAGACGTCACTACACATCAATGATCGAGTCACTGGAACCCGCCGACTACAAATACACCACACTAGAGGATACCAAAGAGGTATGATTTTGACGAGGAAAGAAATCAAGGCTGTGAGGGTTAGATATACAACAGTTGTAACAAATTTATATATATATATATATATATCATTTTATGTTAAGAATTTGCTAACTTTTTTTTTTTTTTTGTTCTAGTTCATTCGTGCTCACAGGCCACCCAAACTGAGTATTGAAGACGCTTTAGAGGAAGTTCTACAGGAAATGAGAGACTACCATTACAGTTGAATAAACCGATGATCAGCGTTTTGGATGCATCATCCATAGATTAATAACAGCCAAAATTGTTCATGCAATAATGTACATAAAATAAACAGGCATTTTTCAGTATCTGTTCATTGTGCTTCACTTCAATCATTCATGCATAAATGAAATGTTTACAATAAACACTGTGCCCTTTTTAAAACATCTTTATTTTGCTTGTACAGAGTCTCAGATTCATCTAAACCAATACTTACAATGACACGGACACTTTCTGTGAGTTACAATATGATGCACTGATGCATTTTACTACAGAAAGGAACTAGAGAGCAAAATAAAACGTCCAAACGAATGTGGAAAAAAACTATGACAACTACAGTAAAAAACAAAAATAAAAAAAAACATCACATGTGACGGTTGATCACTCTGTGCTGGAGGGCTCCTGGGGGTCTCTGGTCACTGAGGACAGAAAAATAAAAATACTTGGTTATGATTAATATTAAGTTTAATACATATGGTTAATAGTATTATCAAATCCATAACCCTAATTATTAGCATCAATATAAGTGAATTTTGACTTGGAAAACAGGCAGCTGCTAATTTTTAAGTCTCTATTTTACAAACACAAATACCTTTTTCTCGTGCTTTCATCCTTGCGACAAAATTGTAGCTTTTGTTTCGCCTGTAGTTCACATACGGGTCGTCCAGTTGGACTCCTACTCCTTTATACTGGTCCCACCTGTCCCGGATGTCTCCTCCTTTAATGGGGTCTTGAATGCCCTGTTCTTTAGCTCCAAGACCTCCTGCTCCACTCCAGCCTGCAGGACGAACAGGGAGAGATTTAGCACTGGATCAATGGAAAGATCGGTTCATGTCTGGGTTTGTTGATCACTTACCCATCTTCATGAGCATCTGATGGCCTTTGTTTTCTTCACCCAGCCTGAGGTCGACGGGTAACGCAGCAGGACCTGAACCCAAACCAGATGTGGAGCTGCGGGGAGAGACCGTATGTCATGTCAACATCATGCTTAATTGCTATTTGGTTTGGGTAAACCACTTATAATGGTTTAGAAATGTAGCTTTAGACCCGACGTTTGACTTGTGAAGGTCAAAGTAAATGTGAGAAGTTGTGACAAAAAATATACAATCATGAACACTGAAATCTAGATGGGATACTTTTTTCTTTAATAATTTTCAGCTAGCACCGCAGCAAGATATTTTGTTTTAGTTACAATATTTAACTTATGAGGCTCAAAATAAATGTGGAGAAGATTTATGACCAAAAATACAATAAAATATATTGTATTGGGCTTTAATAGTTTGGGATTATATTTAAATTTAGAAGCCCCTAATGAGTAAAAAATAGGTAATTTGCTCCGTAGTTTTTGATAATTTGTTTTATACCAATCTTTATATTTGAAATTTCACTAAATAAAAATGTCGCAATACCACTTTGTATTAACATTGTTTTTCATTGTTAATTTATATATATATGAAAAATATAATAATAGTAGTATTCACTTAATAGTATTTTTTAAGTTAAGCAAAACATAAAAAAAATTAAAATTAAATTGCATATAATAAAGGAAATAACATCCAGGGCCCGTATTCATAAAGAATCTTAATGCAAAAAGTAGCTCCTAGTGACAAAATTCTAAAAAAATTCTTAGAAATGTGGGCGTTTACTCTTAAAATTAAAGAAAAAATCCTAGTAAAGAAAAAGTAATTCAGAAAGCATCTTAACCCTTAAAAGAGGTCTTAAGGTCAAATTTGTTAGGAGCACAGACGAGGACTTTTAAGAGTTTCTTTAGCAGAGGAGAAAATGGCAGAAAGATGAAGAGGCAGAAGAAATGTGTTGCAGACAATGGATGACAGTGAGTTAATAAGACGCTGTAGATTAGATCGTGCAGGGATCATGTTTGTGACTGATCTTATTAGAGACGTGCTAACATCTCCGACACAGCGCAGAAATGCCATAGCGCCAGAAATTAAAGTAATCGCTACATTACGATATTTGGCAACTGGGAAAATGAGTGATCACACAAACAATTACAGCACTTTCAGAACATCTTATTGTGTCGCAGTTCATTTCGTTTCCACTGGACATTCCCACCTTGCAGGCTCAAAAAAACTGCATTTATGAATATAGCAGGCTTATAGGTGCGCACAAGCAGGGGGAATGAAGCGTTAATAGTTTGTGCTACACGCTCCCATGTCTGCTTCTTGTCCCTTGCTGTGACACCCGGCCCGAATTTCCTTTAAGAATGGCCTTGTGCTCATCCACTAACTGGGCTAACAGTAAACACTGTTCCTCTGTCCAGTTGGGCTTTCTCGCCCTTCTTGGTTTTGATTCCATGTTTGATACATTAAAACCAACATTCAAACCGCCACTTAAATAGGACAGCAATCACTGTAATTGGAAAGAGTGGAACAATTTTTATCATTCTAAGCCAATCAAATACCTTATAGGAAATTAAAAGCATGGTAAATAAAAAAAAGGATTTATATACACAAATTTAATGTGTTTGTGTGTGTGTGTGTGTGTGTTTGAGAGAGAGAATGGTCAAATAGGAAAAATTACGCATGTCAATTCAAAGTGAGAATTAGAATAGATCCTGTACTTAAAATCACTCTTTTTTTTCCTTCTTGGGCAACCAACCAATCACAGTCTTCAAAAGATTGTGTCATACATAGCAATGGGGTTAACCCCGCCCCCTTACTAAGATGAAAGTTTTTGTCTTTTCCTTACTCAGAGTTGCTCTCAGATCAGTCCCGAATCGCTCTTAAGCTAAGAATCCTACGTAAAAGTTTTTAAGCTAAATTAAGAGTTTTCTGAGAGGATTACCCTGGTAGTTATATGTATACCAAATAAACCAGTGTGGAAAAAGTTGATACAGACGAGATCACGAAGCAAAAATCTGCTTTTCAAATGTGAAGTGGTCTTGGGTAGCGAAAGCAAATCGACTTACGGTGGCGTCGGACTGCGTGATTTAGATTTTGCAGCCTGGCGGCGCTTGTCTGGAGATCGTGACCTGGAGCGAGATCTGGAGCGGGAGCGACTTTGGGACCTGGATCTGGAGCGACTCCTGCTCCTACAGGAGAAAGTCAAAAAATGTGTTCAACATCTTCCTGTGGCTGGAAGAAATGGTTTAAATGTCAAAGCAGATACCTAGAGTGAGATCTGGAGTAGGAGCGAGAACGAGAGCGCGATCTGGATCGCGATCTGGAGCGAGAGGATTTGGAAGATCTGGAGCTGGAGCGTGACGTCGATCGTCCTCGGCTGTGCGACCGACTCCGGGAGGGACTCCCTCGGGTGCTGCCAAGAAAAAAATAAATATATAACCAACATGGAAACAATGGGAATCACTTCTGTTTGGTCGCATCTGAATTCCAGTGTCATTTTAGTATTGGTAGAAGGAATATCAACAATATAACAATACGTAATAACTGGCCATTAAAAAAAAAAAAAAAAGAATAATTCCTACAATTTATTAATTTGTTCCAAGGACTTATTAATTTTACAGCCACATTCCACGTTTCATTAACTTTTTCCCAAGGTAACTCATGATTTAACTAAAACGAACGAATGAAGTTGTAGTCACGAATTCTTAATTATTTTTCGTAATATTCACGTAAACCATGTTTCATCTAAGCAGAAATGCTTATTTTATTTTAAGTGGCGCAATTGTTTATTGCAACCATTGCTATTGTGTTTTAGAATACAATAATACAATAGAAAGGCGTATTCGGCGTGACAAGATGGGAAACAGCCAACAATAATCTCCATTTAAAGTAAAACGACACTCATTTTATCAAATTATTATAATCACATCTATTCATTTTACAATCCTACTACTACTGCTTTCAAAATATAGTATACTATAATAGTATTTATTTGCATTGTGAATCAGGTTTTAGTTTTATATATTCAGTTTTCAATTTTTTTGTTACATTTTTAGTAATTTTAGTTTACTACTGTAGTATATATATATATATAAATATAATAGTAATATACAGTTGTATTTTTGTAAGCGTTCTGTTTTAGTCTTAGTAAATTGAACACCAACTTATTTTACTTCAGTCAGTTGCAAAGGTAATGCAACATTTCTAATTTGTGTGTAGTTTAACCTTTTTCAATTAACATTCACATTTAATTAAACTAACACAATTAAAACAGTTGATGTAATCCCCACCTGTTGCGTTTGTCTTGTTCCTTTTTCCGCCTCGCTCTCATTTTGGCCCGGAAGAACTCGTACAGACCATTCTGTTCCCAACCCTCACTGGAAAAATCATAATTTTCACTTATTACAAATGAAGAATTAAATTTTTTAAAAACTGCCTTTGACTCTCTAGCGGTCACACTTGCAGTGGTCACCTGTTTCTGGGTCTGTCGTGGGACGGCGGGCTGTAAAACGCCTCCACTGCGGCCAGCAGACGCTCACTGGGAGGCATTGGAGGCGGCAGACGGATGTCTTTAGGGTCCAGAGGCTTATAATCGTGATCTTCAAGCTATTATCAAAGAGAAAGCATTACCTTTAGCATGAGATTGACATTGAGATTTAACTTTCCCAGCTGATATCGAATGGAAAATCACCTTCACTAGCGGCGCCATGAGTCCTGCGGGAAGGTCGAAGTAGGGCACGTTGGGAACCAGGCTGGGGTCGTCCTGACTGACGTGAGCCGGGGTCTGGCGCCGCATGTGGGGCGCCTGTCCGTTAAACCCGTGAGGAGGCGGTCCGAAATCAGGATGCTGGTTCCCGCCCCACGGAGGAGGATCGGCAATCCCTGGAGGGGGAATCCTCTGGTTGGAGTGGTGATGAGGAGGAGGACCGATCTCTGATTTGAGAAGAACAATATAATGTGTGACACACCTGGAAAGATGAGGCCTACTTACACCAACCCTAAAATTTCAGCACAAAAAAACCTTGCTAGGCAAAACTGTCCAATGCAACTATAAACTTTACTAAATATCTGAAATTTATATTAACTGTTGCATTGTTTTTATTTGTAATCATTTTTTTACTTTTAAAAGTCTTTTACAAAATTAGAAACTGTGATTAAAAAAAAATACAAAATCATGCACAAAACCTGAAAACAAAACAAATTGTACCTATTTAAAACTAAGGCAGAATTTGGACCAAAAAAACTAACAAATGAACAAGTATTAAAATTACAATGTGTATTTTTTTTTTTTTGTGAGCAATCCATTTTAAATATTAAAATATGAATCTTTTCTCATTTTATTTTGGAAAACATTCTTGTTCGGTCACATCTAAATTGCAGTGTTATTTTAGTATCAGTAGTATACTAATATATAGCGGTGTAACGATTCACTCGTTTTCTCGATGCATCAATTACAAACCCTGACGATTCATATGCATCGATCTTGAAACATGATTTTTGAATCGTGAATCGCCGATCTCGGACAGTAATCAATTTAAAACACTAAGAATCGAATGAATCGCGATTTCTATAGCGATTCAGTGCTTTCAAAATATATACACATTAAATTACTACACGCAAAATTAATGGAGACCTTGAAGAGTGTTTGTGAATCATGCCTCTTATCTGTCCTTCACACGCTCCTCTGTTTACCGACTGAGACTGTCACAGGATTGCACTCACGCTCCGTTCGTCTCTGACGCAGCACACCTGCGATCTATAGAACGCATAGACCCTAATACTAAAGTGAAGTAGCTTTACTTTTCTGTAGTTTGTTAATGGCTCTCCGCATACTGACGACATTACCTAAGCAGTCGAAAGCTGCGTATTTATTGCATGGACGTAGCAGAAAGTGTTGAAATCATGCACAGTTCCTTTGAATGATAAATGTGTTTTAACAATGCTGATGAACCGAAAATATGAGGGAAACGCTTGAAATAACCATCATTAACAAGAGCGCAAGGTTTATCTGATAATCAGATGCATGAAAGTAGCATTTGTTGCTATAGAAACAGACATCGAGCACGTTTTCTCTCAGAATCATTCGATGATGGAGAGGAAAAGGTACAACAGCTACTATACCATTTTATTCTGTATAAATGAGATAACGAAGTTTTCACACTGAAAGAGAAGTTATCTCGCTCTCATAGACGTGCCAGGCTATATCTACAGCTAAACTGAATAAAAGCAGAATGAACTGATGAAACATTAAGAAAAAAAAACACAATAAATAAAATTTATGAATGATGCAGTGCTAATTGACATATCATTTATTACAGTACAGAAACTATAAAGTATATTTTCTGTGCAGAAAATTAAAATAATAGATAAATGTAGTAGCCTATATAAAACAATCATAAAATTGCAATTAGGAAAAAATTATCGATTACAAAGTATTATTGTCGAGCAGTGTATTTGATTTCTTACAGCAAATTAAAAGTAATAAAAAAAGAAGAGAATTTTTTTTTTTAAATTATGAAAATACATACATTTTTCACTTCAGAAATGATGGCTACGCCCCTGGTGTGACAAAATGTTAGTTGATACATAATACTTTTAAAGCTCTTTTTTTAAATCTTTTTTTAAATGCCATAGCACCATTAAACTACCATTTAACAATGGACAATTTTTTTTTTTTAAAGGCTGCTGTGTAATTTGCCCCTGACTAAGAATTTAGGGGAAGCATTGAAATAATCCTGTGAATGCACTTAAAGAACGCAGAATCTAATCGTTATAATCGAGTTGAATTGAATTGAATTGTGAATCGAATCGAATTGAATCGTTCTAAATTTGCAAAAATTGTTCCTGAATCGAAAACCTATGAATCGTGAATAGAATCAAATCGCTGCCTTGCCAAAGATTCACAGCCCTACTAATATATATATATATACACATACATATATATATATATATATATATAATTATGGTATTTTAAAACAGTTTACTACTTGCAAACAGTTTTTTTTTTATTGTAGTTTGAGTTCTACAAATTTTGCTGTGTTGGCTGTTTCTTATATTTAGATTACATTTTTATTTAAGCTTTACTTTTTTGGTAATTGGAGTACAGTATTACAGTATTTACTAGTATTTTAAAAAAGGTTTTAATTTTCATATATGCCTATTACAATAATGCTGTAAAAAATTATTAAAATAATGTAATACATTTTATTTCACGGAACAGTGAAATTACAACATATTCATGTCAAAATGTCTTACCTTTCAAATATTAAACCTTAGATTTATACAATTCGCACTGGTAGAAAATATGTCAATATATATATAAATGTGGAAAAATCACATCCTCCTATATTAGTTTTTGACTAAACCTTCTCAACTAGTTGCATCAGACATTTTTGGGAATTATTGAAACACAGCGAATTTGTGCACATTATTACAGTATTTTATGCATTAAATTCAACGTGCGTAAATACTGCTTAACTATTAAATAAAATAAACCCAGTCTGCTTCGTAGTTTTCCGAATAGTAAAGCCAAGGTCTCACCTCCAGGGAAGTCTCCCTGTGGGTAGTCGAATCGGTGCGGTGGAAACGGCGGCCGCTCAAAGTGATGCCGCGGAGGAAACTCGTCCTGCATGAAGCGCGGCGGGAAGCGTCCGAAGTTGTGCGGCGGCGGCTGGTTGAACGGTGGCGGCTGCTGGTGTGGGGGGAAGGGACCGCGAAAATGCGGAGGACGCTGCATGCGGAAGGGCGGCTCCCTCTGGCCCCACGGCGGCGGCTGGTCCGGCTGACCGCTCCACGGCGGCTGCTCGAACTGGCCGCTCCAGGAGGGCGGAGGCTCATTCTGGCTGCTCCAGGGGCCTGAGGGGCCCCCGTCCCGAGGGCCGCTCCAGTTGGGGTCCCGCTGCTCGTTCCACATGCCCTCGTGGCTGTTCCAGGGAGGACAGGGGGGCGGGGCTTGAACTGGGTCGAATGGTGGCTGGAGGCGGAAACACTGAATGTGTTAGAATCCGTTCTGTGTTCATTACTTAAAATTGTAAAATAAAACCATTACAATGGTCTTAGACAAAAAAAAACAATTAAGTTCATAATTTTATACATTTAGTTTTACTAATTTTAATGTTTTTTTTATATATATTTATATTTAGTTTATAAGTATGTTTATTTATGACTTGTTTCAGTATAATATTATAACCGTATTATCCTAAATTATTGGAGCCAATAAATTTGGAATTAAAGCAGTCTTAAATATTACACAGCACTATTTTTTTATTTTATTTTTTTAAATAAGAAGTTGTTTTCCCATTCATTTAAGAATTTAAATAGGGGTGGGCGATATCTCGATATTTAAAATATATAGAGATATTTTTTAAACACGATATGGATTTTGACATATCGTATATATCGATATATTGTTTATATTTAATTCTGATTCCGCCACTTTGCTTCTTTGCCTTCTCTGTGCTGTGCTCACCCCGCTCGCTCACCCCCGCCTCCTTGCTTTTGTTCCCCTTCCCCTCGCGTTGAACATGGCGTCGTCCGCAACCAGCCCGGAGGCTACAGAACTAGTCAAAAAAAAAAAAAAAGACAACTGGCTCCATTATATGGAGATATTTCGGTTTTAAGGCGTCGGGCGAACAGCAGGCAGATGTCTACTGTAGGGTCCTATGATTTCCGCCATGCAGAAAACGCGGACGGAATCACGGAATTCAGTCATTAAAACGGAATTTACAGTTTAACGTGGAATGTCACGGAATTTGTCAAATTTTGAATGAATGAATCAAAAGTAGGTCATTGCACTCACATCAAATCGCGATATGGACTAATATCTGTAAATATTAAGCCGGAAAATGAATCCCGCATCTTCTGCGTGTCTGTGTTAATGAATGGAGCAGAAGCGCGGCTTCATTCATTAACGTTTCACACCCTGAAGCGCGTGACGCTCCGGTGATTTCAGCTTCTGTTGTCTCACTAAATACGGACGTGAACACATGAAGAACATCTCCAGAACTGCTCTGAGATTCACTACATGAGCATCTGACCGGGTAAACCCGTCAAAATAAAAGTATTTGCCAGAAATCTATTACTATTGTTCAGCAGAATGTACATAGCCCACTACTACTACTATTAAAATGAAACGAACATAATTTAATGAATAATCACACAAAATTTCTTTCATGTTTTATTTTTAATAGTAAATCCCCTTTGTTTACCAAAAAATAAAGTTTGCTTAATTTTCGATAATTAAAAGATAAATTAAATGAATGTTTTATGCCTTCATTTGATAACCAGAAAAATGTAAATACACAGAATTTCAGAGGAGAAAAAACATTTAACATAAGGCTATTTTAAGAAAAAAAATTAACAAATTAAGTTGTTTTATGCATTTAAATAATTACACATGCTAAAACACAGAATTAGGTAACAATAAAACATATGGTGAAGAAAAAAATAAAACATTTCATAGGGCCCTAAACATGTAATATTTGGCATATTTGTTTTTGCAGTAGTTTTGGGGGGTTATTTTTCCTGTAAAGATATCGAGATATATATCGTATATCAAGATAAAGCAAAATATATCGAGATATATTTTTTGTTCCATATCGCCCAGCCTTAAATTTAAATATATGTAATTATATATTCAACATATAATGCATGTATAGTACATTTAGTATGTAACAGATTTCAAATAAAATGATGGAAATTGTAATTATAAACAATCTATTACACTACATTTTAGGTAATCTAAGGTTACTTTTAGATTACTTCTGACCGAAATCATTTATTTTTTGTGATCAACATTTTATTTGAGTTTAATTTCCATATCAAGAACATAGTCAAAACTCTGAAAACAGTATGATCTAATCTAAATCACAAATACTTAATATTTGGATTCTGATAATGCAGATTACTTCTGATCAGTTCCTGAGTTAGTATTAATACACCGCTGCAAACAGCGTAAGATCTGTGAGATTGTACAGCATTTGGTTCACTTACGGGTTGTTGCGGGTTCCACGCTGGCATGTTGTGCTGCGGATCGAACCAGCCGGGTTTAGAGGAGGGAATGTCGGACGTCGCTGCAGGGTTCGAGTCTGATGGTCGGTTCTGAGGGCCTTCGTAATCGCCGGGTGGAGGACCGGCGCCTGGAGGCTTCAGATCTCCTGATGACGTCATACACAATATCAATTACACATTACAAGCCATATATGACATCATAATCACAAATCATATATAAGCAAAAATAACATCAAGACAGACAACGTTTTTGTTTTTAAGTGTAATGGTGCATTTACACCAGATGCGAATGAAGCGTTAAGTGCGAGTGATTTACATGTTAAGTCAACGCAAAGACACGAATAGACAACCATGACGTGGCACGAATTGAGCGTTTCGGATACTTTGACGCCCAAAACAACTAAACTACATATCATGACACCATAACAGTAATATTTAGAAAATGATTAGAATAAATGGTGGTTGAGATCACAATGCTGCGTGAACTCAACTGGCAGAAGCCCCGCCCATGACGCGAATTCGTGTCTGTTGTGAAGTTAAATTCACACGCGAATGAAGCGAATAAACTCAATAATAATCCTAAAGAGGTTTAATGAAGATCTAACCTTAAAAAAAGCACTGATATCAAGTCAAAAAGAATGAAGTTCGTATTGACATCACATGACCACCCGTTATATAATAATCATCAAGAGCAAACTGGAGAATAAATGCATGTGATGTAAAAACTGACTGGAAAATTTTTCAAAAGTCTCAGCTGTTCACCAAGGCTGCATTTATTTGAGCATACCAAAAAAACTGTGAAATTATTATTAAAATTCAAAATTGCTTTCTATGTGAAAATTTTATTTATTTCTGTGTATTTTCAGCATCATTCCTCCAGTCTTCGGTGTCACATGATCTTCAGAAATCATTCTGATACACCGATTCACTGCTCAAGAAACATTTCTGATCATTATCAGTGTTGAAAACAGTTGTGCTGCTTCATATTTTTGTGGAAACCTTGATACATTTTATTTTTCAGGATTCACAGATGAACATAAAGTTCAAAAGCACAGCATTTATTTCAAATGGAAGTATTTTGTAACATTACAAATGCTGCCACTTCTGGAGAATAAAAGCATTAAAGATATGGAACTATAAATAGATTATTCAAATATTATAACTAATAACATTGTATTTTTAATGGAATTATACATATGTTTTTACCAGGCTGAGAGGTCAAGGGTGGTTGTGTCTTGACGTCGGCGTCTGCTGGCGTGAGTTGACCGACGGCGGCCGCGGCTGCTGCTACAGCCACCGTCTGCTGCTGCTTCAGATTAGTGATAAACTCCTCGTGCTGTGTCTTCAGCGCTTGGATCTGCTGCTGGAAGGCCATCTGGACGGGCTGCACCACCGGCGCGTACTCCGTGATGAGCGACGCCTGGACCGGACACAACAGAGACGTGACGAGAAACACATCCTCCATCTATAGCTGCAAAACTAACACTGAGAGCACGAGCTGTACCTGATACTGTCCCAGACCCAGAGCCGGACTCTGCAGCTGCTGGATGGTGACGTCGTCAAAGTAGCTGTTCTTCTCCCAGAGCAGCAGCAGCTAAAAACATGAGGAAAAGGAGTAAAACTGAGATCATAACATCTACTGAAAGTCAATCTAGAAGGGAAATGTGAAGAAATGGGGATGGATGATCTTACGCGGGTGATTTTCTGCTGCTTGTCTTCCTCTACAGACAGGAAGCTGGTGCAGTAAATAGGAACCACGACTTTCTGTAGAGCCGCCAAAAGATCCTTCTGGTTCTTCCTCTGACTGTAGAGAAACATCAAGGTTTGCTCAATAAAACGCCACAAGTACAACCAACATGGGCCACTACTTTTACATGATTTCCCAATGTGAAAAGTTAAAATAATAACTATTTTCTAATAACTTTTTCATTTGAAGCCTAACATTCAAGTGAAAGTTTAAAAAAAAAATTAAGTAAAATGTAATAAAAATTATTCATCAAATATTTTATTTAAATTACCCAACCAGTGTTGTTATTCTTTTTAACTAAAACTTAAAAAAAAAAAACATTAATTAAAATATTAAAAAAATGTATTAAATTAATTAAACTTATTTTATTTCAGTTAGTTTCAAAAAGCAACATTTAAAATTTTGATTTAGTTTAAGTTCTAAAATTGCTCCAATGAAATGAGTAATAAAAATTTAAAATAGATATATTAAAAAACATATTTTATAAAATGACATTAAACTAAAATGAAAACAGGAAATACAAAAATTTGAGAAGTTAAAAAATTAGTTAAAAAGCAGCACATTAAATAACATTATGCAAATGTATAATTAAGTTATTCATTTACATAATCCAAATGACCCGATAATTAACTAAAATTTAATATAACTAAAAACATCTGTTAATTGAAAAGATTAATAAATAAAAAATATGATATAAAATTATTATAAAAAATATATATTTTATAAAAAATATTTCTAACATTATCATGAATACTCAGAATTTATGTAGTATAAAAAATATTTGTAAATATTTGCATATAAAAAAGGAATTTAAATGATAAAAGAAAAAAAATCTAAAAAGAAAATGGAAACGATATAAACACTAATTCTAAAGATTATTTAATGCTATGATACTTTAATAGTATATTAATGATACTAAAATAACCCTCCGCCAAAACAGCTGACGTTAATTTTCAAATTCATTATAAAGTGCCATAACAGAGTTCAGGTGAAAGCTCTGCGTCTCACCAGTGATGCAGCACGTCGTTGGTCAGATAGATGAGATGCAGGCGCAGCTCGAAATGCGCCTCGTCCGCAGTGATGCGGTTTCTGAGATGCGATGTCATCAGCTCGCAGTGCGATGGGGTTTTAGCGTTACTGAACATCCAGTTCTTTCCAGCCTGAGAGAGAACGAAAAATAAGCACAAGATGACTAATCTGAGACACATCGGACAGAGCGGTGGTTAGCAGGGCAGGTTTCCGGCTCGTACCGATATGGCGTCTTTGGTGCAGGTGTCTATGATGGGCTGCAGCAGGTTGTCGAACTCGTTCATGTCCAGCTGCGTCTCCACCAGCAGCTTCTGCATCTGCTGCTCCATCGCCAGAGAGATGGCGGCCGTCACCTGCTCCTGAAAGCCCAAAACACATTTATTATTATCATTATTATTTAACAATATATTACAGTTACAAAGTCTAGAGATAGTAAAATAAAAAATATTTAGTTTCAAATAAATGCTCTTCGTTTGAGCTTTCTATTCATCAAAGAATCCTGAAAAATAAAATGCACACATTACTAGCAAGTTTTTAACAGGATTTATGTTAGATTTAAGACATTGTTAGCTAGTTTTAACACATTACTAGCAAGATGCTAAGAGGATTTATGTTGCAAACATGATTTAATACATTAGTAGCATGTTTTAACACGTTGCTAGCATGTTTTAACATATTAACATGATTTAACAGGATAGCAACATGCTAATCCATTTTAGCAACAAGATTTAAGACATTGCTAGCATGTTTTAACTTTGTCATGATATAAAAGGTTAATATGCTAATTCATGTTAGCAACCTATTTAAACACTCTGCCAGTTTTAACATCTTGCTAGCATGTTTTAACACATTACTAGAATGTTTTAGCACATTAACATGATTTAACATGTTAGCGACATGCTAATTCATACCAGCGACTCATTTTAAACACTGCTAGCCAGTTTTAACATCTTGCTAGGATGATTTAACACATTACTAGAATGTTTTATCATGTAAACATGATTTAACATGTTAGCGACATGATAATTCATACTAGCAACTCATTTTAACACACTGCTAGCCAGTTTTAACATCTTGCTAGCATGTTTTAACACATTACTAGAATGTTTTAGCATGATAACATGATTTAACATGTTAACGACATGCTAATTCATACTAGCAACTCATTTTAACACACTGCTAGCCAGCTTTAACATCTTGTTAGCATGTTCTAACACAATACTAGAAAGTTTTAGCACGTTAACATTATTTAACATGTTAGCGACATGCTAATTCATAATAGTGACACATTTTAACACACTGCTAGCCAGTTTTAACATCTTGCTAGCATGTTTTAACACATTACTAGAATGTTTTAGCACGTTAACATGATTTAATATGTTAGGGACATGCTAATGCATACTAGCAACTCATTTTAACACACTGCTAGCCAGTTTTAACATCTTGCTCATTGCTAGCATGAATTAGCATGTTGTCCTATAACAGTAGTTAAGCTTTGCTAATCACAGACAGCTTAAATACTGTATGTTATTGTACAAAAGTTTTCAACCCCCTCAATGAAAGTCTGTGGGTCTTTTCATTAATTTAGCTGCCCATTAAATCAAAACCGTAAGTCCGATCAGTAAGAAAAGATACAGCAACCCGAGTCAGAACAGTCTAAAGGTCTGACCCGAGTTTGGTGGTTGTAGCCTGAAAACTCTAGGAGATGGCGACTAAATTTAGTCTCACAAGAAGGATTCATCATAATATTACAGATTCTACTGTATTTTTTTGATCAATTAAATGCTACCCTGGTGTGCAGAAGAGCTTGATGTACCTGTCTGAGGCTGAGCAGGTGTTGCTCCTGCTGTTGGAGGTTCCACTGGCTCTGCTGGATGAGCTCCTCCACAGACGGCGTGGTTGGCGGGATCGGCGGCGGGAGCATCGTCATCGGCGCAGAAACATCAGCGACCTCACTACCTGGAGGTTTACAGAGCTCTGCGAATCACAAGAAGACGCAAATGCAAAAAACATCATGCCTACTGTACGGTGAGGCAAACATCTGTCTACCGGTGTGTCCAAATCTGACAGATGTGTGTGAACGGTCACACTGGGAAGTGCTACGAAAGAAAACGTGAATCTCTTTGGAATGGACGTTCCCAGAGCAAAGCCATTCAGATCAGAGAAACATGCAGGAAATCACTCATGCTGGTTTGTTCCCCTCTGATTTTCCAAGTCTTGCGATAGTCGCATGAAAAACTCGGGAATACGAAAACATTAAGCCGAGGAAAGCATGGGGATGTGACAACTGACTGCAAATAACTGAAGGGAAAATATATAAAGTAAAAAAAAACCACAAAGAAAAACGACTTGCTTGCGACTTCTTTGAAAAAAAAAACTGAAAACCTGAATCAAGATTTATATAGAATGCTTTTTTTTTTGCAAACAAAAGTAAACCAAAAATCACGCTTCACAGGTTTAGATATCATGTATGCAGCAATAAACAATGCAAGGAAGTAACAGTCTTTGGTTTAAAAGAAAAGTGCAACCAAAAATTAAAATTTGATAATTCACTCACCTTCAGACCATGTGGATGAGTTTGTTTCTTCATCAGATTTGGAAAAATGTAGCATTGCATCACTTGCTCAGCAATGAATGCGCTGCAGTGAATCGGTGCCGTCATAATTAGAGTCTAAACAGCTGATAAAAACATAACAATAATCCACACCACTCCAGTCCATCAGATAATGTCTTGATAAGCCAAAAGCTGAAATAAATCCATCATTAAGGTGTTTTTCACTTTAATAGAGATTCTTCTATCCATAATGTTGGTCTGAATCAGGAGAGAAATATGCAAAAATTTGAGCCCATAATCCATAATAATGCTTCTTCCAGTGAAAAAGTTAATCACCTGTTGACTCTTACATCAAAATCCACCCACATATTTGTGTACAACTGTTTTGGATTGTAAACTGTGCTTGATCTGAGCAGATATCTCTCCTGATTCAGCCGAGATGATTTTTCACAGGAGAAAGCAACAATATGGATAGAAGACTCTCTTTCGAAGTTGAAAACATCTTAATGATAGACTGCTTTTGTCTTCTCAAGACATTAGTTGATCGACTGGAGTGCTGTGGATTATTGTGATGTTTTTATCAGCTGGTTGGACTCTCATTCTGACGGCACCCATTCAATGCAGAGCATCTATTGCTTTGCAAGTGATGGAATACTAAATTTCTCCAAATCTGATGAAGAAGGAATAGAGAATAGAGAACTCTAGAGAACTCTGAATAGAGAACTTGGCGCCGGTACAGGATGGCTGCCTCCGTGACGTGCTCTGCATATGTTTTTGTCTTTTTGTTAGTTTGTCCTGTCTTTAGTTATTTTCCTGCAATCAGTTTCACCAGGGATGAACTGCTGAACATTCGGCAGAACGCACCACAAGATGTTTTTCCGGATTTCAATTATTCAGACGTTTTACTGAATATTGTTATCGGAAGAGCAGCGGCGCTGATCAAACGCTTCAGGACGCGCAGGCGGGGAAAGCGAGCTGGCGCGCTCGTCAGACTCAGGAAGCGCGGATTTCGAACGCCGTTGCCTAGCATCCATCTGGCAAATCTACGCTCTCTACCCAACAAAACGGACGAACTCCTTCTGCTTTCTCGGACAAATAAGGATTTCACACACTCTGCTGCTCTGTGTTTCACGGAAACCTGGCTGAATGACGCCATACCGGACAGCGCGCTCCATCTGCCGGGCTTTCAGCTGTGTAGAGCGGACCGCGACGCAGAATCAACGGGGAAATCGCGCGGCGGCGGGACATGCTTTTACATCAATGAATGGTGGTGTACAGATGTAACTGTGTTAAAGAAGATGTGCTGTCCTGATCTAGAAATGCAGTTTGTCAACTGCAAGCCGTTCTATTCGCCGCGGGAGTTTCACTCGTTCATTCTGGTTAGTGTTTACATCCCTCCGCAAGCGCAAGTAAGTCTGGCTTTACAGAAACTCGCTGAGCACATCACAGAGATAGAACAACAACACCCGGACTCTGTTTTAATCATTCTCGGGGACTTTAATAAAGCCAATCTCTCCCGTGAACTGCCAAAATACAGACAGCATGTTACATGTCCCACCAGAGACAGTAATATATTGGATCACTGTTACACCACAATAAAGGATGCATATCACTCTGTTCCACGAGCAGCTTTGGGACGTTCTGATCACCTTCTGGTTCATCTTATACCGACCTACAGGCAGAAACTAAAATCAGCTAAACCTGTATTAAGGACTGTAAAAAGATGGACTAATGAAGCAGAGCAGGATTTACAATCTTGTTTTGACCTCACTGATTGGAGTGTTTTTGAAGCTGCTGCCACCGATCTGGATGAACTCACAGAGACCGTAACATCATATATCAGTTTCTGTGAGGATATGTGTATTCCTACCAAGACTCAACTAAATTACAACAATGACAAACCGTGGTTCACTGCAAAACTCAGACAGCTCCGTCAGGCCAAAGAAGATGCTTACAGGAAGGGGGACAATGTCTTGTATAAACAGGCTAAATACACACTGGAAAAGGAGATCAGAGTGGCAAAGAGGAATTATTCTGAAAAAATAAGGACTCAGTTCACTTTGAACGACTCCGCATCAGTGTGGAAAAGTCTAAAGAAGATCACCAATTACAAGACACCACCCCCCAGCACTGTGGAAAATCAACGACTGGCAGACGATCTGAACGAGTTTTACTGCAGGTTTGAAAGAACACCCATCACCTGCCCTGAACACCTCCCCACACAACCATTCACACCATTCACAACTCCTGCAACCAACCCTGAATGCCTCTCCAAACAAACGTTCACACCATTAACAGCTCCTGCAACCAACCCTGAATGCCTCTCCAAACAACCGTTCACACCACTCACAACTCCTGCAACCCATCCTGAACACCTCTCCAATCAAGCACTCTCACCATTCACACCTCCTGCATACCCCCTCTCCCCCACACCTGCAATACAGATCAGCGAGGATGCGGTGCGCCAGGTCTTCCGGAAGCAGAAAAGGAAAAAAGCACCAGGCCCAGATTGTGTTACACCAGCCTGTCTGAAATCCTGTGCTGACCAGCTGGCCCCCATCTTCACACAGATCTTCAACAGATCGCTGGAGCTGTGCGAAGTCCCTTCATGCTTCAAACGCTCCACCATCATCCCCAATCCCCAAGAAACCCAAAATTACAGGACTAAATGACTACAGGCCTGTGGCTCTAACGTCTGTAGTCATGAAGTCATTTGAAAAACTGGTGCTGGCCCACCTGAAGGACATCACTGGACCCTTGCTAGATCCTCTTCAGTTTGCCTACAGAGCAAACAGGTCTGTGGACGATGCAGTAAACATTGGACTGCATTATGTTCTGCAACACCTAGACAGACCGGGGACCTATGTGAGGATCCTGTTTGTGGACTTCAGCTCTGCCTTCAACACGATCATCCCAAACCTCCTCCTGCCCAAACTAACTCAGCTCTCCGTGCCCACCTCCGTCTGTCAGTGGATCAACAGCTTCCTGCCAGACAGGCAGCAGCTAGTGAGGCTGGCAAAAAATACACATCCAGCACCCGTACAATCAGCACTGGAGCTCCCCAGGGCTGTGTTCTCTCCCCACTGCTCTTCTCCCTGTACACTAATGACTGCACATCTAAGGACCCCTCTGTCAAGCTCCTGAAGTTTGCAGATGACACCACACTCATCGGCCTCATTCAGGACAGTGACGAGTCTGCTTACAGACAGGAGGTTAAAGAGCTGGCTGTCTGGTGCAGTCTCAACAACCTGGAGCTTAACACGCTCAAAACAGTGGAGATGACTGTGGACTTCAGGAGAAACCCCCCTGCACTCCCCCCACTCACCATCATGAACAGTACTGTGACTGCAGTGGAGTCATTCAGGTTCCTGGGCACCACTATCTCTCAGGACCTGAAGTGGGACATTCACATTGACTCCATTGTGAAAAAGGCCCAGCAGAGGTTGTACTTCCTTCGCCAGCTGAGGATGTTTAACCTGCCACAGGATCTGCTGAAACAGTTCTACTCCACCATCATCGAATCCATCCTCTGCACTTCAGTAACTGTCTGGTTCAGCTTAGCTTCTAAATCTGACCTCAGAAGACTACAGAGGGTAGTCCGGACTGCTGAGCGAATCATCGGTACAACCCTCCCATCTATTCAAGAACTGTACTTCTCCAGAGTGAGCAAAAGGGCTGTTAAAATCACTCTGGACCCCTCACATCCAGCACACTCCCTCTTTGAACTGTTGCCATCTGGTCGACGCTACAGAGCACTGAGCACCAGAACGACCAGACATAGGAACAGTTTCTTCCCTCAGGCAATCCATCTAATGAACAGCTGATACACACTGAACACACTGAACACACTGAACACACTACACTTTATATTTATATACACATACACTTAATTTATCTAACACACATACTTAGTATACACTTAAATTTTGCACATAATATACATGTACATACATAACTGCATTTTTGTAATATACCTGCCTACAATTGTCAATTTGTATACTGTCATTTCTTATCTACTTATTTGTATTTTTTGTATTTTTATATTCTTTTATTATGTGTTTTATGTTCTGTCGCTGTCATTCTGTTGTACTGCGGAGCTTCTGTCACGAAAACAAATTCCTCGTATGTGTAAACATACCTGGCAATAAAAGCTCATTCTGATTCTTCTGAAGAAACAAACTCATCTATATATAAAATGGTCTGAAGGAGAGTAATTGTTCGGCAAATTAACATTTTTGGGTGATCTATTAATATTTGATTCAAATCCCTCAGAAATAGTAACTGCAACTGAGAAAATGTAAACCATAACAAAATCTGACAAATAAAATTAAAATAAAAAAATTAAGCATTGATGATGCAGAAGAACTCCATGAATACCAGGGAAAATGAAACATTTCTGATCATCGGTCTAATAAATACCTTCCATTTTATATTCATCATCATGAGTGCCAGAATCTATAAAGGAGAGAAGCACACCTTAAAGACGAATATATATACACACAAAATACAAAACAAGCAAATCTAGCTGTTTCCACCACAAATCATCGTGAACTAGAACTATTAAAAAAAAATTTGGTAATAAAAAATGAAGCTGAAATAAAGATAAATACATAATTTCAAAAATAGGTTGAAAAAAGAAGTTTAAGCTGAAGCACCAAGATTTACAAAAATAAAATAAAAACTAAAACGGAAATAAAAATATATTAAACCTAAAATATATTATTTTAAAACATAAAAAAAGACCATAAAATTTTTTAACAAAAATAAAAGCTAAATCAAAAGATTAATAAAAACTGTAAGAGTATATAATAATATTATTCTAACACTAGTCATCAGAAATAAATGTGACTAATGCTATGCAGTGGTTCGTTCACGTACGCTGCTGCTGTTCGATGGCCAGTTTGTATTTGTAGTAGCCGAAATATTCTCCTCCGAACAGAAACGAGAACTTGGGGTTATCCTTCTGCTTCTCCATGGTCATCTTCTCAAACTCGGGGCCATTTCGGGCGACAAACTGGGCCAGTTTGTCAATGACATTACGCAGTTCTTGATCTGATGGGATAAAATATAGTATATTTTTAAATATAACATTTTATACGTTTCATTTTTAAGCATTACTAAATATTTGTGGTCTTTTTCTAATTGTAAGAGCCTTAAGACATTTCCTTTCGTATCTTTGTGTGATGACAGTAAATGGACCTCATCAGCTGTGCACAGTTTTAGTGTAATAAATATGATATTTGTACTAGAAATGATGGTCACCATTGATATTTCTGTAAAAGCTTTATAAAGTCAGTGCAACCTGCAAGCGATTTAGCAACTTCACTTGCCATCCTACTCACACTATACAGTCAACACAAACTAAAAGAAGTTAAATGATGATTTGATGTGTTAGTTGCCTGTTTAATATTGTAAATAATGTTGGTTCACACGCGTTCGCGCGGACCACTCGGTTACCTTCAGGCGGTGTGGAAATATCCATTTTTCTTAAGATTACACACAAGTTTTAGACCAGGAATTCATTTATGACACATGATGCTGAAGTGCGGAACAAAATAAATCGTTTTTAAAAGGGTGCAACCATTATAATAGCATGGGTCTGTTGTGTTTCAGGTCAAGAAGATGAAGCGACGGGAAACGAATCCTGACGACTTCCTCTGACGAGTGAGATGCGTGCGCGCTCCGGGGACGCTCAGAAGGGCCGTGACGTCATAGCGTCGCCTGCAGTTCGGAGGCCGTAATTCACGAGCGAGTTCACTCTGCAAATAACATATTAGGAAAATCTTCAAGGAAAATAGTGTTCTTCAAGGCATTGGTGAAGTAGAAGCAGGATTTTACTTTTATTTCAGAATTCGCGGTCAGATATCAATAAATATGTAAGCCCTAATAAAGTCAAATAAATTCACTTTAAATTTAAAATTAAATGTATGCATTTAGCAGACGCTTTTATCCAAAGCGACTTACAGTGCATTCAGGCTA
Source organism: Carassius carassius (assembly GCF_963082965.1). Lineage (NCBI taxonomy): Eukaryota > Metazoa > Chordata > Actinopteri > Cypriniformes > Cyprinidae > Carassius > Carassius carassius. Next base: position 2,318,233 of record NC_081802.1, read on the forward strand.
TACATTTTTACATATCATATCATGTGTTCCCGGGCAATCGAAACCCAAATCTTGCGCTTGATAGCGCAGTGCTCTACCAATTGAGCTACAGGAATAACGTAATGTAATAATAATGTACACTAATGTAATACTCTATGTATTATCCATGTAATGATTTTATTGAACGCGCTCGTGAATGCTATTATAATGGTTGCACCTTTTAAAAACGATTTATTTTGTTCCGCTCTTCATATTTCATGATATTTTTATGAAAGACAAAAACCTTTTAGTCAAATGTAAGCTGTGTCTTTCTGGTTCTAATGTCCTATCCTAGCCCACGAATTTCCAATCCGTGCGCTCAGATTTTGTAAACCCTACCCTCGGTTTTTGAATCTGTACCCACGAATTCATAATCTGCATGCACACTTTCGCAATCCGTTCCCATGGATTTGTAAACTGTAGCCTACTCACGGATTCATGCAGCAAGCTCCTACGTGTTAACATACAGTTTTAATGAATATTATTATGTGGAATGGGTCTACAGCAAAGTGTCTTAAGTGATTCTCTGTATGTTTTTCTCATACAGGTGAAACATTGTTGAAAACATGCAGCCTGTCTCTACTGTGGAGTCACCGGCTTTCAGTCAGATCCTGACACAGGTTTCATTTTAAACAGCATTTATATGTATGTATATATATATATATATATATATATATATATATATATAGGCCTACATATGTGTATGTATGTATGTTTCTCGAAATTGATTCTGAATAATTCAGATTGCTTTCATTTATTTATTTCACAATGTTCTGTGTTATGTTGTCCATTGTTGATAGTTTTCATACTTAAGCTGTGAAAAGAAGATTTTTAAGGGCTCAACACAACAGCTTTTATGATGCAGAAGCCACTTTAGTTTTTGATTCTGAATATATTATTCAGGTGTTTTGTTATTTATTTCAGAAATCCTTGTGATATACAATATTCAGTTTGTGCTGGTCTGACTTAATCAAAATAGTGTTACTTTGAAATTACTTTCTGTTTTACTTTGTGTTTGTATAGACCATAACGCATAAAAGCGCATTAATGGGAACATTAAAGAAAGTTCTTTAAAAAAGTAACTAAAAAGTTACTTTTAACAGTAATGGATTACTTTTTGGTGTAAGTAATCATTTACATTTATTCACTTAGCTGACGCTTTTATTCAAAGCGACTTACAATTGCCACAGGTCGCACACCTCTGGAGCAACTAGAGGTTAAGTGTCTTGCTCAGGGACACATTGGTGTCTAAGGGTGTACTCACACTAGGCACGGTTGCCATGAACCAGGCCCGAGTACGATTGCCCCCCCTCCCCACTCCCCCTCTGGCCTGCACTCACATAGGAGGGTTTCAGCATTCGTGCCGGGGGACGCTTACGTCATTATGGTGCGCGACGGTTTCAGGATAAACAGGAAGAGCGGCGCTCTCTGAACACAATGGAGTCCATCGCTCTGTTTTCTTTGTGGATAATTTTGTGTCGTTTGGTCCACAGCCCTCTCACAGCCTGTTGTTAAACAGATGTGTCGCCTTAGTGGCGCGAAAATTTTCACGTAATTGTGCTGCTCGTATGAGGAGGTTTGCAAGGTACCAGCTGAAGTGCAGCAAGGACTTTGCAGCTGCACTTTTGGAGCGTCGTAAAACCGTGACGCCACGCGTCCTGTTCCGTGCTCCAGCACGGTTAGCGCTCACACTGCATGCGAACCGCACCCAAGTCCAACTGAATCGTGCTCTGGCCCACCTCTTCCAAGCGGGCCAGGGCCGGCTAATCGAGCCGCGCCCGGGCACGGTTCGGAGCACTCACACTAGTCAAACAAACCGCGCTTTGGTGGTCAAACGCACTCGAGCACGGTTCAAACTGGCTAGTGTGAGTACACCCTAACAGTGGATTCGAACCCCGGGATTCTCACACCAAAGACATGTGTCTTATCCACTGCGCTAGCACCACCTCTCACCTAATTGAGTTACTTTTTTAATTAAGTAACTAGTAACTGTAACTAGTTACTATTTCTTAGTAACTAGCACAACACTGGTGTTGTCATAACATTCACCTGGGAGATTGAAAATTTTTCATTTTTTGATACCCCACGAGCCCAAATTCAGACCCAGAACAATAAAACCCACAGAAGAGGTGGGAGTTCAAAGGAGGAATCTTTATATTACCCAACTGCAGGGAGAGGAAGAGTAGATATAAGTCATGATCTGCAAGATTAACCACAATCTGATGTGATCCGATCACCTCAGAGAAAACCAGTGTTGAGCTGCTGCAAGAGCTTTAGTAGCACAGCAGCTGTGGTCAAAGAGTTCTCGTGTGTTCTGATTGGTGGATGATGATGATGAGTGGATAAAGACTAGAGCAATCAAATAGTGAGAGAGTGATCTGTTCACCTGGTTATGTTTGTGGATGTTTCGACGTGGAAAGCAGTTCGGAATGGAAATATTGATATTTTATTTGTTAACAACATACTTTTCGTACCTTAATTTCAGTAAATGTTATGAAATTAGAGAACTAAGCCAATAGTAGTGCTGGCGGAGTCATTTGATTTGGATGGGAACTTCGGATTGTGAATCATTTGAGTCAGTTCGGGAGTTCAGAGCGTGATTCATTTGAGTCAGTTTGGGAGCTCGGAGCAGGATCGCGAATCATTTGAATCAGTTCGGGAGTTCGGAGAGGGTTCGCGAATCATTTGAGTCAGTTCGGTAGTTCGGAGCGGCTTAGCGGATCATTTGAATCAGTTCAAGAGTTCGGAGCGGGGTCGCGAATCATTTGAGTCAGTTCGGGAGTTCGTAGCGGGTTCGCGAATCATTTGAGTCAGTTTGGGAGTTCGGAGCGTGAATCATTTGAATCAGTTCGGGAGTTCAAAGCGGGATCGCGAATCATTTGAGTCAGTTTGGGAGTTCGGAGCGGGTTCGCGGATCATTTAAATCAGTTCGAGAGTTCGGAACGGTATCGCGAATCATTTGAGTCAGTTTTGGAGTTCGGAGCATGAATCATTTGAGTCAGTTTCAATGGGAATTCGGAGCAAGTTCGCGAATCTTTTGAGTCAGTTTGGAAGTTTGGAGCAGGTTCGCGAATCACTTTATTCAGTTTGGGGTTTTCGAATCATTTGAATCAGTTCGAGAGTTCGGAGCGGCTTCGCGGATCATTTGAGTCAGTTCGGGAGTTCGGAGCGGGATCGCAAATCATTTGAATCAGTTCGGGAGTTCGGAGTGGCTTCGCGGATCATTTGAGTCAGTTCGGGAGTTCGGAGCGGCTTTGCGGATCATTTGAGTCAGTTTGGAAGTTTGGAGCAGGTTGGCGAATCATTTGAGTCAGTTTTGGGGTTTGCGAATCATTTAAGTCATTTCGGGAGTTCGGATCGGGTTCGCGAAACATTTGAATCAGTTCGAGAGTTCGGAGCGGTTTCGCGAATCATTTGAGTCAGTTCGGGAGTTCGGAGCGGGATCGCGAATCATTTGAATCAGTTTGGGAGTTCGGAGCGTGAATCATTTGAGTCAGTTCATTATTAGCTCATTATTTCACTTTAGTAGAGCATGAAGTCAATTTCCCATCCGTGCGCTCAGATTTTGTAAACCATACCCTCGGTTTTTTAATCTGTACCCACGAATTCATAATCTGCATGCACACGTTCGCAATCTGTTCCCATGGATTTGTAAACTGTAGCCTACTCACGGATTCAGGCAGCAAGCTCCTACATGTTAACATACAGTTTTAATGAATATTATTATGTGGAATGGGTCTACAGCAAAGTGTCTTAAGTGATTCTCTGTATGTTTTTCTCATTCAGGTGAAACATTGTTGAAAACATGCAGCCTATCTCTACTGTGGAGTCACCGGCTTTCAGTCAGCTCCTTAGCATGATAACATAGATTTCATTTTTAATGAATCTATATATATATATATATATATATATATATATATATATATATATATCTGTGTGTGTGTGTGTGTGTGTGTGTATGTATGTTTCTCGAAATTGATTCTGAATAATTCAGATTGCTTTCATTTATTTATTTCAAAATGTTTTGTGTTATGTTGTCCATTGTTGATAGTTTTCATACTTAAGCTGTGAAAGGAACATTTTTAAGGGCTCAACACAACAGCTTTTATGATGCAGAAGCCACTTTAGTTTTTGATTCTGAATATATTATTCAGGGCCCGTATTCATAAAGATTCTAAGAATCCTCTCAGAAAACTCTTAATTTAGCTTAAAAATGTTTACGTAGGAATTTTATCTTAAGAGCGATTCGGGACCGATCTGAGAGCAACTCTGAGTAAGGAAAAGACAAAAACTTTCATCTTAGTGAGGAGGCGGGGTTGACTCCGTTGCTATGTATGACACAATCTTTTGAAGACTGTGATTGGTTGGTTGTCCAAGAAGGAAAAAAAGAGTGATTTTAAAGGCCATGTTGCAGGTTAACCACCACTTTCGATTAATGGATACATAAATCACTCAAGATATGTATATCATTTTTAAAATGATTTAAAACGTTTTTGGTATTAACGTTTTTTTTACGCAACTCGGTGATGACGTCACGTTTGGGAGAAGTGGAGCAAAGGTAGCCTCAGCCTAGTATGATGCCGCGTTCCAGGCAACCCGTAACCCGTGTTTTTCCAACCTTAAACCCTTGAAAGTGCACTGGAACGGCAGTCAAACCCGTGACTTCCCACCCGTGAACTCGTACTAATACGATCGATGTACTCCGAGTTCCGAGGTCACACAGCACGCGAAACAACAATGACAGCCCCTGCGGATAATACTGCCTACGGATGCAGTGTTTATGCAAGTGGGACACATTGAAAAAACGATTTTAGGTCAATGTAACGTTGCGATAAAATAAATAATCTAGCTACAATTCCATGCGCTCAGAAAGTTTGGCGTAACTTGCCTTGAATGGTACAAAGTCGTTAGTCGTGGTATGAAATAGTGATTATGAGCTCAAAAACCTGCCTGGAACGCAGCATCAGAACTATAGCGACTGACAGGGATGAGGAAGAGGTGGCAAGAGCCAACATGTATGATGACCTGCAGCTGTGTAATTTCGAACCAGCCAGACGTGAGAGGGCAAATGAGGAATTCCCAAGAACTGATGTCCGTCAAAGCCAATTAAATGCATGGTCCGAGGAGAATGAGTGGAGAGTTGGTGAAGTGTCCTGGTGAGTTGCTATCATTTAGCAACGCAGCAATGAGCACTGTAGCTAGTCTATGAGCAGCAGTGCACAATAATGACACATATATTTTTTACTGTCACTGAATAATCAACGTTTTCTTTATATCTAGTGGAAGTGATCATGACGTTAGTTCAGATAAGTACCGGTAACCTTTGTCATAGTATCGTAGAACTGGTAAACTTTGTCTTTGTCATCTAGAAATAGAAGGCAACATGCTAGCTATATGGACGTTTCTAAGTGTTTATCTCTTCCTCCGGTGAAAATGTTGTTGCAAACGTAGACTGTCGCTGTGTTTGGCAGGTGCTTGTGTGGGTGCCATCCCATGGAAACTGTGTTGGAAAGCTTGTGCTGTAGGGAAGCGAGTGCATTTGGGTCGCTGTTGGTCGATATCTATCTGTCTATCTGTCTGTCTATCTATCTATATATCTAGTCTATTTTACTATATACAGTACAGACCAAAAGGTTGGACACACCTTCTCATTCAAAGAGTTTTCTTTATTTTCATGACTATGAAAATTGTAGAGTCACACTGAAGGCATCAAAACTAAGAATTAGCACATGTGGAATTATATACATAACAAAAAAGTGTGAAACAACTGAAATATGTCATATTCTAGGTTCTTCAAAGTAGCCACCTTTTGCTTTGATTACTGCTTTGTAGGCTTGGGCGGTAATACGGTAATATGGTATACCGCGGGATCTAAAAATAGCAACGGTATCAGTTTCAATACAGTCATACCGTCAATAAAAAAACAAAAAACAAAAAACAATGCATGTATATAGGAGACAAGGATTAAATATTAAATATAATTTAGTTAATGCCTAAAAATGCGTATGCGTGGTTGTCATCGCGTGACAACGAGACGAGGAGAAAGAGAGAGAGGGGGAAAGATGGCGAGTTGCGCACCGAGTGACCTGGTCTCGAAAAAAAACACAACTTCTGCAGGTTGCCAGTGTTTCGGGTTTCGACCGAACGAGAAGGGAGAGGCGGTAAATAGGCTATTTGCAAATTGTACCCTCACGAAAAAAGATGACTCTGGGAATATGCTGCCAAAAAAAAAAACGCAGATGCAATGGCAGGTCCTGTCGGCAACGTAGAGGACCGAGTCGGAGCTGAAATAACAGCCTACTGTTTGGAGCCAGTTACTCAAGGAGACAAGGACCCACTTCATTCATTGAAAAATGCTGCCTGGTGTTTTCCCCAGATGTCGCGAGTGACACGAAAGTACCTGTGCGTCTGTGCCACAAGCACACCATCGGAACAGGTTTTCAGCACCGCAGGTAAAGTTGTCGGTCCACAATGTGCCCTAGCGAAAAATCTTGACTAGATTGTATGCCACTTGCCATTCGTTCCTATTGGCACTGTGTTTATTTTTTATTTATTTAATGGATTCAGGTATTTTTATTTGGTTTTCATTAAAAACTGTTTTGGAAAGAAGACTGGAAAGAAGAAGTTTTTATTTAGACCTATTGCATTTCAATAAATTTTATAATATATATATATATATATATATACAGGTACAGACCAAAAGTTTGGAAACATTACTATTTTTAATGTTTTTTAAAGAGGTTTCTTCTGCTCATCAAGCCTGCATTTATTTGATCAAAAATACAGAAAAAAACTGTAATATTGTGAAATATACATGTTCTTGTTAAGAAATACTGGCATGTAAACATGATCGGGGTAAAGTCGGCTCCTTAGTCTGTTAACAATAAGGCCGGCCGCGGAGAAAACGTGCTCTGACGGCACAGACATTGGCGGGACTCACAAATAACGGTGTGTTAAGCGATTACGTTTTGTGAAGCGCTTCGTGTTTTCGTTTACCACTGAATGGGATCCTCATCTGGTGGAATACATGGAATACATGGCTCCAGCAAGAACTGTTCCCAGTCGTCTCGGCTGGACTCTCTGTAATCATCGCTGAAGAACTGGCTCAGCCTTTTCCAACGAGTGGGCATTGCATCCCCTTTATCGTTGGTGACGGCGGCTGCATCCGCACCACTCGCATCAAGGAAAATGTTCTGATAATGTTCAAAAAAGTTTTTTTTCTTACTTCTCTCATGTTTTCATCGAGAAACCTGAGATGTTTGTGCCGAGGGTCTAGGGCGGACACGAGAAGAGGAGTTTTCACTGCATTCTCTAAGGCCTAGTCCACACGGACACGGGTATTTTTATAACCGGAGTTTTTCCTCCTGCGTTTAAAAAAAAAATCCCGTCCACATGAAAACGCCAAAACATGCTATCAAGCGCTGTCAAGAGCATGCCACACCAGCAGGCGGCGATATAACCCAAATTGTAAAGTCACCTTGGCCAATCAGAAGCAGTCAGCAGCGCACAATCTGACGTCAAACACAGCGGATAACGGCGCACACTCTGACGTCGCAAGGCAAAAACCCCGGTTATACTGTCCACACGACAACACTGCAACCGGCGTTTCTGAAAATGCTCACCCTGGCCGTAGTTTTTAAAAATGTTCGGTTTTGGTGCCCTGAAACTGCGTTTTTGTGTGGACGAAAGGCCGAACCGCGTAAAAAAAGTCACGGTTATAAAAATACCCGTGTCTGTGTGGACAGGGCCTAAGTTAACAGTGTTTATTCGATGCTGGAGAGATGCCGCAACAATGTTCTTGAATGCGGTCACTTTCTGTGATTCTCCACTGCATATTTGAAGTACTGTAGAAGACCGCATTCATTAATTATTTTTTGCTTGCATACATCTTCAGATATGCCGTGGAGAATCACAGAAAGTGACCGAATTAGGTTTTATTGTGGAATTTTTTTTTTTATGGCAAGCAAAAAAATGTCGAAATTCGAATATCATTTTTATTTATCGAATAATTAGAGCAGAACGAATATTCGAATGTTCGACTATCTGTGCACACCCCTAGTGATTTTATTGATTTGTGTGCGTGTCTCTGTGCAAAAACTGTTCTGTATGTTTGTTAATTTAATTCTGTTTGGCTATTGCTATTTGTTGCTAATAAAAGTTGTTAATATTGTTTTGCATGTAATTTTGTTATTGTTTCAGTATTAGTGTTTGGTATTCAGTTTCTGAATGGTTTAGGCACAAGCCAACAGTTTGGTGATGCTGTCTCAGCCTTACTTCATCATCTTTAAATTATTCACGGTAATACCGTATACCGAGGTAAAATAGGGAGGAGGTTTGACGGTATCAAAATTTGGATACCGCCCAAGCCTACTGCTTTGCACACTCTTGGCATTCTCTTGATGAGCTTCAAGAGGTAGTCACCTGAAATGGTTTTCACTTCACAGGTGTGCCCTGTCAGGTTTAATAAGTGTGATTTTTTTTGCCTTATAAATGGGGTTGGGACCATCAGTTGTGTTGTGCAGAAGTCAGGTGGATACACAGCTGATAGTCCTACTGAATAGACTGTTAGAATTTGTATTATGGCAAGAAAAAAGCAGCTAAGTACAGGAAAACGAGTGGCTATCATTACTTTAAGAAATGAAGGTCAGTCAGTCCGAGTTCGTCCGAGTCACCAGCCTCAGAAATCGCAGGTTAACAGCAGCTCAGATTAGAGACCAGGTCAATGGCACACGGAGTTCTAGCAGCACACACATCTCTAGAACAACTGTTAAGAGGAGACTGTGTGAATCAGGCCTTCATGGAAGAATATCTGCTAGGAAACCACTGCTAAAGAAAGGCGACAAGCAGAAGAGACTTGTTTGGGCTAAAGCACACAAGGAATGGATATTAGACCAGTGGAAATCTGTGCTTTGGTCTGATGAGTCCAAATTTGAGATCTTTGGTTCCAACCACCGTGTCTTTGTGCAACGCAGAAAAAGTGAACGGATGGACTCTACATGCCTGGTTCCCACCATGAAGCATGGAGGAGGAGGTGTGGGGGTTCGGGGGTGCTTTGCTGGTGACACTGTTGGGGACACTGTTGACACTACTGAACCAGCATGGCTACCAAAGCATCTTGCAGCGGCATTCTATTCCATCCGGTTTGCGTTTAGTTGGACCATTTATTTTTCAACAGGACAATGACCCAAAACACACCTCCATGCTGTGTAAGGGCTATTTGACCATTCAAGCATTCAAGAGAATGCCAAGAGTGTGCAAAGCAGTAATCAAAGCAAAAGGTGGCTACTTTGAAGAACCTAGAATATGACATATTTTCAGTTGTTTCACACTTTTTTTGTTATGTACATAATTCCACATATAATTCCACATGTGTTAATTCATAGTTTTGATGCCTTCAGTGTGAATCTACAATTCAAACTTTGGTTGATTTTTACTTAGGCTGATCAAAACTTACTTGACAATACTTTGATTTTACTTAATATATAACCTAATTAAACCCTGCTTTTAAAGTGTATGTTTTACTCCGAAGCATTTGAGTAAATAATACAATTCATATCTATACACTATATCTACATAATTAGTGATGCAGCACTCATCTGAAAACAGACTTGGCACACAATACACAATGACAGTAACTCTGGTTCATTGAGTATGTGTCATTTTGAGTTGAAAATGAACTCCAGATGTAACAAAATCGCAAGTTACTAAATCTAACAACAAAAGCAATGATAAAACATTGTAAGTACAGCTGGAAAATAGCAAAAAAATCAACCGTATTAATTATTCATGCCCCGGTGCATGATGGGAACACCAGTGTCAGAAAAGTTTAGTCGGTTTTACTTAATTTTATAATGTTGATATCTATGCTTTAATTTCTACAATCTCTAATTGAGTACTAGAATTTGTTACTAGAAAAGACATTTGTTTTTCTGTAGTATTTCCTTCACCACGGAATCATTTTTATCAGTGATATGCAAACAGAAAGATACTGAAATTGAGTAGGATATCCAAGTAATTGCAAATATGAAGGATGAAGGATAGTATCTTTGGGAAAATAAGAGTTAATATTCTCTCTCCCATCACTGATTTGATGTCTAATGCAGGAGAGACATAATATTAGCAGAACAATAATTAACAATAAACAAATGAATGAATGAATTAATTAACTATTTACATTATTAAAAATTATGTTGTCTGGTTTCCTGCCTTGTCTTGCCTTTGTGGTTTGTTCACCTGGTTTTTTATTCTTATTTTTGGGTAGTTGGATTTATCCTTTAGATTACTCTGTCTGGATATCGTTCGCTCATCGAAGACCCTCGCTTGCCCTTGGATTATTCTTGTGTCTTGCCCTCTATATATCTGTTTGCCATTGTTTGACCCATGGCTGTTATGACCACGTCTGTGACCAATAAAAGCTTGCACATGGATCCTCATGTCTTGTCAGCTCCTTTACAATGTGTAAATTTAAATCCTTAACAAACAAACAAAAAAAACACTTTGAGACGGCAAGTATTTTTAATAAAGTTTATTTGTATTAATTTATGAATTTATAGCCTAGATTAACACAAATAATGGTGCTCAGAACTTCAAGTGATTATGTAAATGTATGTGTATATATTAAAATGTGTCAGTATTAAATTTTCATATATTACAGTCCATTTAAATAAACACACTGATGTCAAATACTCATTTGATCTCGGAATAATGAGACAAATCAGACAAAATGTCCAACTTCAGCAGCCATTAGATTAGAATACAGCAACATTTCCACTTAACAATTCAAATCAATTCTAATCAATCTATCACACTGAATGCAACTTAAGGAAAACATAAATATAGGCTTTAAGATATAATAGCATTATTGTTCTCACAGAGGGTACTTTTTTATGTATATACGTATAGTTTAAGCTTTTAAAATACATACATATATATATATATATATATATACAGGGTGCGATTTGTTATAAAAACAGAGGGGGCATGTTTTGAAACATTTTTATTTGTGACGTCATGCGCTAATTATGACGTAAGTGCATTGTGTTATATTGCCTCCCTATGCTCACATACTGCATTTAATTCAGCCATTTAATTTAATTCTCAATAAAACTGTTTTTATTACTATATTTTAATGTTACTGTTGTCAGACAACGTAATGAATATTATAAAGACTACATAACCAGCTCTCAAACATTAATCTGCACTAATTAAATCAAATACACATACGATAAAGTCAGTGGTTGTGCTCTGACTGATTTTTTACTGAAAGTGCTGCTCTTCTCTGCGCTCGCTGGACACAGCAGATGCAGAGAGAGAGGCTCGCGCTGGGAAAGAGAGACCTCGCGCTCGTGCGGCAGCACCAGAGAGTCTCAGAGAAATAGTGATTGTCCAAAAAGTCGCTAGATTTGTCGCTAGTCGCTTTTTGGGAAAAAAATCGCTAAATCTAACGACAAAGTGGCAAAGTTGGCAACACTGCCCAGCGGACCGGCTTCAACCGTTTCGCAAGTGTTGATAGGCTATTACTCGTGAGGTGTAACCAATCAGATAGCGCGGTGGGCGGGACATTGAGCAAGCCTGCAGAGTGCTGAATACAGAGAGGCAGCCAAAGTAGCGCGTTTTAAAATAAAATTAACTTTAATCAAACCACGGATCCGTGATTAGTGGCAAGACAGATCACAAAACTTGTGTAGTAGCGCTGATCACTTTGGGGGGGGGGGGGGGTAAATTTATAAAAAATAATAAAGCAGAGTCATGAAAATAAAGAAAACTCTTTGAATGAGAAGGCGTGTCCAAACTTTTGGTCTGTACTGTATATATATATATATATATATATATATATATATATATATATATATATATATAGTATGTTTTTCACTGAACTCTTGTGTCTCATTTGTTTCTTACGGTTATTTAAACTCACACAGAGACACTGAACTATCGAAATAAACTCCAAATCCAGCATAGAGGGGTTCAGTGAATGTGCTGGTGAATGTGTGTAAGTGTGTGAGTGTGTGTGTGTCAGAGACGCTGTAGAAGGACAGAACACCATTGGACCAGTCCAGATACACTCCTACTCTGTTAGAGAATGAAGGAGCTGATATGTCTGTGTTCTTCTTCTTGTGTATGGCAGTGAATCTGTTATTAATACAGTCCAGCCTCCAGGATTTCTCATTGAATCCAAGCCAGCAGTCATCTCCGTCCCCTTTTCTGCTGATTCCTTTATAAGTCACTGATATATTAAGCCCAAGCCCGCTCCATTCAACCTCCCAGTAACAGCGTCCAGACAGACTCTCTCTACACAGAACCTGATGACACACATCAAATCTCTCTGGATGATCAGGATACGCCTGCTTCTCTTTCAAACCTGTCACCTTTCTGTTCCTCTCAGACAGAGCGAGATGGATGTTTGCTGTGTTTAAATCCAGTGTGAGATCACATGCATCTACAGAAGAAGAGAGATTAAAACATTTATAACAGAAGTCATTCCATCAGTAGTGGTCCAAATTTATATAGTTGGTTGCTTGACCATTTTTATTTTTCTCCTTTTTTTTTATTACTATTATGTATATTGCAAAACCACTATTTTTTTTTCTTCTTCTTCTTCTTTACTTACATAGTTTAACCACAGCAGCTGTCTTTGTGTCATGGCCCAAAACTAATTTTGGTTAGATAGACCTTCACAGAAACCTCAATACCTTGGCCTATTCAAGCCCTTATATCTAGGCATGTTGTAATAAAAAATAAATAAAATAATGCATATTATTTTAGTGTTTTCTTTTATAATTTGAATTGAGATTATGTTAATATGACTAAATTTGAATAATTTTGAAGAATTCTACTTCTGTTTCTTCTCATCAACCAACTTTACAATTTTTGGACCACTCGATGCACTGACCCAACACAGCACAAAAATAATAATTTAGATGTGTTTGTGTGTGTGTGTGTGTGTGTGTGTGTGTGTGTGTGCGTGCGTGCGTGTGTGTGTGTGAGAGAGAGAGAGAGAGAGAGGGGCCTACATTTCTGTGGTCCTACTTTAATCCTGAACTGTCCTCCATGATCCAAACTAAAAAATTAGAGGATGAGGAGGATGTTACATTGAAAATTAGACATTTTAAACATTAATGCATTTTTTATTATTTAGTTTTTTATCATAAACTGACAAAATTAATTAACCCTTTTAAATTGCAAACATGAAAAGTCTGGAGCGGGTTTATAAAGTACATGTGATTATTGATTTCAATTTTAGTCTTCCTCACACAAAGTTATATAAGTTGCTTCTTCTGATGAAGAATCTTTAAGATGGGAACACTTCCCAGTGTACTTATAACATTTTAAGAAAAATGGGATTTACACTAATATTAGCCTGTTTTATTATTATTCTGAGGTCAACGCAATCATCCAAATCCAGTCCAGTTCCAGCATCATGAGGTCAAACATATTTTCTTCTTATTTAGACTGATCTCTGAATCTGTATCTTGGATCATTTTTTTCATCATGACTTTAAAAACAAGTAAAAACACAAATGAAAGGATGATTGTTAGTGTTGAACATACTTGAGTTTGTCCAGTCTGTAGTTTGGATCAGTGAGCAGCTTGACTAATGATTGTCCTGGGTGATTGTAGCTCAGATCCAACTCTCTCAGGTGTGAGGGGTTTGAACTCAGAGCTGAAGCCAGAAAACCACAGCCTTCCTCGGTTACCATACAGCCAGATAATCTAAATATGGAAACACAAACACTAAACATCACATCATCTGACACTTCAAAGCTGATCAAGACCACAACATTCAAATATATGTGTTTTAGTGTTTTCTATGTTTTATTGACCTAAATGGGAAAAGGGGTATTCAGCAAGGTAGTATATTCTGTATTCTGAATAAGGAATGTCATTGTTGTTGTTGTTTATTCTTTTTGTTCCATAATTCCCTTAATTTTGCTATAATTTAAATATAATCTATTATTTCAACTGTCTAATAATATAATAATTATGTCTACTATTTATATTTACATTTATGCATTTAGCAGATATAGCCAAGCTCTGATTGTCACGAATCCTGTCCATGGACTTCCGTTCACTCACCACCAGAGGTCACCTGCTCTCCACATAGACTCTCACAAAACACAGACTGTTACACATGACCCTGGACTCCATTTCCCATACTCCATTGCACTAATTACAAGCTCTCACTTGAAGCCAATTACACACAGCTGCTACCAATAACAAACAGTATATAAATCAGTCTCACACAGAGATTGTTCTAAACCTACACAAAGTTCTTTTTTCTCTTGAACACAAAATATACTTTGAAGAATGTGGGGAAACTAAACAGCTGCTGGTCCTCAAATTCCATAGTAGAGAAAAAATATTACCGGAGTCTTCGGGGACCAGAAACTGTTTAGTTATCCACATTCTTCAAAGTATCTTCTATGTTCAACAGAAGAAAGAAATTACAGGTTTGGAACAACTTGTGGGTGTGTAAATGACGGAATTAAAATTTTTGGATGAACTACCTCTTTAAGTCCACCGTGAGCAACTGAAACGCTTCTCTGCAAACTGCACGTTCATTATTTGGACAGACCCATTGATAACTTTACCATCCAGCCCTACATCATGAGATGTTCAAAGGGAAGCCTGGTCAGACATGAGCCACGCAGTTTTACCGCATGCTGTGTTCCATGTGAAAGAGCCTTAATGGCACATGCTTTGAGGCTGGTTGCATAAACTGTTTAAAATAGTCTTAAGAAGTTAGTCATCTCTTTTTCTTCTTCAAGACTGGACATAACTTTTTTAATTCAGTTATGAAAAGGTAGATTGGTCTTACTTGTATTGGAAAACTAAGACTGGTTACCCCTTGGCAACTGCTAATAGGTCAAACTAGATCTTAAGACAGTCTTAACATGGTGGCTTTGTTCATTCAACTGGTCGCTATAGACTCCATCGCTATGGAAACAAAGATGCCAAAATGCAATCACGCGCAAATGAACTTCTCTTATATTTCTTATAAAATGTGTTTCATTATAAATACTATTAGTATTATCCAACCTGCAAAACCCTTGGCCTTTGTAAAACACGGGAAAAATCACATCCGTATCAATCCGACGGTTCCGTATTTTAAGGGATGGGTGGCAACCATAGCACCTGCTGGCAGGAGATCAAGCGCACGACACAGGAGTTGCCTAACACACAGTCTTTAATAATAATATAGACAGGAGAACAGGCAAACCAACGAAGTGTATACATAAACAATAACTGGCCACGGAAGGAACAAAACGGAGAGACTTTAATGACATAATAAAACACAGGTGAACTGAATGAGGCAATCAAGCTGGAACAGAAACTGTGTCAATGACCAAAACAAGTGATAGAACAGGGAAGCACAGAAACTAGGTCTATAAACGTGACAGCAGCACGTTTTATGCACAGATCACTGACTACAGGTTTAGTTTAGCTGGAGTCTCTCTGGTTTCAGTGTTTTACTCAGTGTTAATTAATTGAGCAAAACTGATCTCAGTAACAATTTGTTCATCTCCACTCCTTACTACTTTGACAATTTTAATCAGTGAATGAATAAAAAAAATTTCTGACACATAAATTGTTACCACATAACAGAAATGTTAATTTATTTTCATTAAAACCATATTTACAGCCAAATTAATCCATCTTTTAACTAGAAGATATAGTCACTGTACTTTAACTTTCTGCTTAATATCTGTTTTTCTTACCTCAATATGTAGAGGTGACAGTGTGGACTATTCAGTCCATCGGAGAGAAGCTTCACTCCTGAATCTTGCAGGTCATTGTTACTCAAGTCGAGCTCTCTCAGTGAGGAGTTTGATGATTTTAGATATGAAGACAAACTTTCACAGCACTGATCAGTGAGATTACAGCCATTGAGTCTATAACACAGGATGAAATTGATAAAACTGACTGACAGTCAGCTGAATAATGTTAATATGATCAACACACAAGAATGACAGTCATTGTTTTTGATAATAATTTTGTTACTGCATCTCAACAGAACAAACACGTTAGGTTTGATATCCAATCACTTAAATGATTACTCACAAAGCCTTTCTGCAGTTCATCACAGCTGGTATAAGTCTCCTTCTCCCCTCATCTGATGTGTTGTATCTCTTCAGATCAAACTCATCCAGCACCTTCTCTGATATCTGAAGCATGTAGGCGATTGTTGAACAGTGACTAGGAGAGATTTGGTTCACTGATTGATTCTCTGATTTCACAAACTCCTGAATCTCTCTGTACAGAGTCTGATCCTTCAATTCCAGCAGACAGAGGAATGGATTGATGCATCTGTCAGCTGAGAGATGATCATCACCCTTGATTTTGTCTTTAATGTACTGTGTGATTCTCTTGATGGTCTCTGAGCTGTTCACAGTCTGTGTTAGTAGATCTTGTAAGAGTCTCTGACTGGACTCCAGTGAGACGCCAAGCAGGAACCGCAGGAAAAGATCCAGGTGTCCATTTTTACTCTGTAAAGATTTATCAACTGCTTCTTTTAATAGATCGTACAGAGAGATTCTCCACCTATATCCTTCATTCATAAACAACTTCAGTGATTTTTTATTCTTGGTTTCATAGGAGTAAAACAGATGTAAAGCAGCGAGAAACTCCTGAAAGCTCAGGTGAATGAAGCTGTAGACTTTCCTCTGATGAATCACAGATTTCTCCTTAAAGATCTCAGTGCAAATCCCAGAATATACTGAGGCGTCAGTGATGTCTATGCTGCTCACAATCAGGTCCTCCTTATAGAACATCACATTGCCCTTCATCAGCTGTTTGAAAGCCACTTCAGCAAGTTTCATAATCACTTCTCTGTTGGACTTCAGGAGATTTTTTGGTTTTCTCTCATCATACTTCTGACTCTTCATGTTGATCTGAGTCAGCAGAAAGTGGATATACATTTCAGTCAGAGTTTGAGGGATTTCTGCACTCTCATCTTCTTTCAGGAGCTTCTGAAGCACAGTGGATGAGATCCAGCAGAAGACGGGGATGTGGCACATGATGTGGAGGGTTCTTGATTTTCTGATGTGTGAGATGATACTGCTTGCTTGATGTTCATCACTGATTCTCTTCCTGAAATATTCCTCCTTCTGAGCATCATTGAATCCCTGAATTTCTGTCAGACGGTGGATGTATTTGGAGGGGATCTGATTGGCTGCTGCTGGTCTGGAGGTGATCCAGATGAGAGCAGAGGGAAGCAGCTCTCCTCTGATGAGGTTTGACATCAACAAACCCACTGATGAAGACTTATTCACATCACAAACTTTCTTATCATCTGAAAACTTCAGTGTAATTCTGCTTTCATCCAGACCATCAAAGATGA
The DNA here is from genome assembly GCF_963082965.1 of Carassius carassius. Classification (NCBI taxonomy): domain Eukaryota; kingdom Metazoa; phylum Chordata; class Actinopteri; order Cypriniformes; family Cyprinidae; genus Carassius; species Carassius carassius. The sequence continues at coordinate 2,335,591 of NC_081802.1, forward strand.
ACACAACTTTACACTCCTCGTAAATCTGTGAGTCCAGATGTTGAAGTTCAGGATGAAAGTCCAGCAGAAGTTTGTGAAGACTATACTGATGATCTCGGATCAAGTTCAGCTCTCGAAATGGAAGCACAAACATGAAATCTACATTCTGATTGGCTTTTCCTCCGGTCCAGTCCAGAATAAACTTTTGCACAGAGATGGTTTTTCCAATTCCAGCGATGCCTTTAGTAAGAACAGTCTTGATTTGGTCTTTCTCCTTGGATCCTGGTTGATGTAAGGGTTTAAAGATGTCATTGAAGTAGATTGGAGTGTCTTGTGTTCTGGCTGTTTTCTCCATCTTTAAAACCTCATGTTCTTCATTCACTCCTTCTCTCTCTCCCTCTATGATGTAGAGCTCTGTGTAGATCCTGTTCAGCAGGGTTTGATTCTCTTCTAGTTTGATTCCCTCAAATAAACTCTCATACCTTTTCTTCATGCTGGTTTTGTGCTGGTCTTTGAATCTCTGTCTGATGAGGGTCTGATGGTCAGTGCAGGTCAGACAGCGCGTCACTGTTATGATCACATCTACTGTTTTCACTCTGCAGAATCAGAGAGATGAACAGAAACAGTAAAAAAGTAAGAGAGAAAATCAAGAGAGAAAAGCAAGAGAGAAATCTTTTCAACTGTTCCAGCACACCAAACTCTGAGTTCTAATTTGACATCACACAACATTCATACAGAAGTGTTAGTTCAGACAACATCCCACTAGGTGTCTAGGAAGAACTGATTTAGGTAGGGGATGTCACACATGGAAGCTGTTTTTGCTGTGCACAAGTATTTTTAAACGAAGTAAAAAAAATTACTATAATTAAAAAAATAAAAAATGCTGGTTGGCCCTTTGCAGACTTTATTTAGTTTTGAGATGATCTTGAACACAGGCATGTTTCAGATTAGTAATATCATAAATGCTGATAGTGGATCATTGATTTCCTCACATCACCAATGTGCCAGAGGTCACTGCTCTATCTCTGAGAACTGGGGGACATTTCATGGATCCATCACTTTTCATAGACACACAGCTGTGTTCTGGAGATGCTGCTTCATGTGAGTTAACATCCTCCTCCTCCTCTCTCTTCTCAAAGAGATTCATTTTACCAACATTGCTGCAGAAACAGACAATAAAATATACTACTGAACTGATTTATTTAGACAAAATGATGAAAACAAACTTCTGTATGAATTCTTATGCCACACTTAGTACTAAAACATCTAACAAACAAACTTTACTTTCCTCACAGACTTATAAACACATACTCTGATCCAAAAATATTTGGATGAATAAATCGCCTGTCAAAAGCTGTTCAACTCAACTCTCAGTTCAATAGTTTTAATTTTTGTAGGACACCGCAAACCAGCAGCATGCAACCAAACTTCAGCTCTGGTCGTGAGTGTCGCTACCTAGGTATTGCCAAATCCTAATTTTACAGAGGGGAAGTCAGGAAGAACAGCAATGGTCAAATATTATGTCAGAATTAAATAAACATGAATGAAGATATTCTTTAATGAATTGATCTCATTATAATGGCCCTTGAAAATAATTGCACACCTTAGAACATCAGATTCAAGCATTCAACCGCCCAATAGTATAACCCAGATTATTTTTATTATAAATGCTGAGAATAATTGATTTCCTCACATCACAGATGTGTCAGAGGTCAGTGCTCCATCACTGAGATCTGGGGGTTTTCCAATGGATACATCACTCTTCATAGACACACAGCTGGGTTCTGGAGATGCTGCTCTATGTGAGAGACTCATTTTATCGACAGTGCTGCAGAAATAGACAATAAAATATATTACTAAACAGTTCCTAAAATCTCCTAGAAAGAGTGTTTGAATCCATCCATGAAAGAAGTATATCTCTGCAGCCTGTAGTGGACATCCAACCCGAACCAGATCCAAGTGTGACACTGGTAGCCATGCCCATGTTCAAATATGTCACATTTTCATACTTTGAAATAGGAATAAGCATTGAGAAGACCAGATGAAAAGTCTAAGTGAAGTAGACAAAACTGTTTGTCAAAAAGAAGAAGTTGTTTGCCATGTCAGCAAGTAAAAAAATCTTTGGTCTTTACCAAGACTTTTATGTGTCATCAGTTTGCATTTTCATAAACAACAATTCGGCATGTTTAGTGTGTTTTGAACTTCACACAGGCACATTGTTACTTAGCAAGCAACACTGCTAGCTAAGTGTGTTCACGTAGAGGTTTTCAAAGGCCAGTGTAAATAAATCTAATTTTAAATTCAGAGACAAGATAGTCTTTGCATGACCTGACTTTTTATTCGTATAAACTAGGCATTGTAATCATCACGACAATCCAAGAAAGTCCATAACAGCCTCATAGAAATAACTTACATTTGCCAGGAAATTCCTAATATGGAAAAAAGCAACCAGCTATAGCTGTAGCCAAAGCAGTCTCTGCTGTAGCTAATGCCAAGTGCACACTACAGGATTTTGTGCACGATTTAAAGGGGTCATATGATGCAATTTCAAGTTTTCCTTTCTCTTTGAAGTGAAGCTCTTGGTGCATAAAGAAAATCTGTTTGTTGTTTGTTTGTTGATCACAAATTGACTGTACTTTTGCATAAAATGAAAAATTTACTTTTCAATACAGACCAGATACAATACTGATTTTTGCGGAAACTCCTTGTTTTTTTTTTATTATTAAATGTGGTGTTTATCACGTTGTGGAATCAAACTCTTTATATATTTACGGTAGGAAATTTACAAAACAGTTTCATTAAACATGATTCATTAAACACCCACTGCTCCGGGTGTGTGTTCACGGTGTGTGTGTGTGTGTTCACTGCTGTGTGTGTGCACTTTGGATGGATTAAAAGCAGAGCACGAATTTTGAGTATGGGTCACCATACTTGGCTGTATGTCAAGTCACTTTCACTTTACTTAATGTCTTAATGATTTTTGGCAAAAGAAATAAAAAATTTATTTTGACCCATACAATGTATTTTTGGCTATTGCTACAAATATACCCCAGCAACTGTTCAGCAGGGTTTGATTCTCTTCTAGTTTGATTCCCTCAAATAAACTCTCATACCTGTTCTTCATGCTGGTTTTGTGCTGGTCTTTGAATCTCTGTCTGATGAGGGTCTGACGGTCAGTGCAGGTCAGACAGCGCGTCACTGTTATGATCACATCTACTGTTTTCACTCTGCAGAATCAGAGAGATGAACAGAAACAGTAAAAAAGTAAGAGAGAAAAGCAAGAGAGAAACCTTTTCAACTGTTCCAGCACACCAAACTCTGAGTTCTAATTTGACATCACACAACATTCATACAGAAGTGTTAGTTCAGACAACATCCCACAAGGTGTCTAGGAAGAACTGATTTAGGTAGGGGATGTCACACATGGAAGCTGTTTTTGCTGTGCACAAGTATTTTTAAACGAAGTAAAAAAAATTACTATAATTAAAAAAATAAAAAATGCTGGTTGGCCCTTTGCAGACTTTATTTAGTTTTGAGATGATCTTGAACACAGGCATGTTTCAGATTAGTAATATCATAAATGCTGATAGTGGATCATTGATTTCCTCACATCACCAATGTGCCAGAGGTCACTGCTCTATCTCTGAGAACTGGGGGACATTTCATGGATCCATCACTTTTCATAGACACACAGCTGTGTTCTGGAGATGCTGCTTCATGTGAGTTAACATCCTCCTCCTCCTCTCTCTTCTCAAAGAGATTCATTTTACCAACATTGCTGCAGAAACAGACAATAAAATATACTACTGAACTGATTTATTTAGACAAAATGATGAAAACAAACTTCTGTATGAATTCTTATGCCACACTTAGTACTAAAACATCTAACAAACAAACTTTACTTTCCTCACATACTTATAAACACATACTCTGATCCAAAAATATTTGGATGAATAAATCGCCTGTCAAAAGCTGTTCAACTCAACTCTCAGTTCAATAGTTTTAATTTTTGTAGGACACCGCAAACCAGCAGCATGCAACCAAACTTCAGCTCTGGTCGTGAGTGTCGCTACCTAGGTATTGCCAAATCCTAATTTTACAGAGGGGAAGTCAGGAAGAACAGCAATGGTCAAATATTATGTCAGAATTAAATAAACATGAATGAAGATATTCTTTAATGAATTAATCTCATTATAATGGCCCTTGAAAATAATTGCACACCTTAGAACATCAGATTCAAGCATTCAACCGCCCAATAGTATAACCCAGATTATTTTTATTATAAATGCTGAGAATAATTGATTTCCTCACATCACAGATGTGTCAGAGGTCAGTGCTCCATCACTGAGATCTGGGGGTTTTCCAATGGATACATCACTCTTCATAGACACACAGCTGGGTTCTGGAGATGCTGCTCTATGTGAGAGACTCATTTTATCGACAGTGCTGCAGAAATAGACAATAAAATATATTACTAAACAGTTCCTAAAATCTCCTAGAAAGAGTGTTTGAATCCATCCATGAAAGAAGTATATCTCTGCAGCCTGTAGTGGACATCCAACCCGAACCAGATCCAAGTGTGACACTGGTAGCCATGCCCATGTTCAAATATGTCACATTTTCATACTTTGAAATAGGAATAAGCATTGAGAAGACCAGATGAAAAGTCTAAGTGAAGTAGACAAAACTGTTTGTCAAAAAGAAGAAGTTGTTTGCCATGTCAGCAAGTAAAAAAATCTTTGGTCTTTACCAAGACTTTTATGTGTCATTTGTTTGCATTTTCATAAACAACAATTCAGCATGTTTAGTGTGTTTTGAACTTCACACAGGCACATTGTTACTTAGCAAGCAACACTGCTAGCTAAGTGTGTTCACGTAGAGGTTTTCAAAGGCCAGTGTAAATAAATCTAATTTTAAATTCAGAGACAAGATAGTCTTTGCATGACCTGACTTTTTATTCGTATAAACGAGGCATTGTAATCATCACGACAATCCAAGAAAGTCCATAACAGCCTCATAGAAATAACTTACATTTGCCAGGAAATTCCTAATATGGAAAAAAGCAACCAGCTATAGCTGTAGCCAAAGCAGTCTCTGCTGTAGCTAATGCCAAGTGCACACTACAGGATTTTGTGCACGATTTAAAGGGGTCATATGATGCAATTTCAAGTTTTCCTTTCTCTTTGAAGTGAAGCTCTTGGTGCATAAAGAAAATCTGTAAAGTTGTAAAGACTAAAGTCTCAAACCCAAAGAGATATTCTTTATAAAAGTTAAGATTCAACCACACCCCCCTAAAACACCTCGTTCTAACACGCCCCCACATGTCTACCTCATGATGTGGGAAGATTTGTATAGTGCCGCCCAGATGTTCACGCAAAGAAAGAAGGCGTAACTTTTGACTCTCACTGTTGCCGCTGGCGCCACGTCATGGATACGCTTTGTTGTTTGTTTGGCCTTCCAAAAGTGGCCACAGCTAGAAATCAGTGGTAAAGTTGTATTTACAACACTGTTCCAGAACAGTTTAACCAAAATATGTAGATCTGTGCAGCACATTTTATGGAGGACTGTTTCCTGGTTCTGGGAGAGAAGACTACAATGCCAGCTGTTCTGACTCACAATCTGTAAGTATGTTTACATATTTAAAGGATTTGTCACTGATGATTCAGCTTGAGTAGTTGGGTAGCACTTGTTGTTTGGCATTTCTTCAATCAAAAATGCAGACATGGTTTTATGTTTACGCAACGTGCAATGCATTGCAGTAAAACACAGTATAAGTCATTACAATCCATAATTATGTCCCCACTGGATGCAACAAATGGCTCGCTTGTAATGGGTTTTATTGTTGTTGTTTTGTCACGGCCAGAGTTCTGACTGGGACATGCAACAAGGGGTGTAACATTTCCGTCACATGCTTAAGGCATTCGGCTATTCACAATGCACTGGATAACTGGCCAATCAGAGCACACCCCATTTTTCAGACTGATGAGCTTTGTAAAAATCAACGTGTTTCAGAAAGGCTGGGCATAGAGGAGAAACATTAATGGCATTAATAATAACACTTACACTGTCAAGCTGCACAATATCACATTCATAATCTTATTAATCTCATCTTAATCTCATTATCTGCGATAATGAACGTAATATTGCATTACTTGTCATGATCTACAGCTCTGTGAATTAAATGCCACTATATCTGAAATCACATGATTTATCACAGAACAGACTTTACTGACGAGATGCACATGACAATCCTAAAGCCCTAAGTTTGTTTGTTGATCACAAATTGACTGTACTTTTGCATAAAATGAAAAATTTACTTTTCAATACAGACCAGATACAATACTGATTTTTGCGGAAACTCCGTGTTTTTTTTTTATTATTAAATGTGGTGTTTATCACGTTGTGGAATCAAACTCTTTATATATTTACGGTAGGAAATTTACAAAACAGTTTCATTAAACATGATTCATTAAACACCCACTGCTCCGGGTGTGTGTTCACGGTGTGTGTGTGTGTGTGCTCACAGTGTGTGTGTGTGTTCACTGCTGTGTGTGTGCACTTTGGATGGATTAAAAGCAGAGCACGAATTTTGAGTATGGGTCACCATACTTGGCTGTATGTCAAGTCACTTTCACTTTACTTAATGTCTTAATGATTTTTGGCAAAAAAAAATAAAAAATTTATTTTGACCCATACAATGTATTTTTGGCTATTGCTACAAATATACCCCAGCAACTAAAGGTTTTGTGCTCCAGGGTCACATTTATGTAGTGTCATGCAGTGTGAACACCACAAAGACAGCAACTCATGTAGTCTAAACAGCACAGTGATCTGCTGAGTTGTGTGGTGTGAACTAGGCTGATGAATAAAAATAAACATTTTGACTGATGAAACGTGAACTGTTGCCGCTTCCGCCATGTTGTGGAGGAGCTGTGTGTTTCATTGACGTGACATGAGATACAGCCAAGTATGGTGACCCATACTCAGAATTCGTGCTCTGCATTTAACCCATCCAAAGTGCACACACACAGCAGTGAACACACACCCAGAGCAGTGGGCAGCCATATATGCTGCAGCACCTGGGGAGCAGTTGGGAATTCTCTACTTTGCTAAAGGTCACCTCAGTCATGGTATTGCCGGCCCGAGACTCAAACCCACAACCACAAGAGTCAAAATCTCTAACCAATAGACCAAGACTTCCCAACCAAAAAGCGAAACTACTTTGTTTGGCCTTCCAAAAGAGGACACAAGTAGAAATCAGTGGTTAAACTGTATTTACAACACCGTTCCAGAACAGTTCATCCCAAATATTCAGATGTGTGCAGTGCATTTTATGGAGGACGAGGACTGTTTCCTGTGAGAGTAGCCTATAATGCTGGTGTCTGTTACTATAAAGTAGGGTTGTACCTGACCGGAATTTTCGAATCTTGCTGATATTCAACTGATCTAATTATATGTTTGGGGGCGGGGCAGAATATGTGTGAAAATGTGTGTGACAGTCTAGTCATAGTTATTAATATTCTGCATTGTAGTTTGTCCTGCTCGCACTGTGCGCTGAAGAGCTATCCGTACTACAATGAAGCGCTTGACTCAAAACCAAATGCATCTTATATCAGGTAAATAATATATCCACGATATATATACACCGGCTGAAATGTTTCAAAAACACTTGACCCTACCTGTTCGAAAAAAATCCAGTCTGTGCCTGTGTCAGTTTGAGTCTTGGTAAAGTTTTAAATCCCTGCCGCCAAGATGCTCCTCTGTTGATCACGGATTATGGAAAGTGAAACATAAATCTATAGGGGTGGTTGGATATATTCACGCACTTTAAAATATTAATTTGAAGTTTCTTTCTTTTCAGATTCTTATTCACGGCTTTATCATAATAGGCTGCATATTAACTTATTGGGAGAAAACCGCAAGTTCTATGTGAAATCAGACTTTTGAGTGCTCACATATATTTAGAATGGCATAATCAATAACACCCCACGAATATTCGACTGTGAGATTGGTAGTCGAATCAGGCTCCTCGAATCGAAGCATCGAAGCATTGAATCGTCGACTATTCGGGGTCACCCCTACCATAAAGTGAGGCAGATCCAACTTAGCAAGGACAGTCTAGTGCTTCTGACTCACAGCCTTTAAGTACTTTTTCATATTTAAAGAATTTGCCACATCTTTTAGAACGATAAGCTTTGTAAAAATCATCACTTTTCAGAATGGCGGGGCATAGAGGAGCACACCTCTTTTTTCACACCTCTAGTTTTTCACACCTCCAGTTTGAAAAACTTTCTGAAAAGGGGCGTTGTTCACTGGTGGTACGGTGTGGGGGTAGAATGTGGAGTAAAGGCGGAGATTGCATAAAAGGGGAGTTACAACAAGTGAATAAATACTGCTTATTTGCACACAGACAATGCAAACACACATACATTGGCAAGATGGACAGCGATGCCGAGAGCAGCAGCTACAGCGGTTCTGAGAGCTGTGTGGAAGTGGAGGACTTCTCCCCACCAGATCGCTTCTCAGCCTTTTGGCTGAGATAAAGTGTAGTATCTGTTCTTATCAGTTTAATTTTGGGGATGTTGTGGCCTGTTCCATGGGTGCCACAGCATAAATGGCTGCCCACTGCTCCCGGTGTGTGTGCACGTTGTGTGTGTTTGGACTTTGGATGGGTTAAATGCAGAGCAGGAATTCTGAGTATGGGATGTACAGTATAGCCCCTTTCACACTGCAAAATACACGTGTAATAGGTCCTGCCAATTGTTCCCGGGTTGCTAGATTTTGCACTTTCACACTGCCAGTGATTACCCTGAATATGTGCGTGCGTTCACGCTCAACACGTAAAGGTCCCATTAAGACACGTGACATCAGGGCGTGACATGTAATGTACAAGTCAAAAACGCTAGGCACGTTAACTCTCACTTAAGCTGTCGAACGATCTCAACTTCAGCGCGGAAAATGAGCAACTAACTGATCTCTGCTTCATCACAGCTTGCACATATTTTTTCATCGCAAATGTTGATCTGCTTTCTTAACACCTGGTAAAAAAGTAATTCGATAACGTGCGTCATCACTACGACACACCTTTTTACGGCATTAGTTCTGGCTTTTGTTCACACAGCGCTCGTTCCAGGACTGAACCCGGCAATGTGACTAGGTCCCCAAACCAGGATCAATCCCAGAATCAATCTCAGGATGTGTTTGATTTCAGACAGAAGGCGACCAGGCAATGTTCTGGCAATTTTCTGTGTCCAACGTGCAGTGTGAAAGGGGCTTATGTCACTTCAGAATGATGACAGTGCAGGTCCAATGCCTTATCAGTTTGAACCTTTGGACCCTCATGTGCATACACTAGAAGATGAAACAGATAAAGCCTCGATGGAAGTTTCATACTGGTAGCGTTTGTATATTAGTAAACTAACTATTCAAAGTCTATCTTGTATATGACAGCAGCAAAAGTAAACTAGAAACTTTTTCTGCTTCGCAGACATGTGTAACTATAGTATGTCCCGTTTTGAAAGTAATTTAATACACGTGCATCACGTTGTAATCTTATAATAGGTGTTCGTGTTGTAATTGCTCCAGACTCAGTCCCGGGGAGAATGTATGTTGCAAAGACAGAACACAGGTAATACTACTAATGCACTAAATGGTTTCTGAAGCAATATCACCTAAACTTATTTATGTTCTAGCCCAGTGGTTTTCAACCTGTGGTCCGCGGCCCCCTAGTGGGTCGCGGTGGTATTGCAGGTGGGCCACCAATTACTATTAAAAGAAATAATAATATTGTTAATATATGTAAAAATGTCTAAGTCATAACATAATAACATAATTTCATATATATAATTAAATAACAAAAAATACATATTAAACTGTTACTATGCTTCCACTATTCGAGCTTGCTGATTGGTTTAAGAATAAACCACCAATTTATCTTAGATATTTTTGCTGCATATGCTACAGAACAAAAAATTTAAACGTGCATAAATGGCTTTCAGCATGTTCCCTCCTGACTGCTTGCTCAGCTGACTATCTACCCGCTGCCGAGCACTGCCTAGATCTGGTTTTCCCATTTTGCTGAGCGGTGCCAGCCGATTTATTTTCTGTTCATTTCCAGTCCATTCACGCGGTAAAAGGCTAGAAATAAAAACGTGCACATGAGCATAGAGAGAGTTGTGAGTGCACAGGACACAGTTTAAGAGAGAGGAGACAATAATGCGTTTTCGCTGCTGACAGCATACACATACTGTATACACACTACAGACGGAGTACGTGTGAACCTGTATAATGTATAACAAATCTATTTCAACACCTGAGGCACCGCTACAATTAATGAGCTCTATGAACAATGCATGGCAAAAAAAAAAAAGTCCCTGGACAAGGGATTTATGTATTTATATATTTTTTGCCATAAGTTTATACATTTTGTTACACCTTTACTATAGTGATTATTTTGACTTATGTCTGTTCTAGAAATGTTACAACTTTTTGATAAAGCTCTAATTTGTTCATAAAAATGAAGGAATGTTGTGGAAGATAAAATCATATAATATGAATTCAAATGTAAAAAACAGCTAAGATTAAGGCAAACACGTAACTCATTTGTGCAGGCGGTAGAGAGGACAGGAACTGGCACGGTGTATTTTTTTTAAAAAACACTATCCATGAAAACGGTTTGCACTGGTCCCCAATACATACATGCCAACCCTCCCTAATTTTCCGGGAGACTCCCGAATTTCAAAGCCCCTCCCGAAAATCTCCCGGACCGACCTTTCTCCCGAATTTCTCCCGATTTCCACCCGGACAACAATATTGCTACACCATCCGTCACTGGGCACCGTTTTAGACCAAACGCTTGCGCTCCCATGGCGTCTGTCGTTGCTATGCAACCAAACTGCGCTCTCCATGATGACGACGAAGAAGTATCAGCAAAGGATTAATTGATTTCTAGCCTCACCTCGGCTCGCATTAGCTTTACTACTAGATATATTTCTGGAGATGAGAAGGAAAAACCCGCCTGGAAAAAGTAGCGCACCTTGTTGCTTCCATTATGAGCGTGCTCACCGCGGCCGCGCACCTACGGTTGAAATAACGACCTTGAGCGCGAAAAAGATGCGATATGTGAACGGCCCCTAGAAGCAGACGTCTGAAATGAAAGGCAAGAACAGCTATTTATTTAGCTTTAGACTGTTACATGAAAATTAAAAAATGAAATGTCATAATTATAATGTTTTGAGAGTTTACTTATGTAATTGTTGCATTAGGCTATGAATTAATAAATGTTTATTGATAAGATCTAGCTATTTCATATCTCTTCATTTACAGTAGCTAACAAATTAGGGTCTAACCTCCTGAGGAGAGGCCTTAAGGAATTGAATTTGTCAAATAAATGAATTACAATTTTCTTTGCGTTTGTGTATGTGGTATTATATATGACGACACATCGTTTGTGTATGTGATATATATGACGACACACAACCCCCCCCCCCCCGGGTCCTTTGTAATATCTCCCTAATTCTGAGGTCTCAAGGTTGGCAAGTATGCCCCAATACACAAAACTGTCCAGGAAAAAATGTTACTTGCAAACATATGTGTTTTTTGTGCAGCCAAACTTCAGCTCTGGTCGCGTCACAGGGAAACGAAAACAGCTATTACAATGTGCAACTCGTATATATCTGTTAACATCTCTAAAAATGTGAATTAGGGTTTCATGACCTTTAAACCGCATAAACACATTTCACTAAAGCAAATACACAAAATAATGTTCTTTTTAGCAACGTCATATGACCCCTTTAAATTCCCTTTATTAAAACAACACATTTTCAGTGCATCTGGCCAGATTAGGCCAATTTAGTGATAACATTATCTTAAAAACCATGAGTGTAAGATATTCTTTAATGAATTGATCTCATTATAATGGCCATTGAAATTAATTGCACACCTTAGAACATCAGATTCAAGCATTCAACCGCCCAATAGTATAACCCAGATTATTTTTATTATAAATGCTGATAGAGAATCATTGATTTCCTCACATCACAGATGTGTCAGAGGTCAGTGCTCCATCACTGAGATCTGGGGGTTTTCCAATGGATACATCACTCTTCATAGACACACAGCTGGGTTCTGGAGATGCTGCTCTATGTGAGAGACTCATTTTATCGACAGTGCTGCAGAAATAGACAATAAAATATATTACTAAACAGTTCCTAAAATCTCCTAGAAAGAGTGTTTGAATCCATCCATGAAAGAAGTATATCTCTGCAGCCTGTAGTGGACATCCAACCCGAACCAGATCCAAGTGTGACACTGGTAGCCATGCCCATGTTCAAATATGTCACATTTTCATACTTTGAAATAGGAATAAGCATTGAGAAGACCAGATGAAAAGTCTAAGTGAAGTAGACAAAACTGTTTGTCAAAAAGAAGAAATTGTTTGCCATGTCAGCAAGTAAAAAAATCTTTGGTCTTTACCAAGACTTTTATGTGTCATTTGTTTGCATTTTCATAAACAACAATTCGGCATGTTTAGTGTGTTTTGAACTTCACACAGGCACATTGTTACTTAGCAAGCAACACTGCTAGCTAAGTGTGTTCACGTAGAGGTTTTCAAAGGCCAGTGTAAATAAATCTAATTTTAAATTCAGAGACAAGATAGTCTTTGCATGACCTGACTTTTTATTCGTATAAACTAGGCATTGTAATCATCACGACAATCCAAGAAAGTCCATAACAGCCTCATAGAAATAACTTACATTTGCCAGGAAATTCCTAATATGGAAAAAAGCAACCAGCTATAGCTGTAGCCAAAGCAATCTCTGCTGTAGCTAATGCCAAGTGCACACTACAGGATTTTGTGCACGATTTAAAGGGGTCATATGATGCAATTTCAAGTTTTCCTTTCTCTTTGAAGTGAAGCTCTTGGTGCATAAAGAAAATCTGTAAAGTTGTAAAGACTAAAGTCTCAAACCCAAAGAGATATTCTTTATAAAAGTTAAGATTCAACCACACCCCCCTAAAACACCTCGTTCTAACACGCCCCACATGTCTACCTCATGATGTGGGAAGATTTGTATAGTGCCGCCCAGATGTTCACGCAAAGAAAGAAGGCGTAACCTTTGACTCTCACTGTTGCCGCTGGCGCCACGTCATGGATACGCTTTGTTGTTTGTTTGGCCTTCCAAAAGTGGCCACAGCTAGAAATCAGTGGTAAAGTTGTATTTACAACACTGTTCCAGAACAGTTTAACCAAAATATGTAGATCTGTGCAGCACATTTTATGGAGGACTGTTTCCTGGTTCTGGGAGAGAAGACTACAATGCCAGCTGTTCTGACTCACAATCTGTAAGTATGTTTACATATTTAAAGGATTTGTCACTGATGATTCAGCTTGAGTAGTTGGGTAGCACTTGTTGTTTGGCATTTCTTCAATCAAAAATGCAGACATGGTTTTATGTTTACGCAACGTGCAATGCATTGCAGTAAAACACAGTATAAGTCATTACAATCCATAATTATGTCCCCACTGGATGCAACAAATGGCTCGCTTGTAATGGGTTTTATTGTTGTTGTTTTGTCACGGCCAGAGTTCTGACTGGGACATGCAACACAGTATGGTAAGGGGTGTAACATTTCCGTCACATGCTTGAGGCATTCGGCTATTCACAATGCACTGGATAACTAGCCAATCAGAGCACACCCCATTTTTCAGACTGATGAGCTTTGTAAAAATCAACGTGTTTCAGAAAGGCTGGGCATAGAGGAGAAACATTAATGGCATTAATAATAACACTTACACTGTCAAGCTGCGCAATATCACATTCATAATCTTATTAATCTCATCTTAATCTCATTATCTGCGATAATGAACGTAATATTGCATTACTTGTCATGATCTACAGCTCTGTGAATTAAATGCCACTATATCTGAAATCACATGATTTATCACAGAACAGACTTTACTGACGAGATGCACATGACAATCCTAAAGCCCTAAGTTTGTTTGTTGATCACAAATTGACTGTACTTTTGCATAAAATGAAAAATTTACTTTTCAATACAGACCAGATACAATACTGATTTTTGCGGAAACTCCGTGTTTTTTTTTTATTATTAAATGTGGTGTTTATCACGTTGTGGAATCAAACTCTTTATATATTTACGGTAGGAAATTTACAAAACAGTTTCATTAAACATGATTCATTAAACACCCACTGCTCCGGGTGTGTGTTCACGGTGTGTGTGTGTGTGTGCTCACAGTGTGTGTGTGTGTTCACTGCTGTGTGTGTGCACTTTGGATGGATTAAAAGCAGAGCACGAATTTTGAGTATGGGTCACCATACTTGGCTGTATGTCAAGTCACTTTCACTTTACTTAATGTCTTAATGATTTTTGGCAAAAAAAATAAAAAATTTATTTTGACCCATACAATGTATTTTTGGCTATTGCTACAAATATACCCCAGCAACTAAAGGTTTTGTGCTCTAGGGTCACATTTATGTAGTGTCATGCAGTGTGAACACCACAAAGACAGCAACTCATGTAGTCTAAACAGCACAGTGATCTGCTGAGTTGTGTGGTGTGAACTAGGCTGATGAATAAAAATAAACATTTTGACTGATGAAACGTGAACTGTTGCCGCTTCCGCCATGTTGTGGAGGAGCTGTGTGTTTCATTGACGTGACATGAGATACAGCCAAGTATGGTGACCCATACTCAGAATTCGTGCTCTGCATTTAACCCATCCAAAGTGCACACACACAGCAGTGAACACACACCCAGAGCAGTGGGCAGCCATATATGCTGCAGCACCTGGGGAGCAGTTGGGAATTCTCTACTTTGCTAAAGGCCACCTCAGTCATGGTATTGCCGGCCCGAGACTCAAACCCACAACCACAAGAGTCAAAATCTCTAACCACTAGACCAAGACTTCCCAACCAAAAAGCGAAACTACTTTGTTTGGCCTTCCAAAAGAGGACACAAGTAGAAATCAGTGGTTAAACTGTATTTACAACACCGTTCCAGAACAGTTCATCCCAAATATTCAGATGTGTGCAGTGCATTTTATGGAGGACGAGGACTGTTTCCTGTGAGAGTAGCCTATAATGCTGGTGTCTGTTACTATAAAGTAGGGTTGTACCTGACCGGAATTTTCGAATCTTGCTGATATTCAACTGATCTAATCATATGTTTGGGGGCGGGGCAGAATATGTGTGAAAATGTGTGTGACAGTCTAGTCATAGTTATTAATATTCTGCATTGTAGTTTGTCCTGCTCGCACTGTGCGCTGAAGAGCTATCCGTACTACAATGAAGCGCTTGACTCAAAACCAAATGCATCTTATATCAGGTAAATAATATATCCACGATATATATACACCGGCTGAAATGTTTCAAAAACACTTGACCCTACCTGTTCGAAAAAAATCCAGTCTGTGCCTGTGTCAGTTTGAGTCTTGGTAAAGTTTTAAATCCCTGCCGCCAAGATGCTCCTCTGTTGATCACGGATTATGGAAAGTGAAACATAAATCTATAGGGGTGGTTGGATATATTCACGCACTTTAAAATATTAATTTGAAGTTTCTTTCTTTTCAGATTCTTATTCACGGCTTTATCATAATAGGCTGCATATTAACTTATTGGGAGAAAACCGCAAGTTCTATGTGAAATCAGACTTTTGAGTGCTCACATATATTTAGAATGGCATAATCAATAACACCCCACGAATATTCGACTGTGAGATTGGTAGTCGAATCAGGCTCCTCGAATCGAAGCATCGAAGCATTGAATCGTCGACTATTCGGGGTCACCCCTACCATAAAGTGAGGCAGATCCAACTTAGCAAGGACAGTCTAGTGCTTCTGACTCACAGCCTTTAAGTACTTTTTCATATTTAAAGAATTTGCCACATCTTTTAGAACGATAAGCTTTGTAAAAATCATCACTTTTCAGAATGGCGGGGCATAGAGGAGCACACCTCTTTTTTCACACCTCTAGTTTTTCACACCTCCAGTTTGAAAAACTTTCTGAAAAGGGGCGTTGTTCACTGGTGGTACGGTGTGGGGGTAGAATGTGGAGTAAAGGCGGAGATTGCATAAAAGGGGAGTTACAACAAGTGAATAAATACTGCTTATTTGCACACAGACAATGCAAACACACATACATTGGCAAGATGGACAGCGATGCCGAGAGCAGCAGCTACAGCGGTTCTGAGAGCTGTGTGGAAGTGGAGGACTTCTCCCCACCAGATCGCTTCTCAGCCTTTTGGCTGAGATAAAGTGTAGTATCTGTTCTTATCAGTTTAATTTTGGGGATGTTGTGGCCTGTTCCATGGGTGCCACAGCATAAATGGCTGCCCACTGCTCCCGGTGTGTGTGCACGTTGTGTGTGTTTGGACTTTGGATGGGTTAAATGCAGAGCAGGAATTCTGAGTATGGGATGTACAGTATAGCCCCTTTCACACTGCAAAATACACGTGTAATAGGTCCTGCCAATTGTTCCCGGGTTGCTAGATTTTGCACTTTCACACTGCCAGTGATTACCCTGAATATGTGCGTGCGTTCACGCTCAACACGTAAAGGTCCCATTAAGACACGTGACATCAGGGCGTGACATGTAATGTACAAGTCAAAAACGCTAGGCACGTTAACTCTCACTTAAGCTGTCGAACGATCTCAACTTCAGCGCGGAAAATGAGCAACTAACTGATCTCTGCTTCATCACAGCATGCACATATTTTTTCATCGCAAATGTTGATCTGCTTTCTTAACACCTGGTAAAAAAGTAATTCGATAACGTGCGTCATCACTACGACACACCTTTTTACGGCATTAGTTCTGGCTTTTGTTCACACAGCGCTCGTTCCAGGACTGAACCCGGCAATGTGACTAGGTCCCCAAACCAGGATCAATCCCAGAATCAATCTCAGGATGTGTTTGATTTCAGACAGAAGGCGACCAGGCAATGTTCTGGCAATTTTCTGTGTCCAACGTGCAGTGTGAAAGGGGCTTATGTCACTTCAGAATGATGACAGTGCAGGTCCAATGCCTTATCAGTTTGAACCTTTGGACCCTCATGTGCATACACTAGAAGATGAAACAGATAAAGCCTCGGTGGAAGTTTCATACTGGTAGCGTTTGTATATTAGTAAACTAACTATTCAAAGTCTATCTTGTATATGACAGCAGCAAAAGTAAACTAGAAACTTTTTCTGCTTCGCAGACATGTGTAACTATAGTATGTCCCGTTTTGAAAGTAATTTAATACACGTGCATCACGTTGTAATCTTATAATAGGTGTTCGTGTTGTAATTGCTCCAGACTCAGTCCCGGGGAGAATGTATGTTGCAAAGACAGAACACAGGTAATACTACTAATGCACTAAATGGTTTCTGAAGCAATATCACCTAAACTTATTTATGTTCTAGCCCAGTGGTTTTCAACCTGTGGTCCGCGGCCCCCTAGTGGGTCGCGGTGGTATTGCAGGTGGGCCACCAATTACTATTAAAAGAAATAATAATATTGTTAATATATGTAAAAATGTCTAAGTCATAACATAATAACATAATTTCATATATATAATTAAATAACAAAAAATACATATTAAACTGTTACTATGCTTCCACTATTCGAGCTTGCTGATTGGTTTAAGAATAAACCACCAATTTATCTTAGATATTTTTGCTGCATATGCTACAGAACAAAAAATTTAAACGTGCATAAATGGCTTTCAGCATGTTCCCTCCTGACTGCTTGCTCAGCTGACTATCTACCCGCTGCCGAGCACTGCCTAGATCTGGTTTTCCCATTTTGCTGAGCGGTGCCAGCCGATTTATTTTCTGTTCATTTCCAGTCCATTCACGCGGTAAAAGGCTAGAAATAAAAACGTGCACATGAGCATAGAGAGAGTTGTGAGTGCACAGGACACAGTTTAAGAGAGAGGAGACAATAATGCGTTTTCGCTGCTGACAGCATACACATACTGTATACACACTACAGACGGAGTACGTGTGAACCTGTATAATGTATAACAAATCTATTTCAACACCTGAGGCACCGCTACAATTAATGAGCTCTATGAACAATGCATGGCAAAAAAAAAAAGTCCCTGGACAAGGGATTTATGTATTTATATATTTTTTGCCGTAAGTTTATACATTTTGTTACACCTTTACTATAGTGATTATTTTGACTTATGTCTGTTCTAGAAATGTTACAACTTTTTGATAAAGCTCTAATTTGTTCATAAAAATGAAGGAATGTTGTGGAAGATAAAATCATATAATATGAATTCAAATGTAAAAAACAGCTAAGATTAAGGCAAACACGTAACTCATTTGTGCAGGCGGTAGAGAGGACAGGAACTGGCACGGTGTATTTTTTTTAAAAAACACTATCCATGAAAACGGTTTGCACTGGTCCCCAATACATACATGCCAACCCTCCCTAATTTTCCGGGAGACTCCCGAATTTCAAAGCCCCTCCCGAAAATCTCCCGGACCGACCTTTCTCCCGAATTTCTCCCGATTTCCACCCGGACAACAATATTGCTACACCATCCGTCACTGGCCACCGTTTTAGACCAAACGCTTGCGCTCCCATGGCGAAAAAAATTAAAAAATGAAATGTCATAATTATAATGTTTTGAGAGTTTACTTATGTAATTGTTGCATTAGGCTATGAATTAATAAATGTTTATTGATAAGATCTAGCTATTTCATATCTCTTCATTTACAGTAGCTAACAAATTAGGGTCTAACCTCCTGAGGAGAGGCCTTAAGGAATTGAATTTGTCAAATAAATGAATTACAATTTTCTTTGCGTTTGTGTATGTGGTATTATATATGACGACACATCGTTTGTGTATGTGATATATATGACGACACACAACCCCCCCCCCCCCCCCCCCCCCCGGGTCCTTTTTAATATCTCCCTAATTCTGAGGTCTCAAGGTTGGCAAGTATGCCCCAATACACAAAACTGTCCAGTAAAAAATGTTACTTGCAAACATATGTGTTTTCTGTGCAGCCAAACTTCAGCTCTGGTCGCGTCACAGGGAAACGAAAACAGCTATTACAATGTGCAACTCGTATATATCTGTTAACATCTCTAAAAATGTGAATTTGGGTTTCATGACCTTTAAACCGCATAAACACATTTCACTAAAGCAAATACACAAAATAATGTTCTTTTTAGCAACGTCATATGACCCCTTTAAATTCCCTTTATTAAAACAACACATTTTCAGTGCATCTGGCCAGATTAGGCCAATTTAGTGATAACATTATCTTAAAAACCATGAGTGTAAGATATTCTTTAATGAATTGATCTCATTATAATGGCCATTGAAATTAATTGCACACCTTAGAACATCAGATTCAAGCATTCAACAGTCCCATAGTATAACGCAGATTATTTTTATTATAAATGCTGATAGAGAATCATTGATTTCCTCACATCACAGATGTGTCAGAGGTCAGTGCTCCATCACTGAGATCTGGGGGTTTTCCAATGGATACATCACTCTTCATAGACACACAGCTGGGTTCTGGAGATGCTGCTCTATGTGAGAGACTCATTTTATCGACAGTGCTGCAGAAATAGACAATAAAATATATTACTAAATTTTAATTATTTAGAAAAAATAATGAAAATTCTGAACTATTGTGCCACACTTAATACTGAAACATCTAATAAAACAATCTGTATTTTCCTAACACTTTGTTTTCCTTGTAAACACATTCAGACTCTGAACCACTAAGCTTTGGACGAATAATCACCCATCAAAAGCTGTTCAGCTCATATACAAGTTCAAAAGATTTAGAAACAGCATCTAGAATCAGTCTGATTGTTTGAATCCATTCATGACTTTATTTTAAACTTTTAAACTTTAAATTTCCTTATTCCCCATTCCATTGAGATCCACAGTCAGCCAGTAGAGCTGACGCTATTCATTTTATCTCTGAGGAATCACACTTCACATTGTCACCAAACAGGCTACTGTATGAAATTTGGGTCATTTCTGGCTTCTGGTTCTATTAAACTATAGACGAGTAAGAAAAAAAATGGAGAGACTAAAGCATCTGGAAAATACATTACAGCAAGATTTATTTATTATTTCGCAGTTTTTAGAAATCCTGACTCATGTAGATTAACCAACGGATGATGAATCTAGAAATGTGTTTGCTCAAACCTACCTCTGTCTCAACAATGAAGATCATCAAACACAAACGTCATTCAGTGTCTAGACATCTGCATTAAACTTTTCTCAAACGGTTTCTCATTATTCACAAACAGCTTTTCTCTCCTGGTGTTCTTCATGTTGTTCCCTTTCACAAAATAGACTCTGTTGAAACTGTTTTACTTTAAAAAAAAAAATAAACTGGTTCCACTGGTGTGTGATTTTACCTGTAAAACAGGAAGACAATGTTGGTATGTGAAACACCTGCAAAGGTGCATTAGCGGTTTTTGAGGGCTAAAGTAAGTCACACATCGACTTTATTCCAAATAACACACATTTCATTCATAATATTATTATGAATAGGCATATAATGCCCTACAAAGGCAAAGTGCAGTAATCACAAAAACACTGAAACTCAGAAAAATGCGTTTTTACATCAGCCAGTCAAATATGTTGTGGGTAGATTAGTGGCAATGCATTCATTTAAAGCCTTTTTAGGATGAAATT